>NW_009242972.1:1868760-1871302 GCF_000388065.1 Fonticula alba | reverse complement strand
CCCCCCCTCCCCCGCAGCGGCATCTATGCTCCGCGCCCTTGTGAGCACCTCCCCCTCGATGGCGGCCGCGGCCGCGGTGGCCGCCTCCTCCGGCACCGTGACTCGGTCGCTGTTCGCCGGGTCGCATGGCGCCCTCGGCGTGGCGACCAGCCCGAATGGCCCGTTCTTCGGCGGGCTCGGGCAGCTGGCCAGGTTCTCGACGAGCGCCGCCTCGTCGTCGGCCGGGGCGTCGGACGCCACCGGCATCGGGGCGACCGCCGCCGGGTCCGACATGCCGGAGTCCGGGGCCGCCGAGGCCACCTCCCCGCACCAGACGCCGCACCCGCTGGCCGGGGGGGCGGCCGTGGACAGCACCCTGCCGACGACCGGGCTTGGCATCGGGTCGCCGGCTCCGCCCTCCGGCGGGCCCATCAACCGGGCCACGCGGTCCAACAGCCTGCGCATGCGGACCGCCTTCGCCGGGATGTCGCATGCCACGGTGGCCCCGCACGAGGCCACCCCCCGGGAATCGCACCTGCTGGCCGTGGCGGCGCACGCCTTCAATGTGCGCCTGCATGCGGACCTGGAGACCGGCCTGCTGCGGCAGACCTCGGCCGACGGCAAGCCCTTCACGGCGAGCTCCCAGTTCGGGGAGGACGCGCTGTTTGCCTTCTCCACCGCCTCGGCGACCGGCGGCGATGGCGGCGGCCCGGCCGGGGGGCGGTCCCCGGGCGACGACGCCGCCACCCCCCCCGCCGGGCCGGCCTACCCGGGCGGCCAGTGGCATGTGGCCGGTGTCAGCGACGGTGTCGGTGGCTGGTCCTCCTACGGCATCAGCAGTGCCTTCTACTCGCGCCTGCTGATGCACTACTCGTCCGAGTTCTCGGATCGCCTGTCGGCGCATGAGCGCGCCGCCTGCGAGGCCTACCTGGCCGGGCTGGATGGCGGGGTGGTCCCCGGCCGGGGGCCGGCCGCCAGCGGGGCCGCGTCCTCCGGCAGCCTCGGCACCCGGGTGTCCTCCGGTCTGCTGACGCCGGCCGGCTCGGACAATGACGAGGATGAGCCGCTGCTGCATGACGGCGGGGCCGGGGACGCGGCCTACGCCGGGGCCCAGCTCCGTGGCCCGGGGCCCGGCAGCGCCACCGGCGCCTTCGCGGCCATCTGCGACCACGCGCCATCGGCCATCATCCGCCGGTCGTGGCAGGCCATCGGCCACAATGTGCCCGGCAGCGCGACCGCCTGCGTGGCGGTCCTGCGTCCGACCCCGGTGGAGGTGGCCGCCGAGCGGGCGGCGCAGGCCGGGCTCCTCGGCCATGGCCGCTCCGGTGGCGGCGGCAGCGGGCCCTCCGCCTCCTCGTCCCCCGGGTCCACGGCCCTGCCTAGCTCCTCGGACTCGGTGGACATCAACCACGAGCTGGGGCTGCCCCTGGGGGGCATGGGATCGGCCGGCAGCAGCGCGCAGCAGCAGGCGGCCGCGGCGGCCGCGGCCGCCGGCGCCTCGGTCACCTGGATCCTGGAGGTCGGCAATCTCGGCGACAGCGGGGCCATGATCATCCGGCCCTTCCCCACGGAGGAGGAGATTTCGGCCGCGGCCGAGCTGGCCCACCGGCATGTTCTGACCCCGGCGGCGGCGGCCTCCGCCCGGGTCGGCGGCCTCCCCCACCTGGCCACCTCGCCCGGGTCCGGCCTCACCCGCTGGGATAGCGCCCTCAAGTCCGGGGAGGTGTGGTTCGGTGCCGGCGGCGCTGCTGCCGGCGGCCCCGGCGACCGGGGGGACTTCATCGGGTCCGGTGACCGGGTGGCCAACCCGGCCTCGGCCTTCCCCATGTCGCCCTTCTCCTTCGGCATGGGGGCCCCGGCCAAGGTGACCTCGGCCATGGGCACCACCATCGGGGACTCCGCCGCCGGCAAGGGGGGATCCTCCTCCTCTGCCGGGGGCGCCGGCGGCGGCGGCGGCAGTGCCCCGATGTCGGCGCTGGTTCTCCTGCGCACGCAGGACCAGCTGCTCGGGTTCAACTGCCCGGCCCAGCTCCAGGCCGATGCGTACCACGAGCCGGATCTGTACCGCCTGGGCGAGCCGGACGGCCGGCCGGCCAGCTGGTCCGCTGCTGCTGGCGGTGGCGGCGGGTCCTCGCCGGCGGCGGGTGTCGCTCGCGCCACCGCCCTGCTGGACCCGCGCCCGGGCGATGTGATTGTCCTCGGCACGGACGGCCTGTGGGACAATGTCTTCGACGCGTCGGTTGTCGACCGCATCATGTCCTCCATTTCGCACACGGTGGCCGAGGTGGGCAAGAAGACCGCCGCGGCCGCGGCCGCGACCGGGGCCGACTCTTCCGGCCCCATGGCGGCCAGCATTTCCACCAGCGACATCGACATTCAGAGTGCGTGCGGTGGTGGATTTCCTGTCGCCCTCCTCTTCCGGCGCCCTCGCACTGTCTCCCCTCCCCTGGCCTGTGCCTGCCTGCTTTTTCTCTCTCTCTCTCTCTCAGTCCTCCAATCTTGCTTTGCCCCTCTCCCCTTACTGATCTCCCCCTTCCTTCCCCCTCTGTCCTCTTCTCGACGC
>NW_009242972.1:1864768-1865423 GCF_000388065.1 Fonticula alba | reverse complement strand
GTGGAGCCCGCGAGCCCAGCCCCGCGGCGGGCGAGGCGGGCCGCCCTTGGGAGGAGGCCCGGCCGGGGGAGAGGGGGGGCGAGGCGGAGGAAGCAAAAGGGGAGCTTCAGGGCCCCGGGCCCCGGCAATGGCCTGGTCGACGGGAAGCGAGGAGGACGCGAGAGTGCGATGGTTGCCCGCCGTAGGGGGGTGCTCCCCCCCCCCCCCGTCCCTTGCGCCCGCCCGCTCGCCCGCCGGCCAGCCAACCAGCCGGGGGTCCGACCAGCCGGGCGCCGCGGCGGGCAGGCGGGGGCCGGAAGTCGTTAGCGTGTCGCGTGTTCTGGGCGTCGGCGTGATGAGGATCACGCGCGCCGCGCTCGACCCTCTTCCGCAGTGTTTTTTGTTGCGCCGCCTGGCGGCGGCCGGGGCGGCGGCAGTGCGTGTGGCAGCGCGTGTGGTGTATTGTGCGCGCGTGCGTCTGCGCGTGTGTGTGTCTATGTGTCTGTGTATTTGGCAGATACGCGGGGCCCTCGCGCTGGGCCCGGGTGTTGTTGTTCCTGATGCTGCTGCTCGTGCTGCAGCTCGTGCTGCTGCTGCGGCCTGGTGGGGGCACATGCGCTCCGGCGCCGACCCTCGTGCCGCCGCTAGGGCTCTCTTGCTCTCTGGGGCCGGGGCG
>NW_009242972.1:1862074-1863759 GCF_000388065.1 Fonticula alba | reverse complement strand
CATCAAGCCCAGTGGGCTGGCCGACGTCTACAACTATGAGCTCCCCTCCTTCAAGGTGCGCGCCTCCTCCTCCCCCGTCCGCTGGGCACGCATGCACACCCACACCCACGCATCATGTCCTGGTTACCCACTCACCTCACCCCCCCCCCCCCCCCCCCCCCCCCCCCCCCCCCCCCCTGGCTCCAAGCTCAACCATGAGATTGCCCAGGCCACCCACCCCCCCCCGCCCCTCCCCCCTTTCCACGCCCCCGCCTCCCGCTCTTGAGGAGTCGAGGCGCCGCCCGCCGGCTGCTTCCCGCCGGCCCCGCCCGCATCCCCTCACGCTGACACGCCCCCCCCCCTGGGCACCTGCCCTCCCCCCCGCTCCCCCTCCCCCTCCCTGCAGATGGGCACCCTCGACATGATGATGCAGGTGTCTGACGAGATCCAGAAGATCGACTCCTTCGCCGAGTCGCTCGTGCACAAGATCTCCTCCTCGCTGGTCCAGCTGTCGGACCACCAGAACACCGACTCCGCGGAGCCCCGCGCCACCAGCGGCCAGTCCGGGCCCCTGCTGACCGTTGGCAATGACTCGCTCATCTCCTACCTTTCTAAGTTCCAGTGGAGCGACGCCAAGTGGAGCTCGCGCTCCAACATCCGCGAGCTGCTCGACCTGCTCAGCAAGTTCTTCACCTCCACCGACACCGAGCTCAAGCAGCGCATGGTCGCCTACAACAATGCTCGCTCGTCGCTGGCCTCCCTCCAGCGCCGGACTTCGTGCGTCCTCCCCCTGCCCGCGCCTCGCCTCGACCCGCCTTTGCTGACCGGCACCCTGCCCCGTGTCCCCCCCCCCTGCCGCGCCGCATAGTGGCAACTTCCTGGTCTGCGACCTGGCCCCCTATGTCAACGAGTCGCACTTCCCCTTCCGCAACTCGGAGTACCTGGCTACCGTGCTGACCGTCGTTCCCAAGTACGCATGGCCGCCCGGTCCTCTTCTCCCTCCTTTCCTCGCCCCTTCCCTCGACCCCTGCCGCCTCAGCCATCGCCCCGCTCCCATCTCTGACACGCGCCGGCGCCTCACTCTCCCTTTCTTTCTCCCCCGCCCCGCTGCATCGCACAGCGGCATCGAGCGCGAGTGGTTCAAGTTCATCCAGCGCAACGACCTCGGTGTCCTGACCGAGCCCTCCCTCAGTGTCAAGGTCACCTCCGACAACGACCACTCCGTCTACACCGCCGTCCTGCCCAAGAAGCACATCGACCTCTTCAAGACCAAGGCCCGCGCCGAGAAGTGCGTGCCTCTTCGCCGCTCTCCCCACCGGCGGGACGGAGAGAGGCGCGGCCGGCGTCCCCCCCCCCCCTCCTCCTGTTTTGTACACCACACTGACCTTCCTCTTGTCTGTCTCCCTCTCCCTCTCTCCCTTCGATGCGTTCTTTGTTGCCGGGGCGCCGCCCGTAGGTTCATTGTCCGCGACTTCGTCTACGACCCGGAGCAGCAGGCCATCGAGCGCAAGGAGCTCGAGGCCCTGTCGGTCCAGGTGTCGCGCAACCGCAACGGCCTGCACCTGTGGCTGAAGACCAACTTCAGCGAGGCCTTCGCTGCGTGGTTCCACCTGAAGACCCTGCGCGCCCACACCGAGGCCGTCATGCTTCACGGCCCGCCGAAGGAGCGCTTCCTCAACGTCCTGCTCGTCGTGCGTGTGCTCCTT
>NW_009242972.1:1860861-1862064 GCF_000388065.1 Fonticula alba | reverse complement strand
CGAGCAGGCCAGGGCCCGGCTCTGCGGCTGAGGGGGGGGGGGGCGGGAGCCTGGGCGCCCTGGGGGGAGGGGGGCAGCCGCGTTGTTTTCATCCACGCACCCCAGGGCGGCAGCGGGGATCGCTGGGCGGGGGGGGGTCACACACCGGCATCGGGTGTGACCGGCACCGGGCCTCGACTCCACGCCAGCTCCCTGGGGGGCCCAGGTCCAGGGCGGGTCGGGCGCGGCGTGGTGCGGCGCGGCGCGGCGCGGCGCGGCGGCAAATATGAGCGGGACCCCGCCCTCGCCCTCTGGGGGGGGGGGGACGGAGCCCAACACACCGGTCGCTGGCCTTGGCCGCCCGGGCGCATGCAAAAATATATACCCGTGTACACACCGGCAACGAGGATTGCCCCCTCGCTCTCTCCCCCCCCCCGCCCGCCCGCCCGCCCGCCCGCCCGCTCCTCCCATCCTCCTGGCGGGGATTTGAAAAAAACAATGCGACTGCCAGCCAGGTGCGCCCGGTGGGCGTGGCTTGCACGCCGCTCGCCGGGACCCAAGTACCCGCATATGCGGGGCCAGGCCGGGCATGCCCGGCCTGGTGGTGGTAATGGGTGCGATGGTGATGGTGGCGAGACGAGCGCCAGGACCCCGGCACCGCCGGCCGAGACCCAGGTCCCCCTAGTCACGACCGAGAGAGCCATGTTCAGGCGCGGGCTCGCCAGAGAACCAGCAGCCCCCCCCCCCCGCCCCCCCGGCGGAAAGGTGAGAAGGCGGGAGCACCGCGGTGTGTTTGCGACACGCTCGCGGCAGCCGCGGCGCAGCTGTGGCCGGGAGCAGTCTAGACGACCCCCCTGCGGCTGGCGGGGGCCGTGCCTGCCACCGTCTCGCGCGATTCGAGAGCGGGTGCCCCGGCCGGGGGTCGGCCCCGGGCTGGCACCCACAGGCACCCAGCTTCCCCTCCTCCCCCCCCCCCTCCCCGATCCTCGCTGCCTCCCCCTTTCCTCCCTCTCTCTCTCCCCCCCCCCCCGATCGACCCGGCTTCCCCACCCGCACCCCGCGGCTGCTGATTGTTGATCTCCGCGGCCTTCGCCCTCTCCTCGCCCAACGCACGCGCCATGTCCTCCTCGCCCGTCCCCTCCTTCAACCCGGAGTCCTCGCACCCGATCCTGCTGGTGCTTCCCCCCAACGATCGCCAGAACCTCAAGGATGTACGTCTTCCCC
>NW_009242972.1:1842901-1856836 GCF_000388065.1 Fonticula alba | reverse complement strand
CCCCCCCCCCCCGGACAGATGGACAGACAGGCGGAGCATTCGCATCGGACGGTGCTTTCTATGTTATTCGGCAAGTGCTGTTACCACTGGGTCCGGGATTTTCAAGCGGGCGATCTTCACCCCGGAAATGCGCATCAGGTGTTCGGACTTCCCGTCGGTCGGGCTGTATGCGTCCAGGTAGTACACCTTCTGGATGCCAGCATGGATGATGCGCTTGGCGCAGCCGACACACGGGAACGTCGTGCAAAAGAGCACGCAGCCATCTGTCTGTTGCCTGGGAGCGTGTATGGCCCCCGGATATTGGGTGAAGAGAGCGAGCGAGAGGGGGAGAAAGAGAGGGGGAGAGACAGGGAGAAGGGGAGAAAGAAACAAGCACAGGGAAATGGGCACGCGGAGACCATCACAGCGAGGCGAGGGAAGTCAGCTAAGTGGGCCGGGCGCGGTCGCAGGGACACATAGAGCATGCGGCACATGCGTGCGAGACACGCGAGGGGCGGGGGGTACACGTACGATCCGGCCTCGATGATGGCCAACTCCTCGGCATGCAGGCAGACGCAGTTGTCCAGCGCCTCGCCGCGGCTGATCTGCTGGTCGGCACACCGGTCGCACCCCCCGTCGTAGCAGGGCGGCAGGCGCTCCGGCGTGCCATTGTGCCCGACGGCCACAATGCGCCCGCCCCGGACAATGACGCAGCCTACCCGGCGCTTGAGGCAGTTGGATCGCTGGGCCACAGCGCGCGTGAGCCGCGCGAAGAAGAGCAACTCCTCCGGGACCGTTGCCAGCGGCAGGTCCGAGTAAATGGCCAACTGGATGTGCTGATCGCCGGCCGGGCTGCTGGGGGCCGGCACCGGCTGGAGATCCGGCCCGGCCGCCTTGCTGGCCGACGTCCTGGACAGAGCATCGGGCAGCCGGAGGAGCCCGGGGAACTCCATGCGCAGGAGGCGCTCCAGCATCGGCCCATCGGCCCCGGCCTCGGGCAGGAGGATCTGGTGGTCGGACAGCTTGGCGATCTCCCGGATTTGCCCGGATGGATGGCAGGCGATCGGGCTGGGGCCGGAGGAGGGGGAGGGGGGACAAGAGCGAGCGGCACCCCCGGTCAGTCGGCATACCGCGGAAAGGGGCAGAGGGAAGGGCAACCCCGGGGCAGCTCGGCCACGCACTTTCCCCCGAAGGACAGGGCATCGTCCAGATCCAGGAAGTCGCCGAGCTCCAGCGGCCCGTCCGTGTGGCAGTGCCACCGGAACCGCGCGCGGGTGGGCGCATCGACGCTCAGCAGCGAGAAGGCCGGCCGGCCCAGGAGCTGGTCCAGCTGCTCGCGCCGGGTCAGCGGCAGAAGTACAAAGTGCTCCCCGGTGTGGGACATGGCCTGGCGCAGGGCTTCCTCGGGTGCGAGGGTGGCCGGCGAGAGGCCGGCCTCGATGCAGCGCTCCCGCAGGCTCGCCAGCAGCGGGCACTCCGGGCCCTCGGTGTCCGACAGTGCCAGGGCACTGGCGCCGCCGCCGTCGCCGCCAACGCGGCCGCCGCTGCCCCCGTGGTCCGACAGGCAAATGGTCTCGGCGGAGCCCCCATATTCCGGGGTGGCCAGGGGTGTCGGCGAGTCGCCCGCTGGCCCTGGCAGCAGGACCTTCCAGCCGTAATGGCGGTGCAGGAAGATCGCGACCTCAGCAATGCCGGACCCGAAGGACCCAGACAGACCGAGAAGCATGGTGCCGGTGGCTGTGGGGCCGTGTGTGTATGCGTGTGTGTGTGTGTGTGTGTGGACGAGAGGGGGCGAGAGGGCGGGCTGGGAGCAGAGGGCAGGAGAGGGGAGGAGAAGAGTGCCGCACGGTCGAGATCCGTCGGGGGGGGGATCGCGCCTTCTCTTGTTTTTTCCCGGCCCCTGGCCAGGGAGGGGGCCGGCGGCAGGGCGGCATGCTGGCCCTGCCCCGGTGCGGCGCACGGGACAAGGGCACTGGGCTGGGGCGGACGCGCAGCTTGTCTCTCCCCTGGCCACCCCCTGTCGGGCCTCGCCGGAGGAGACCAAAAGGCCAGAGGGCCGGGGCGACCAAGGGCCGGGCACCAAATATAAAGCGGGGAATAAATGCTGGCGTGCCCGTCCGGGGGGCCGGGATGGCCCCTCGTCCTGCCGGGGGAAGGGGGGGGGGGGGCCGCGCCCGCCGCCGAGGGAGGACGGGCTGCACCGTTGGCTGTAGAGGACGCTGGAAAGGCGGGCCTGGGGTGCGGCTGCCACCGGGCGGTTAAAGTCGCTTGCATGCCTGCCGCCCAGGGTGAGTTTCGTCGGCTGGCCGTCGGCTGGGCGGCGCAGTCGCGCGCGTGCGCGCGCGCTGTCACGGCGCCGCCCGGGACCGGGGGAGCACAAAACGTCACGATCCAACGCGGCCGGTGCCGGGGGGGGGGGAGCTCGGGTGTCCGCCCCGCACGCGCCGCGGGAGGGGTGCTTCACAGAAGGCCCGCGCGCGCGCGCACACACACACACGAGGGGATCTACGGTCTCTGCCCCTCTGGCTGGCCAATGCAGGGCGGGCGCGGACCGCGGGAGCGAGCGCCGACGTGCGGCGGACCAGGCGGCCTCGGCGCACACGCGCGCACGGGGCGCGCGGGGGGCCAGCCTGTCCGGCGAGGATGCCCACCGGCGGCGGACACGCACGGCCAAGGGCCCCCCCCGGAGAGGCCGCGGGGCCGGCCTTAATCCGGGTGCTCGTTCTGACATTCGGCGAACGGTGATCACGGAGGTGTCACGCCCCGGGAACGGATCACGCCCGGGCGCGGGCCAATCAAAACAACTCGAAAGCCCGCCCCTGCCCCCGGCGCCCTCCGCCGGCTGGCCACGAACAAAGCGTCGAAGACACGAAGAGAGTGCCGGGTGCCGGGGGAGGCGGGCTGGTGGCCCCAGCCGTGCTGCCCTGTCGGCGGCCGGGGGGCGGCGGGGGGCCCACAAGACACAAAGGATTTCGGCCGGCACCGTCCACCGGCGGGCCCCGGGCCCCGAGCGGGCATGAGATCCCCCTCCCCCTCGGCCCTGCCCCGTCCCCTCCTTCGCTTGCCCTGCCTCCCTTCGTCCGCCCCTCCGCTCCCTCCCTGCCCCCTCCCTCCCTCCCCTCCCCCCTCCCCCCTCCCTCCCTCAGGCCCGCACATGCCGCACCACGCCACCCCCTCGCTTCGGGCGGGGTGGGATTTCTTCTGCTCGGATGAGGGCCCGGCACAGGACGCGCGCCTGGTGGCGGATCAGTTCTTCGAGGCCCGGTCGGCGGCGCACCTGACACCGCCGACGGTGGAGTTTGCCGCGGCCGAGCTCGGGACCTTTTGGCAGGCCGGCGGCACGTCGGTGGCCGAGTGGTTCTCGGCCGTGACGCACCTGGCGGCCGAGCGGGCGCCGCCCGGCATGGTGGCGAGCGCCGCGCCAGGCCCCGGGCAGCCGCCGGCGGCGGCAGTCCCGCCGACGGCGGCGCCCCTGTGCGTCCCCTCCTCGGTCGCGGCCTCGGGGTCCGCCTCGTCGTCCTGCTCCTCGGTCCTGGCGCCGGCCGGGGCCGGGGGCATTTTGCCGGCCCCCACGCCGCGGCAGTGCTCCAACCGGTTTGCGGATTTCCTGCGCGGCGAGCTGCCCAGCCAGCTGGATCTGGCGTCCGGCCTCCAGGCCGACGTGCAGCCCGGCTACAATGCCCTGCTCGGGTCGTGGCATGGGCTGGCCGTGCGCCGGGAGTGTGGCTTCGGGGCCGGGGCGCATGCCGAGTCCTACCGGCTGCGCCTGCGCGATGCCCGGGCCCTGGCGCTCAAGTCCTCGCAAAATGACCTGGCCCAGCACCTGTACGATCGGACGCGCATGGCCTGGCACCGGCACTGCGCGCGCGGTGGCGCATGGCTCTGCCAGGTGGAAGTGGTCCTCTCGGGCGGTGGGTCCGTGCCCCCGGCCGGGGCTGTGGCCGGCGGTCCGGCCAATGCCCCAAGCCCTGCGGGCCGCGCGGCCCCGGCCTCCTCCCCTGCCCGGCCTCCGGCCGGAGGCCGGGGGGCTGGCCCCGGCCCGGGTGCGCGCCCGGGCCCCGGGGCTCCTCCCTCGCCGGGGCCCATGCCGCCACCGGTGGCCGTGTCCCCGGACCCCGGTGCCACGACTCCCAATGATTTGGCGCTGGCCCGGCTGCTGCGGCTGATCGCCGGCGAGGACATCGGCAAGCCCACCAGCCCGGTGGCGGCGGCGGCCGCGGCGGCCGCGGCGGCGGCGGGCCCTCGGCCGAGTGTGACTCGGGCTGCCCGCCGGCCGCCTGGAGGCCCGGCCGGCCGTCGCCCGGGACATGCCGCCGGGCCGGATGCCGGCTCGCAGTCCGGCGCCACGGCATCGGCCATGTCGGCGGCCGTGGCCAATGTCCTGGCTGCGGTGCCGGCCGCGGCCAAGGTGGCCCCTCCGCTCAAGGTCCCGGCCAGCGCGTGGGCCAGCCCGTGCCAGTGCTTCGTCGGGGCCTGGCTGGCCCGGGTGTCCCCCCGGACGCGGACCCTCGGCCTGCGCCGGGTGGTGGTCGAGGCGTCGGACTCGCATGTGATTGTGTGCCGGCCGCTGGGCGGCCCGGGCCCCGGGGACCCGGCCGGCGCCCCTCCCCCCCACGAGGTCCCCTGCATCAAGCAGCGCTTCCCGCAATGCTTCCCGGCTCTGGCCCGCGGCTCGGCCGCGGCCGATCTCTTCCTCAAAACCGAGGAGGTGGCCCGTGTGGCACATGCCAGGTTCGCCCGAGCGCGCCCCCCCCCCCCCCCCCCCCCCCTGCGGATCTCGGGTTTGTTGCGACTGACCATCCCCCCTGCCGACTTTCGCCTTCCTCCCGCTTCCCATGCCTCTGGTGCATATCCCACCACACACGCGGACACACCGTTGGGCGCGTGCCCCCGCCCGGCAGTCCGGAGGTCCAGTTTTCGCTTTCCGACGTGTCGTCCTGGCTGACTCCGTGCGTGCTCCTCGCCTTCTTTACACACACACACACACCCGCGCGCGCGCGCGCGCGCCTGCTCGCCTGCTCGCCAGTCTCCCCCGGCTGCGAGGCCTGCCCCTCCTGCCGATGCGCCGCCCCCTCCACTGCCTTGGTGTCCCGGCGCCGGGCGAGGCAAGAGGCCGGGAGCCCGGGAGAATGGCCGAGTCGCGTGGCAGCGTCCCTGACCCGCCCCCCCCCCCCCCCCTTCGCGTCCTGCCTTGCCTATCCTCGCAGCAAGGCCAATACCCTCGTCCTGCATGTGACTCCCACGCACAATGTGGTCCTCCGGTTCCGGCCCTCCCGCGAGTACCTCAACACGCGGTACCACCTGTCGTGCTTCCCCCGGTCGGAGCTTTCGCATCCGTCCTCCTTCGAGCAGGAGATGGCCGCCGCGATGCCGGCTGGGCTCGGGGCGGGGGGCCAAAACTTCCTGCCGTCCCCCTTCTCCGGGGGGGCGGACTTCGCCCTGCGCGACGGCGGGGGGCTCCTCTTCCCGGGGTCGGCAGCGGCCACGGCGGCCCGGTCGCGGGCGGCCTCCACCTCGGCCGAGACGTCCGCCCGGTCGAGGTCGTCCACCAACGCCTCGCGCTTCGGCCTGTCGCGCGACCCCCCGGTCCATGACGAGCTGCCCCTCTTCCTGTCCGGTGTGAATGAGATGCAGAACTCCCTGCTGGTGATCTTGAACTTGCACACGCGTGCGACACACCTGCTGGTGCGTGGACACCCCGGCTGTGGCCCTTTCGCCGGTCCTCGACTCACCGCCATGGCTGCCATTGGCCGTCCCTCTTTCTCCCCCTGCCCCCCCCCCCCTCCCTCTCCTGCGTCTGTCCTCGGTTCCGTCGGACCCGCAGCAACACCAGCTCAAGGTCATGGGCGAGTCGGCCCGGCAGCAAATCGCCGGGCCGGCCGCGTCGGACCTGGCCCTCTTCCGGGCCTCCGACAGCCTGGCTCGCATCTGGGGCTGCTTCCGCTTCAATGAGGCCCTGCACCGGCTGTCCATTTCTCGTCAAGACCCGGCCGCGGGCGGCGGGGCCACGGCCGACTGGCCCGCCGCCCTGAACTCCGACTGGTGGGAAACATGGATGGGCAAGCCGGTGGCCGTGCCGTCCTCTTCCCGGCCGCGGCCGGGGCGCGTGGTACCGCCGGTTCACTCGAACAAGTGGGCGCATTTCATGGTCCACGTATGTGCAAATGCGCATGCACGCATGCACGCACGCACGCACGCACGCACGCACGCACGCATGCATGCATGTATATACTAACGCTTACACATTCATACATGCACGCACATGTCCGCAAAAAAAAATACGACATGCCTGTCGGCCCCCCTCGCCCCGCCATCCATCCTGCCCTTGGCCTTGCAGGAGAACATCTCGTCCCTGAGTGTGTTCTCGGCGCAGCTGCTGGCCAGCTTGGCCTCCTGCGACGCGGCCACCTCGCAGGCCATCGCCACCGCCTTGCATAATGTCCGCAGCCGTGATGGGCGCCAGTACTACTGGGCCTCGGCAGGGGCCGTTGTGGCTGAGTGCCTGCTCCATGCTCTTGGATATCGTGCGTTTTTCTTTCTCGTCCGTCCCCCAACAAGGGGGCACGCCTCTCCCTCTCTCCCTCTCTGTGTCTCTGTGTCTCTCTTCCTCTCTCTCTCTCTCCCCCCCCCCCCTCCGCCTTCCCTCTTCCCTCCCCTTCGCGGTACTCCTGGCTCACACTCCCCCCCCCCGCCTACCGGCTCCCTGTTGCCCTATGCCCTGCCCTTTTGACGATCGTCCTCCACTCAGACCCCAGCGCGCCGCAGCCTCCCCCCGGGCGAGCTGGCGCTCCGGCCCCGGTGGGCCCCCCAGGTCGGGCCGAGCTGTTCGAGCTGCTCACCCACACCCTCAGCACGTCGCCCCTCTGGAGCGTGGTCACCAGCCCGACCACCTTCTCCACTCGCGCCCAACGGCCCGGTCCCAGCGGGCGGATGATCGGCCAGTCGCTCCCCCGGACGGGGTCTTGCCCGAGCCTGGAGGACCAGCACGCCGAGGACATGCCGGAGCTCCACTTCCGCGCGGCCAGCCTGCTGACCGAGCGCGAGGTCATCGCCCGGCAGTCCTCCACCCTGGCCTTCGAGGTGCTGGTGTCCCTCTTCCGGATAGCCTTCTGCCACACCGTGCGCCAGTTGCGCACCGCGCCGGATATCCGTCACGCGGCGGAGTTTGCCCTGAGCGATGTACGTTGCAATGCCCGCACGCACGTGGTGCCCATCCTTCCCCTTCTCTCTCTCTCTCTCTCTCTCTCTCTCTCTCTCTCTTTCCTGCGCCTGCGCCTGCGCCTGCTCCTGCCTTCCCCCAACCGGCCCCCTTCCGCGCGGCTCATGTGACTGACTGGCCTCTCCGCCCGACCCGGATGCCGCTGTACGCGCGCACGTGCAGATTGTCAAGGTGCTGCAGTCGCTGCGGGCCTCCGGGCGAGTGCTCTCCTTGGACAACCTGCGCCTCTATATGTCCTGGAAAATGGACGAGGCATGAGGGACACCCCTCGATTGTCCCTGGGCCCCTCGCGGCCCTACGCGAGAACAGCACCAATAGAGCTCAGCACCTTTGTTTTGTTTCTATTTTTTTTTTCCCCACGCCTCACCCCTCAACTCCGGGCCGAGGGAGCGGCGTCTGTCGGGCCCGCGGGCGGCAGAGGGACGCCCTCTCCCGGAGGGGCGGTCTCCTCGGCTGTTCGGGACTCGGCCGCCAGAACCGGGGTCATGAGCGAGAAGAGCATGACCTTTTGGTCGTTCTGCGCCTCGAGGGCCACCTCCACAGCACGGATGTGCGCCTGGAGCTGGCGCCGCGCGACCACCACACTCAGCTGCTGTCGCAGGGCGGACACGGTGTGTCGCCGAGCCTGGAGGTGCTCGCCTGTTTTGCAATCGCCCGGGGAGTAGCCAGCCGGGGGGGGGAAGGGGGGGGGGGAGGCGCATCCGGGCATGTCAGCGATGGTGGAAGCAATGGGGGCAGGCCGAGCAGAGGGGCGGAAAGGGGCATGGTGCCATGGCACGGCGCGCACGGTGCTGCTCACGCGCGCGCTGGCGCTTGGTCGAGGCGATGCGCTGCATGAGGAGATTCTTGACCCGCAGATCGCGGACGGTCACCCGCGGCGCGAGGGGCGCGGCCCCACTGCCGCCGGCCGAGTCGTCCGAGCTCACCGGGCAGGCGGCCGACGACTGGAGCGCCGGCAATGAATGCCGCAGCCAGGGCCACGGTTCGGATGCCGCATGCTGAAAGGTGCTCATGGCCTGGTCATCATCCATGCCGAGGGTGCCCTCGGTTGGCTCCAAAACCGGGCCGAAATTGTCCCCCGTCGCGCTCGGACGGCTGGCCGTCTGGAACAACCGCGGCAGGACACTCTGCAGGGGAGCATCTTCGGCCGGACGCCCGGGCGATCCGCGCGGGGAGGCCCGGCCGGCCAATGCCTGCGCCAGCGAGGCAAAATAAAAAGTCTGCGAGGGGATGGCCGGTGTGGCGACCGCCGCCGTCGGCACAAACGGGAGGTTTGCCTGTGTCATGCTGCGCATGCGAGCGGGCACGGGCCGGGGAGGAACAAAGGGGAGGGAGTGTTTGGTCTTACTGCTGCTGCTGCTGCTGCTGCTGCTGCTCTTTCTTTGTGGTGTGGAGAGAGGCAGAGTGAGAGAGAGAGGGGGGAGGGAGGGAGGGGGAGAGAGAGAGAGAGAGAGAGAGAGAGAGAGAGAGAGAGAGAGAGAGAGAGAGGGAGAGCGGGGGGTCAGCGGAGGAGGACAGGGGGGAAAATCTCGAGCAAGGACAGGGAGAGAGGGGGGAGATCGGCGTTGGCCGCGCTTTTGGCACCCACCGCCCCCGGGCGCGCGTCGAACCCGGGGAGGTCCCACATAAGGGCAAGTAACCGGACTGCATCCGTTGGCATGTGCATATCGATCGACGCCTGGCGGCATTGCTCCCGGACACCCGGGCACCGGACACCGCGGCAGGAAGGCCGCGCGCGCCGAGAACCGGGCCCCACACCCACCACCCGCCTGCCCATCCCGCCTGCCCATCCCGCCTGCCCATCCCGCCTGCCCATCCTGCCCCAGCGGTGCGCATTCCACTTGGACCGCAAGCTCGAGATGAGGGAGCGTGTGTGTGCCGAAGAGTGCACAGAACGACGGGCGCACACGAAGGCGCACATATACGCACGCAAGCACGCACGCACGCACACATACACATACACACACACACACACATACACATACACACACGACGCATCCGTTCTATATTGTGGAGCACATGTCGAGGGGACGCGGGCAGACGCACAAGCAGCATGCACACGCCCTCCCCCCACAGGTCACAGTGGGGCGATTTACTCGGACGATGGCCGGCCACCGGACTTGTGGGGCTTCTTCCGGGGGGCCGCGGCTCCGGCCCCGGCCGCAACTCCAGCGGGCGGGGCGTCCTTCGTCTGCTTCTTCTTCTTGGGCTTGGCATGCTTGCGAGGCTGCTGCAAACCCCCTCCAGCGGCGGCGGTGGCGCCGGCTCCAGGACCGGGATGCCGGCTGGACGGCCGATATGTCACAGACTGCCGCGGGGAGATGAGCCGACTGTCAGCGTCACGGCCCTTGGTCGGCACCCGGCCGGGCATATCCAGCAGGGCCTCCTCCGAGGATGGCTCGTCGCCCGGCGGAACGGTGGACGGCACGCCGGGGCCCGAAGCGTCACCCGGACCGGGCCCGGACCCGGACCGACGGGCAGCCGCCCGCTGTGCCTGATGCTGTGCCGCCACCAGGGCCGCCGTCACGCTGGGGATATGCACCAGCTGCCCTTGCGAGGGGGAGGGCGACACCCCGGCGGCCGGGGTCACCTGCGATGCCGGGGCCTGGCCCGTCTGGTGGCTGGCCAGGAAGGGCGACAGTTGGCTGGTCCAATATTGCATGCGCTGGCTGGCCGCCGCCGCGGCCTTGGTCAAGGAGCGCTGCGCGCAAGCGGCCTCCAGCTCGTCGGACGAGAGGAAGTCCCCGGCCGCGCGGATGAACTCCTCCACCTCCCGGTCGTAGGCCGTCGCATCGGCAAAGGGGGCCGGCTCGATGGTCTCAACCGTGCCATCATGGGGGAAGCGCCCACACGGCTTGGGGCACGAGAAGAATGCGTGGTACGGCTGCAGGGGCGTGGCGTAGTGCAGACACGCCAGGGCCAGGTGCAGTCGATGGACATCATGCGCGAAGGGGGTCCACAGGGCATATGCATCGGGGAAGGACCGAGGGGTGCCCGCTACGAGTGGGGAGAGGGAGCGGAGGGAGCGGAGGAAGCGGAGGGAGAGGAGATGGAAAAGGGATGGTCAGCGCATAAGTAAACACCGGGGGGGGGGGGGGGGGCAAATGACAGCCACCGGCCGGCTGAGGCCCCCGCCGTGGGACGCCCACGCACCGACAGTGGACTCGGTGTTGAAGGTGACCCCCTTCGGCGGGGCGGCAAACATGAGCAGCCGGCTGCGACTCGGGGTCAGGACCGGCCCATTCCGGGCGCAGATCCCCGCCACCATGCCGGCCTGCGGCCCGGGCGAGGGGGAGCCAGAGTCGGCCTCGGCCGTGCCCTCGGACTCCGGAGACACCGGCGGGAAGAGCCCCACGCCACACTTGCAGGCGCCACCACAGGGGTCATTGGCCTGGAGCAGCGGCGGGAGGAAGTCGGCCGGGGAATTGCGCGAGGTGGATTTGCGGGTGCGTGCCGTCCGCACGGAGGGGTTGCTGTGCCGTGGGGGCACCCGGTGCGAGGACGCCTGGCCGATGGACGAATAGTCGAATGGGACCAGCTGCGGCGGGGGAAGGGCCAGCAAGTCGGCACGCAGGCTGGCAAACAGCTCCTCGTGCACTTGGAGCTGGGAAAAGATCGGCTTCTTGACCACGGCCTTGGACTTGGCCCGGGCGAAGGCCACGGGCGAGTACCCTCGCGCCGGGGGGAAGGTAAATACCGCACAGTGGTTCTCCCGACGGTTGAGGACCAGCAAACAGCGCTGGCGTGACTTGCTGCATGATGTCCGATCGGGAGTTTGTGCGTGCATGAGTATGTGCGTGTGCGTGTGCGTGTGCGTGTGCGTGTGCGTGTGCGTGTGCGTGTGCGTGTGCGTGTGTGTGTGTAGACGCGTGAAAAGGCGCGCCTGTGACTGCCCGACGGAGGAAGGCCAAGGCAAGGCATACGCACCACTCGATCAGGAAGGCAGGGCCGGCAATCTTGGAGTAGGTCTATGGCACGAGAGGGGAGACACAGGGCGAGGGAAGGTCAGTCGAGGGAGAGGTGCCACAGGAAAGGCACACCGACGCACCCAGTCCTCCTCGCCCTCGGAGGCAAAGTAAACCGCCACATGGGCGAAGACATCATGGATGCGCAGGGCCGTCGGGACCAGGCACTGGACCGCCCGTTGGAAGGACGTTCGAATGTGCAAGGTATGGCTCTCCAGCAGGGTGCAACAGGCATTCGACCGGACCGGCACCAGGATGTTGCTCCCGTCGAGCAGGGAGAAGAGCGAGCTTGACGAGGAGGATGCCAGCGGATATGAGGCCGAGGCGGACATCTCTCCCAGGCGGCTCGAGGGCGAAGCAAGGCGCGGAGGGGGGGGGGGGGGAGGCAACGCGCAAAAGGGGCAAAGAAGGCGGAAGGAATCGGCGAGGGGGCTGGCGAGCGGGCCCAAAGTGCCGGGCGTTGCCCCGGGGGCCGAAGGATGCCCCTGGCCGACACGCACACACACACACCCCGGGAGAGGGCGCGCGCGATCGGCCCTCGAACAAAGCACCCGTCTCCCCCCGCCCCGTCGCGAAGGACCCGCCACGACTGTCCCACGCACCGGCCCGGGTGGAGGTGCCCACGCACAGGGCCAGCCTGGCCACATAGCGGCAGCTCCCCCTTCCCCCGACACCAGAGCTCGTCCCTCCTTCGAGAGGAGGGGGGGGGACAAAAGTGGTGGTCTCTCAGGCGCAGCCCGGCGCCTGCATTATTTATTTCTGTCTTTCTATCCGGTGGATTGAACCACCGGAGCGTGTGTGTGTGTGGGGGGGGGGGGGGAGTGTCATACGAATGACACCTGCCCACCTCTCCGTGCTCCGGAGAGGCAGAGAGAGAGAGAGAGAGGGATGGGGTGATCTCCCCGCTTGGTTTCCATGGCTCATGCGCGTGGCATGTGCCTGGCAAAAAGAAACGAGGCCCGGGCCAGCACATTCGAAGGGGGCATCTTGCCCTTTACAGGGAGGTGCAGGACGAGGGGGGCTGGGCGGCGGCCACCATGTTGCGGAGCTCGCCGGACTCGTTGAGCTTGCTCAGGTCGGAGTAGCCGCCGATGAACTTGCCGCCGATGAAGATCATGGGCACGGTCCGGTGGCCGTTGGTCACCGAAGCAGCGAGGGCGTCCTGCAGGCCGGCCTCCTCCTCTGTTGGAGGAGGAGGAGGAGGACGAAAGCAGAGACGCCGAGCAGAGGACAGGGCCACGGGGCGGAGAGGGGGCGGGGGAAGACCCGGGCGGGGGCGATCAGTACAAGGACGCGGGGCGAAGTTGGCCACGGGAACAGCAGGAACAGCAGGAACAGCGGCAGCGGCGCGCGCACCCTCGAAGTCGATCTCGTAAATGACCGGCCGAGCGCCGCTGTCACGGAGAAGCTCCTTGGCGTTCAGCGAGTAACTGTGTGCATAGTCGCGTGGCAAGTATCATGGGCACCGAGACAATGGCAGGGGCAAGTCATGGAGGAGAAGAGAGAGGGAGAGAGAGAGAGAAAGGGGGGAGGCTTACAGGTTAGTCGGACGAAGGAGGCGGGAGGAAGCGCGCCACGCAAAGACAGAATGGCGCTGCCCCCCCTGGCCCAACCGACGCGCGGACAAAAACAGGGCAGGAGGGGGGAGGGCGCGGACGCACGGGCAGAAGGACTTAGTCACGGCGACAACGCCGCCGGCGGCCGGCCAGTCCTTCACCTTCTCGACGAGGGCCTCGACCGGGGGCGCGGCGGGGGTGACCGCCGGAAAGGCACTCGACCGCCCGGGGGGCTGAGCAGCGACCGCGGCCTCGATCAGCGGCAGGAGCTTGCCCTTCTTGTGCAGGTCCTGGATGTCGGAGTTGCCGCCGACAAACTTGGTGCCGATGAAGACCATGGGCACAGTGCGGTGGCCGTTGGTCAGGTCCGAGGCCATGGTGTCCTGGATGATGGAGCTGTGGCCTGAGCGACGGGCACCATGAGCACCGAGCGGATGGCAGTTAGCAATGGCCGACGGCGGGTGCGGCGCGGTGGCAGTCTGGCCCTCGGCCCCCGCACGACGAGTGAGCGCCCTAAGGGGGGGGGGGGGCGCCCAGGCGGGAGGAGAGACGAGCATGACGATGACGTACCATCAAGGTCAATCTGGTGGATGACGGGCTTGGTGTTGGCCTTCTTGCCAAGATCGTTCAGCAGCTTGATGGCGGCGACGCAGTAGCTGTGCGTGTGTGCGTGTGTGTGTGTGTGTGGGTGTGTGTGTTGAGAAGAGAGACAGGGGGGAGGTAGCCAGTCAGATGGACATTCGGAGGGGGAGGGGCCGCATAGTAGCATGTGGCAACACCGGCTCCCGGGGGCGCTGGCAAGCCGACAGCGGAGAAGACATCACAAGGACGGGCACACAACGCACGGGCAGTAGGTCTTGCTGACGACCACAATCGGGGCCGAGTGCGGCCAGAGGTTCACCTGGCGGGAGATGAGCGAGCGGGCAGCGGCGGAGGCCATGGTTGCAAAGGACGAAGGTGTAGTGGGGGTGGGGGAGAAAACAGCGGGCTGGGTGGTTGCTGGGACGCTGCCAAAACGCCCGGCGCACAGGACAGCCACTGAAATAGTCCCGGCCACGGCCACCGGCGCCAGAATCCGCCAGTTCAGAAAGCGCATATCAAGGCGGCGGGGCGGACGGGGGAGCGGGGGAGCCGGGGGCGGGGGCGGGGGCGGGGATGGGGACCGGGACGGGGACCTGGATGGGGGAGGAGGGGGACCGGGCCGGGCCGGGCCGGG
>NW_009242972.1:1840391-1841967 GCF_000388065.1 Fonticula alba | reverse complement strand
CGGTGCGCCGCGAAGAGAGGCCCCCTCCGCCCCCGTCCGGCCTGCTCCTGTGGAGCAGTTTTTGCGGATCCACGCCCACACCCCCGAGCTCGCCTGTTGGAGCCGCGAGACGCGGTCGCATGCGCTGGCAGTCCAACGGGGGCCGGGACTCGGGAGGACGGGGCCGAGTGTGGGAACCGGGTTCCCGTGCCTCGAGAAGGACATTCCCAGAGCACGTGCGGACGCTCGTCCGCGCGCGTGAGCATCCGGCTGGACACCCGATCCCCCGGGGGAGGGGCCGCACCGCGGCACGCGCGCCCATGCCCATCCCAGCCACAAGCGCCCGGGGGGTGGCCTGCCTGGGCACCGCATGCGCACCCGTGGGCAGGACGCCGCGCCCTTGTGTTTTCCTGTGCGCTGCCCCTCCCCCTGCCCCCGGTCCCCCACATGGCACCCCGCGCCAGGCGGCCATGGGGGATTCCGCCCCCGACCCCCCTTGCGCACACACACACACACACACACACACACACACACACACACACACACACACACACACACACACGCACACACAGCTGGCGCTCTGAGCGAGATTGTTTCCCTCCGTTCGCCACGCCTCTGGCCATGGGTCGCAGAGGGGGATCTCTTTTGGCGCCCCGGCGCACGTACCCACGGCCCCGACCGCCCAGACACCCCCCTCCCCAACAAGCAGCCCCTGCTGCATTCCCCCCCCCCTCACCTCCCACACCTTCCCCCCCCCCTCTTCTCTCCGCCCCCGCCAGCAGCAGCCCTCGCCGCGCTCCTCCTTCTCTCCCTCCCCCTCCCCCCTCCTCCCCTCCCCCTTCGTCAACCCGCCGGCTCCATCCAGGCCGCCAGCGACCCTCGCCAGTCATGTCTTCGGGAGACGTGGACAAGAAGCGCAAGCGCGGCAACAACAAGGCCTCCTGGCGCAATGCCGACTCGTCGGCCTTCGACGACATGATCGCCAAGAAGCGCAAGGAGGACCACGCCGGGTACGTCCCCCCCTCCCCCCCTCGCACGCGACCTTCTCCCGGCCCTCCTCGCCCCCTGTGCTGACCCCACCCGACGCCCTCCCCTCTTCCCTCCCTCCCCCCTCCCCCTCTTCCCTCCCTCCCTCCCCCAGTGGCAATGTCACCGAGATGGACGACGATGCGCTATTCAGCATCGACACGGCCGGCGTGTCGACGGCGCCGAGCTCCAACCGTGCCCGCGCGCGCGCCGGGCGCCCGATCAAGATCGACCAGATCCTGGCCCCCAACCCCAACATCAAGACCCACGTGCCGCAGGGCCCGATTTCCAAGACGGCCATCGCCGACATGGTCATCGTCGAGCGCATGGTCAAGGCGGTCAAGACTGCGGCGCCTCCTCCGGCCCCGGCACCCCGGAATCTGGACCTTTGGGGCGCCGAGACCGTCGACAAGACCAAGGTTCTGGGGCCGCACTCGGGTGGCATCCGGCCGCCGCGTCGTGCCCACGAGCCGGCTCTCCACCTGCCGTCCAGCGGCCAGTCGTACAACCCCTCCAAGGAGGCGCATCAGGTGCGTGCTTGCCTGTGCCCTGTGGCTGCATTGGCGGGGGG
>NW_009242972.1:1826313-1840215 GCF_000388065.1 Fonticula alba | reverse complement strand
CCCCGAGCTCCGGCATGGATCCGGCTCTGGAGCCCCCCCCCGGGTCCGCACCTGGTAGGCCTTCATCCTCGAGGCTGCCGAGGCTGCCAAGAAGGAGCTCTTCAAGAACGCCGGCGGCAACACTCCCCTGTCCAGCGCGGAGGCCGACGCCATTCGCAAGGTACGTGCCCTGCACACACACACACACACACACACACACACGCACGCACGCACCGATGCGCCGATGCGCAGTGTCCCCGCGCCGCTGTGTCCTTCCCACGCAATCGAGTCCTAACGCCCCATACGCGCGCGCTCCTTTTTCCCCGACACACGCACCTGGCCACTCCTTCAGGCGTCCATCTATGATGACTCGGTCATGAAGGGCATCATGCGCTCTCTAGGTCACCTGTCGGACTCCGACGGCGAGGAGGAGGAGGAAGAGGAGGAGGCCAAGGCGACCGAGGCGCAGACTTCCGGCGCCCAGAGCTCCGACGAGGACCAGGACCAGGATGACAGCGACCTCGATGAGGATGCGCTGAAGGCGGCCGCCTCCAAGCAGCAGGCCACCGCCCTGGACCTGCGCCGCACCCGGCGCGACAAGAACCGTCTTAAGGCCCATCGCGACATGGTACGCTCACGTATCGAGAAGGACCACGCGCATCCATGCGCGCACACACACACACACACACACACACACACACATTGTCAGGCACCTCCCCCGACGACCGCCCCGATACTGACGCCTCTCTGCTCGCCATCGCGCACAGCTCCGCCGCCATGCCATGAAGAAGCTGGATAAGCGCCTCAACAATGTCAAGTACGTGCCCTTGTGTGGGTCAGAAGGATGCGGATGTCGTGCTGGGTTTTCCCCGGGCATAGCCTTCTCGTGGGGGGGCCATGTGCGTGCTCTGACCATGTCTCTCCTCGGTGCTTCCACCACCGCCCTCCCTTTCGGCCGACAGGGACTTCGAGCGCGTCAAGCAGCACACCTTCCAGAAGATCAAGCAGTCCCTGGAGCTGATCCCCCTTCGGGATCAGTACAAGCTGGAGAAGGACCGCAACACGGTCAAGCGCCTGAGTCTTGCCAACTACCGGGCCCCGGTGCCGGATGTCAAGCTGTCCGACGAGCTGCCCTCCTCCCTGCGTGTGCTGGCCCCGGAGGGCCATCTCCTGGCCGACCGCATGGACTCGCTGTTCCGTCGTGAGATGCTCGAGCCCCGGGTGCAGAAGACGTACGTCGTGCCCCCCTACTTCGGGGGGGGAGAGAGTGGGAGAAGGGGGCGAAGGAGGGAAGCGGGCTCCTGCTGGGAGTGGAGAGGGTCGATGCGAGTGGGGGTGATGCATTTGGCAATCCCTCTCTGCTCCTCTCTTGCTCTATCTCTCTCCGCCTCTCCCCCTCTCCCTGCCTCCCGCCCCTTGCCATTGCTTCGTATTCCGGCCTCCTGCTAACCACGCCCTCTCCCACACACAGCGCCCGTGCCATCCGCCGCATCCAGGAGTACGGCGGTACCGGCCGCCTGCCGGCGTACCGCACCCGCGAGAAGAAGAGCTTCAAGGCCTTCACCCCGAGCTCCGGCATGGATCCGGCTCTGGAGCCGAAGAAGAAGGGCAAGAAGTAAGACCCCTTTCGTGGGGGAGGGGGGCTCCTGCCGCCTCCCCCCCCCCCTTCGTCCTCTCCTCGGCCCCACCATCACTCCTTTCTCTTTTCCCTCTGGCCGCCGCGCGTGCCTCCTCCTTTCTCTCTGTAGTATAGACCCCCTCCCTTGCTTTCTCTCCCTCCCTCCCTCCCCCTTTCCTCCCCTCTCCGCGCGCTTGGGGGAGCCACGCGCATGTGTGCCCATGTCTCCATGTGCGACAAACACACGCCCACACCAATACAACACACAGCTGCACGCATGTGCGCTCCTTGGTGCTGGGGGTCCCGGACGTCAGGGCGAGAATTAACGCATCTGAGTTAATGCCGATCCGTTGGCCTTAATCGCATGTCCGCTGGCTGTTCCCGCTTCCATGGGAGGCGGGAACTTTGCGCGCGCGCGCGTTCGCGCGCTCGCCCGCTCACACGCACCCCTCTTCCTGCCCGGTGTGCGATCAACACAAGCACCCGCGGGAGGATCTAGCCGCTGGCTGCTCCAGCGGGTGGTGCTTCCTGCCGCGGGCCAGGCGGTTTCATTATCTTCCTCTCTCTCGCTCTCTCTGTCTCTCTCTCTTCCTCCCCCTCTCGGTCCCTTGAGCCCTGAGACATGTACGGCCGTTTGCAAAGGCCGCCCGTGGTGGATACACCTTGCCGCAGGTTGCCGGCCGGTCGGCCAGGGGGCACATCGGCTGGGACCGCTCTGCCGGCACATGTCGGCCCCGGCTTGCAACACCCCCCCCCCCCCTCCCTCCCTCGCCGTGCCTCTCGCCCAGCTCCTTGGGGCCCTCCTGGCATCTGCCTGACGCGCCGCCCTGCCTCTTTGAACCGCCCCCCTCCTCCTCCCCCGGAGCACCACCACCCTTCCCCCTCCCCTGCCGGCCCGCGACCCTGCTGGCACGTCGCCCCTCAGAGGGGGAGCGCCCCGCCATGTCTCCCCCGAAGTATCGTGTTGTTGACAAACCCGGCGCCAAGTCCTCAGGTTCGCAGCTGCCCCTTGCCACACCCATGCATGGCCTCCTGGCGGGCCCGATCTCACACACACACGCGCGCGCGCGCGCACGATCACACGCCCCTTTCCCCCTCTGGTCAGCACCTGTGCCGCAAAAGAAACTTGGGCCCTCCTCGGGCGCGGCTCGGACCCCAGCAGCTGACAAGCTCGAGGCCCGTCGCCCGGGGGCATCGGTCCCGGCGCCGGCCGGGACCGCCCGGCCGCCCCCAAAAAGCAATGTTGCCCAGGTCAGTACTCCCGGGCACTGTGCCTGCGCGCCTGAGCCTGCGCATGCGCACACATGCACACACATGCACGCACATGACGAGCTCCACTCACCTATACTCTCCAACAAATGCAGATCCTCACTCAACCTGGGGGTTTGCTGGCGCTAATGCAGAAGTACCTGTCTCCGGGCAAGACGACTGCCACGCGCCCCGCCCAGCCGGACCAGCTTTTCAGTCTGTCGCACCAGGTACGCACCTACATGGGATCGTGGTCGCACATTTGGCACATTGGCCTGTCACCCAGCGCCGGTCATGGCTTGCGGCGTGGCCTCAACATGCCCATGTGCTGATATTCATACGCGCGCGCGCACCCACACACATGGACACACACACACACACACACACACACACACACACGCACGCACACACACACACGCACACACACACACACACACACACACACACACGCATGCAGGTCGCGCTGTGGGACCGACCGAACATCGCAGAGCACATTGCTCCGGCCCTGGGCCTGACTCTGACCGCCGAGGGGGTCCGGCTGCGGGTCTTCCCCATGAGTGAGGCCCTTACCCCGGCGCGAGCCCGCGAGGCAACCATGCACCCGCAGGGGGGCATCCCGCTGTCATGGACGGACCCCATGTGCACGGAGCTCCTGGACTGGATTGATCAGCAGGTATGTCGTGGCATGGATGCATGCATCTGCTCGGGCCCTGCTCCGTGAGGCACCGGGGCTCCTCTAACGCGCGCCGCCCCTCGGCCTCAGCTCATCCCTCCCACCCTGCTGGAGGAGTTCCCCGCGACCGGCGTCCAAGCTCCCGGGGCCGATCAGCCCCCAGCCCCGGCCCTGCCCTTCTATGATGGGCACCTGTTTGCCCTGGTGGTGGATTTCCGACCGGGCGGGCGATCATCGCTGACGGCCGGCCGGCCGGGCACCGCCGCCGCTGCCGCTGCCAGGCGCATTCTCTTGCGCCCGCACCCGCTGACCGTTCGGCGTATGGCGCTGGCACATGCAGCGGCCGCCACGGCCACGGCCACGGCCACGGCCATGCCGCCCACCGAGGCCGAGGTGCCGCTGGCCCTGGCGCAGGCGGCCGAGCAGCGCCTGTATCTCGGCGAGTTGCCGGATTTGCTTGGCGTGCCCACGCCGCCGGGCGTCACCGCCATCCCCACCGCCGCCGCCGCCGCCGCCGCCGCCGCCGCCGCCATCGCGCCCGCCGTTCCCCAGATGACTCGCCTGTGTTTGGACCTGGACGACCGTGTCTTGGTGGAGACCATCGGTGCGCGCGGCGTCGCCCTTTGCCCCGTCCGGGGCACCCATCCCCCACCCTTGTCGCTTCGTCGAATGGCCACGCCCACATGCACTGACCCGGGGTATCTCTCTGCCCTCCCTGTCCTCGGTTTGGGTGGCGCCGGCAATAGGCGC
This sequence comes from Fonticula alba, assembly GCF_000388065.1. Classification (NCBI taxonomy): domain Eukaryota; order Rotosphaerida; family Fonticulaceae; genus Fonticula; species Fonticula alba. The sequence goes on along the minus strand of NW_009242972.1, from coordinate 1,835,947 downwards.
ACACAATCGGGGGGTGAACCATGCGCGCGAGGCCTCCCTGGCCCGCGTGCCCCTGGCCCCTGTGGTGGCGGCTCCCCCGCAGGCCCCCACATCAGGGCCGGCCAGGGCCGCTCCCCCGCCGACAATGGTCCCCGCGGTGCCCACTCCGCCGAAGGTGCGAGCACGGTCGGCTGGGCAACATATCACCACACCCTGCCGGGGGTCCCCCCATGCATTGCTCGGCCTTCCTGACGTTTGCTCCGGCCCTCCCCTGACCAGCAGGCCCCCCCGGGGGGCGGGTCCCTCTTGCTGGACTTCCTGGAGTCGCGCTCGCGCACGTCCACCGACCCCGGGGCCCACCCCTTGCATCACTCGGATCCCGTCGGCTCGCGATCCTTCCCCTTTGGCTTGCCGCTGAATTCGGTGTTGGCCTCGTGGTCGGCCACGCCGCCGGCTGACGGCCAACCCGAGTGGAAGCCGCTGCGCTTCTCCCTGCGCAAGTCGGTCAAGCTATCGCAGCCCAACCGGGAGGTTCGTGCCTCCAGGCGGGGACATTCGCCGCCCCTCCCCCTTGTCCCACCATCGCCTGTGCTGCTGTCTCTCTTTCTCTCTCTCTTTTTCTCTCTCTTTCTTTTTCTCCCTTTCTCTTTCTCTCTCTCTTTCTCTTTCTCTCTCTTTCTCTTTCTCTCTCTCTTTCTCTTTCTCTCTCTCTTTCTCTTTCTCTTTCTCTCTCTCTTCCTCTCCCTCCCTCTCCCTCCTCCTTTCCCACTTCCTCTCCCTCTCCCTCTCCCTCCTCCTCTCCCTCCTCCTCCTCCTCTTCCGCTCTCTAACGTATGCCGGGAAATATGGCGAAAAAACACAGACATCCCTGCAGCTGAATGCCCACCGTCTGGAGGGGTCGGCTAGCTCGTCACATGCGGTCGAAGTGTCGCTATCCCGCTGCGCCAGCCGGGCGCCGGGGGCCGGCGCGGCTGTTCGGCCGACCCCGGTATCTGGTCCGGCCGAGCCGCATGGCTCCAACTCCCCGGTGTTGATGTCCCTGCCGTCGGTCTTCCCGTGGGCCGGGGCGCGGCTGACCGGGCCGCCCACCGAGCCGGAGCAGCTGGTTCGCGCGTACTTCTGCTCGGCCGACGCGGTGAAGCAGGTCCTCGGGCAGCTGGTGCCCTCGGGGCAAGTGGCCCCGGTGGCCACGGTGTCACCGCTGGCGGCCGCCGGGTACATGATCAACATGGAAGCCGGCCCGTCGGCCGAGGGGCCGGCCTCTCCACCGGGCTATGCCTCGGCACATGGCGGCCACGCGCAGATGCCGCAATCGCCACGGGCCCCGGCCGAGGGTCCGGAAGCGCCGGTCTCTCGGAAGGCCGTGCCGGGCCCGGCGCCCGCTCCCGCGCCTGCCCCAACGCCCACCCCCTCGGCTGGGGTCCCCAGTCGGCCCGGTGCCTCGGCACTCAAGTCGGCCGGCAAGCGTGGCGGAGCGGCCGTGGCGTCGGCCGCGCGGCCTGGCAAACCCCCGGCCCCTGGGACTGGCGCCGGGGGGAGCGCCAGCCGGCGTCCGGCTAATCCCGCCACCGGGCGCTCTGCCTCCGGGTCCAACACCGCCTCGTCTACTCCCCAAGTTAGCCCATCCAGCTCGGAAGCAGGTGCCCTGAGCACGGGCTCCACCGGCGGGGGGCCGACCCCCGCTACCACGCCCTCGCAGACCCCATCGTCGGGGCTGCTGTCGGTGGCCGCTGCGCCGGTCGAGCGGACACCCCCGCCCCCGGGGGCCAAGCCTCGGACTGGTACGTCACCAAGACGCTCGGCAGGGGGGCACAGCGAGCGGGTGTCCTCGTGCCCTCCTCCGCCCTTGCTCGGTTCGCCGCCCGGCCCCGTCCTCCCTTTCCCCCTGCCAGCCCCCTGGCGCATGGGTGTCCGTGTGCCGGGATACTAACCTCGCGCGGTGCTGCTGGAATGGCCCACCCCTCCTCCCTCCCCCTCCTCCTCCTCCTCGTATGTGTCGGCCCCCTTCGCGGTCCCTGTCCACAGGCGTGCGGAAGAACCCCCCGGCGGCCGGCAGCAGCGACACGGCCGGTGACGATGCCGGCACCGAGCCGGCTCCGGGCCGGACCGCCGCGGCCCCGGCCGGCTCCGGTGGCGTGAAGCGCCAACGTGTCAGCAAGAAGGCCGGCTCCGGGCCGACAAGTGCCGGGGGGGCCACCGCCTCCAAGACCGTTCCCACGGCCAAGGCAGCCCCCGCGTCCAAGACCGTGCCGGCGGCATCCAAAACCGTGCCAGCCTCGAAGAGTGTGCCGGCGCGAAAGCCCCCGGCCGAGGAGACCGCCGCGCGGCCGGTGAAGGCCGCCACTGGGGCCCCGCGCGCCAAGGGCGCCGGTCGCGCCACAACCCCGGTCGCCGCCGGCACGGCGTCCTCACAAGCTGGCGCCCCGTCGCCCGGCCGGAAGACCGGCTCCCCCTCGAAGAGCGCGGCGGCCACAACCAAGGCCGCCACAGCCCGGGGTGCTGCCGGCGCCGGGGGCCGGGCCTCGGCGCCTGCCCGTGCCTCGGCCGCCAACCGGCCGCCCGGCGGGAGGAAAACCCAGGGCGCCGGGTCCAAGTGAGACCATCCGCCCCGGCGGTGTGATTCCTCACCCCCCTCCCCCCCCCCTGCAAGGCGGGGAGAAGAGTAAAAAAAAAAGACAACAAATGCACCACTTTTGTGTGGCGTCATGCGGTGAACCACCGCCAGCGGCACCGCTGGCAAGGGGAAGGGGGACATGCGTTGACAAGGAAATGAGCGTATATTCAAGAAACGGAAGAGGGGGGGAGGGGGGCACAGGGCCGGGACAAGGGAAACCACAGGGCGGGGAGAAAGGGAGGTACATCCGTGTGGGATCACCAGGAAAGAGAGAGGGAGAGCGAGAGAGAGAGAGAGAGAGAGAGAGAAGAAGAAGAAGCAACAGAGGGAGGGCCGGGGGCTTTTCAGCGCTGCGATGCCACCGGCAGGGCCTGCAGAGCCTCGGCCAGGGTGTCCCCCAGCCAGAGGCAGGGCCGGCCATCTAGGTGCTCGAGTACCGAGTCCGGGGCCAGAAGGGCCAGCACGTCGCACGGGTCCCGGCTGACCAGGGCCGCCAGGACGGTGACCGTGCACCCGCGCGCGCGGGCCATGCGCAGAGCCGGCAGCTGGGCCAGGAGGTCTGGGTCGGCGTAGCTCGGCCGGCCGACGTCCGCCACGGCCGGCGCTGCGGCCGCTTGGGCAGCCGGCTGAGCGGCGACCGCCGAGCCGGCCGGCTCGGCGGCGATGCGCTCCTGCGCGGCCGGGTGCAGGTCCATCGGCGGGGAGGCCGACAGCGCGGGAGTGGGGACGGAGGATGCGACGCGCGAGACCGGCGCCGGCACCGGCACCGGCACCGCCGCAGACGAGGACAGCGAGGAGGGCGGCACAACAGCCGCGGCGGCGGCGGCGGCGGCGACTCCCGCCTCGGACGGGCCGGCCCCGGTGTCGGCCGTGGCCAGGTACGTGGGCGAGTGGTGCAGCGCGCGCTCGACCACCTGCAGGAGAAGCCCCAGCCCCGGGTCGGTGATTACCAGGGACGACTCGCGGGCCAGGCGCGCGCGAGAGCTCGGGTCCGGGGGGGCGGCCACCTGGCGCGCTGGCGCCCCGGCCCCGGCCAGGTGCATGGCCCGCGCCAGGCTCGCCTGGCTGTCGCGGATCAGCTTGGACAGGGTGCGCGCGTGGATGGCCAGCTGCTGGAAGCGTCGGATCCGGAAGGTCCCGCTGGCGAAGGAGTACGCCAGCCCAGCCGGGCCGGGGGTGACGGCCGCCGCGCCGACCAGCGACCCGAGGGCCGACAGCAGCATGGAAATGCTCTCGCTGGCCCCGGCGGCCACAATGGCCGACGAAGCCAGCCCACTGAGACCCCCCCGGCGGTGCGTCGAGTCCCCCGGGGCCGGGGTATAGGTGGCCAGCGGGGCCGCCGGCTCGGTTGCCGCATGATGGCCGGACCCGGCGAGGTGGCCGGACGTCGCGCCGGTACCTGCGCCCGGGGGCCCGCCGCCGGCCGACCGGTGGCCGGCGCCCATGACGGCCGCCGAGTCGTGCTCCGACGGGGCCCCCCCAAAGGGGCCCCCCTCGCCGCCGGGCATGAAGGACACCGAGAAGAGTCGCAGGCTGTCCTCGATGAAATCCGCGATGGCATGCAGGTGCGAAGACATGGCCCGGACCGACTCGAAGGTGTCCAGCAGGTCATTGCGCACCGGCGGGCTGAGGGTGTCGGCACCGGCCAGCGCGCGCCGGGCACCTGCCCGGAGCAGGGCCAGCTGGTCGCCCGCCGGCGCGGCCGCCGATCGCCCAGCGGCACCCACCGTCACCGCGCCATTCGAAGCCAGGACAGCTCCCCCGGGCCCGGGGCCGGCGATGGGGCCGGCCGTGGTGGCGGCGCCCCCGCCAGTGGTGGCCAGCGCGGCGGCCGTGGCGGCCGCGGCAGACGCCGCAGACGCCGCAGACGCCGCAGACGCAGCCGGCGCCACGAACCCCACCGGCTCGAAGTCGGCCAATGTACGCGCCATGCGCCGGGACGAAAGCAGATGCGCCACCGCGCGGCCCAGGCGCCCGGTCGGGTCCAAGGCCGCACCGACCGCCGGGGACTCCGACGACAGCAGGTGCAACAGACGCACATGGGCCAGGCGCGTGGAGAAGGAGGCCACAGGCAGGGCCTGGTGCGCCAGGCTGCCGGACGGGACCCAGAGCTCGGCCACGCCCAGGCCGAAGCGCTGGGCCAGGGACCGCCCGGTGGCCTCGACCAGGGCCACATGGTCCCGGAGTTGCTGGTTCAGCCGGAAGGCATGCTGCCGCAGGACGGCCAGCTGCGGCCCGGTGGGCGGCGCATCGGACAGCCACAGCCCCGGCAGGACCCCGGCCCCGGCGATGGGGTCCGGCCACTGGACCACGGCGAACTCCTCGTCATCATGGAAGAGGTCCACATCCAGGTCCAGGTCCAGGTCCAGGTCCACCTCGTCGCGGTCGTCGGCATCCGACTCGTCCGACTCGTCGTCCGCGTCGTCGTCATCGTCCAGGAAGTCCGCCACGATGTCCCCCGCCTCGACGACCATGTCCACCCCGGAGTCCACATCGTCCAGGGCGAAGTCCACATCAGGGCAGAACCCATGCGACGGGGGGGCCGCGGTGGTGGCAGCGCCGGCGCCGGCGCCGGCGACCGCGACGCCCTCATGACCGCCGCCAGGCACAGGTGCGGGGCTCGGCTCGCCAGCCGGCTGCGTCAGGGAGCCAGCTGCCGCTGGCGCCGCCGCCGCCGCCGCCGCCGCCGCCGCCGCCGCCGCCGCCGCAACCGGTGCATCGTCAAGCGCATGCGTCGGCCCCGGCAGGTCATCGTCCGAGGAGACCGGCTCGGCAAATTGCTCGGCCGCCGGCCCGCCGGCCAGCCCGGCGGACAGGCCGGTCACCAGCCCGGGCGACAGGGGCGGCGAGGCCTCCGGGCGCTCGGGCAGCTCCACAAACCCGGCCGGGCTGTCGGGCCGCGGCGAGGCATCCTCCACCAGGTGGAAGCCCCCGAAGTAGGGCCGGGCCCCGGTGGTCGGGCGCCCGGCTCCCGTGGCAGGGCTGCCGAGTGTGCGGGCGCCGGTGGGATCGTGCCGCACAGCGGAGCCCTCCTCCGGGAGGGAGGCCCGCCCGGGGCGCCCGGCCAAGCCACCAGCCCGAGGGCCGCCATCGGAGAAGGCATGGCCCGGCGGGTCGGCGCGCGCCAAATGCCCGGCCGACCCGGGGCCCTGGCAAGCATCGCACCCGGGGGTGGTGCTCAGCCCGGAAGAGGGTCGCGCATCGCGCGTCGACCCCTCGGTCGCCAGCAGCCGACAGCCGCATCGCAGCGGCAAGGCCCCGAGCAGGTCCAGCGGGAAGACCCCGAGCGCCACACGACTCAGCAGCAGGGCCACCTCGTCGGCCGGATCGGCCCAGGCCGGCGACCAGTCCACCTGCCGCGACTGGAAGCCCAGCAGTTGCCGGCCGGCCGCCGGATTCAAGGGCAGATACTCCTGGCGCGATGTCAATGCCACGGGGCCCGTGGGCCGGGAGAACTCCTGTCGCGGGGAAACCCCCAACAGGAGCTGGCGCATGGTCATCGGCGCCTTGGTGCCCTGGCACCCGTCATCGATGAGGGGCGCCTGCTGGTCGCCTGACAAGTCCCCATCTTCGGGCAGGTCGGCGCCGGGGCCATGGGCAAGTGGCGAGGCAAAGGGCACCAGCGACTGGCAGAGAGGCGGGTCGACGCCCGAGTCGGCCGACCCCACCGGCTCAAGTAGCTTCTCGAGGAAGGCCGCACACGGGCAGCACGTGTCGTCGACCGGGCGAGGCGCCGCGTCGGCCCGCAGGCTGGCCGACAACAGACTCGGCCGTGACTCGGCCGTCTCGGGCAGCCCCTGCCGGGGGAAGGACCCCGATGCCGGCAATGGCGACGAGGGGGACCCGGCCCCCGGGGGGGAGGGGGTCCCGGAGGCCGGACGGTGTGCCGGCGGGCTGGCCGCCCCGCTGGCCAGATGCCCATGCTGGCATGTCGGCGCATCGGCCACCGACACCGTGCACACGCCACAACTGGCCAGCGACGTCCCGAGGACCAGGCTCTCAACGCGATTGCGCCACTGGTCCATCCCCGAGTCGGCGGGAGCGGCCGATGCCGCCAGCCCCAACGCCGCCAGGGAGCCCAGCGTGCCGAGCGTCTGGAGGACCTCCTCGCATCGGGCGCGAATCTCCCCGCTGGCCGTCAGGTCGGCATTCCAGCGGGCCACCTCCTCGGAAGTGCCGTATTCCGACAGCCCGGGCCCCGGGGGAGGCTCCAGCGCGTAGGGGGCCCGATAGGTGCCGGCAGCGCTGTCATCATATGCATACCGCCGGTGGTAGATCAGGAAAAGCCCCAGCGGCAGGCCGGCCCCGGCCACCAGGGCCGCGACCACGGGCGCCGGCAGCGGGTCATCAGACCGGTCCCTAGAATGCACACACGGACGGATGAGAGGAACGGAGGGTCAATCGAACGAAGCGGGCGGCGGAGAGGAAGAGAGGGGGGAGGGAGAGAGAGAGAGAGAGGAAGAGAGGGGGGAGGGAGAGAGAGAGAGAGAGGAAGAGAGGGGGGAGGGAGAGAGAGAGAGAGGAAGAGAGGGGGGAGGGAGAGGGAGAAAGAGAGAGAGAGAAAGAGAGAGAGATAGAGAGGGAGAGAGGGAGAGATAGAGAGGGAGAGAGAGGGAGAGAGAGGGAGAGAGAGAGAGAAAAACATGCGCGCGACGCACCCCTCGGGCGCCGGCCACCAGGGACTCTCATGCCGGAGGGCGCCGTGCCGGATCAGCGTGAAGGCGGTCCAGAGGAGATCGTCGACCCGGCGCTCGACCGGCTCCAGGACCACGGCCGCGTCGGCCTCGCCCTCGGGATCGACGAAGGTCAGGGCCCGGATGGTGTCCGGGTCCGGGGCGACCGTGCGGTCATTCAGCGCGGCAAGGCCCTCCTTGAGCCGCGCGCGCAGGCGCAGGACCGACCGGTAAACACGCCGGGCCGGGCCCAACCGACTGAAGCCCGGGCCGGTGGTGCCGCCGGTGCGCGTGAAGCGCGCATCCGACAGGGCCCGCAGCGCGGCTCCCAGGGCCACGGCATTTTCCATGAGCGGCGGCCAGTGAGAGTGCCCAGTGCTCGGGGACCCCCGGCAGCCGGGCTCCGGCCCGGTCAGCAGCCCGGCCCCGGCAAAGCCGACCGACGGCGCCGCATGCAGCGCATCCAGACACCCGCAAGCCCGGGCCCCGCAGGCCAGCAGCAGGCGCACACACTCGGTCACCCCTTCGGCCGGGCCGGCATGCGAGAAGCCGACACTCGGACGCCCGGCCCCGATGGCGATCACCAGCCAGGACACATGCGGCGCTGCCAGGGCGCCGGAGAGCTGGTCGCGCGTGGCGGTCGACTGGCCAGCCGCCGGCCGCAGGCGCTCGGCCAGCGCCGCCCCAACCGGACTAGACCAGCGAAATTGCGGCGGCCGGGCCAGATACCGGCGCAGGCGCAGGCGCGCGCACACCGGGAACCGCCGCCGGATTTCGGCCGCCCCGGCCCCGGAGCCCGACACCAGGGCCACATCGTCCAAGTCCGAATCCGGGCTGTGGGCCACATCGCGCAGGGCACATGCCAAGGCGGCCACATTCCACCCGGAGTCGGCGACCGCCGCGCCGCCCGAGCCGGCGCTGGACTCCGCGATGAATCGCCGCAGGGCAGGGTCAATGCCGGCCCCGGGGCCGGCCCCGGGGCCGGCACCGCTGGAGGCGGGGGGGTGTCGCGCGGGGGACGACCCGCCAAGCCCGGAGATCCCCGACAAGGAGGACAGGAAGGACAGGGAGTTGGAGCCCGACGGACCGAGCACCGTGCCGAAGGTCCGCCGCAGGGACCCAAGTGACTCGAAGAGCGGCGAGGAAATGAGCGCCGCCAGGGGAGCCGCCGCGGCCGGCGGCTGGCCGGTCTCCAAGCCCGGCGGCAGGGGGGGCACCCACTCGCCAGCCGGGCCTGGCGGCGGCGAGGTGGCCCCGGATGACGGTGGCGACAGCCCGGTGTCCGGCCAGCCCGGCCCGGAGGATGGCCCGGAGTAGGAGGACGACAGCCGAGGCTCCGGCAGGGTGGCGGCACCGGGCCCGGCCGTGCCGGCCGCCGAGTCGACATTCAGGGTCAGGCTGTCCACCGATGGGAGGCTCAGCACGATGCCAAGCGGGGCGGCGCCGCTGGTGAGCGACGCCAGCACCGCCTCATCGCGCACCGAGCGCAGCATGCTCGGGGTCGGCTGGAAAGAGGTGACCGGGGCCGCCGGGCTGGAGGGCAGGGGGCCGCCGCCAGCGCCACCCCCACCGAGGCCCGACAGCGAGACGGACCGCGCGCGAGCATCGGCGCCTGGCAGTGCTGGGATCGGCCCGGCGGCCTGTGGCCCCGGGCCAGATGCTCCCGGCGGACTTGTCACTGTGGCGACTGCCGCCGGGCCGGCTGCCCCTGGCGGGCTGGCGCTCTCCTCCGTGCTCAGGGGCAACAGCTCCGAGGTGGAGGGGGCGAAGTCCGAATCGAAGTCCGACAGGGTGGACTCGGGGCTGGGCTCGACCACCCCGGGGCCCGGAGCCTGGCGGGGACTCGAGGCGTGGGTGTCTGGCGGGCCGTCCGTCGTGAAGGAGGCAGACATATGGGGAGGGGGCGCGCGCGCGTGCGTGCGTGCGTGCGTGCGTGCGTGCGAATGAGGCCCAAGAAGGGTGCTCTCTGTGGTGACCGGGGGGGGGGGGGGGGGCCACCGAGGATGCATTGCCCTCCTAGGTTCGCCACGGTCCAAGCGCTTCATCTGGCCATGATTCTGTTAACCTCGCTCAGATTCCCGGGGGCGGGATCGCCTCAGAGCAGGCGTGGGCGTGAAAATCGGCCCTTGCACGGCTGGCGTCAACATCCCCCCAACGGGCAGGCTGGCAGTGCCGTTGGCGTGCTCCGCGGCTCGGCTGCTCCCCCGCCCCGCTCCGCCCGGCTCCGCCTGGTTTCCTCTTCGCATCTCGCAGCGTGTTATGGTCTTGACACCTCGCCCTACGCTGAACGATTATCCTTGTTGGCCGGCCCAACAATTAATGACGCCAAGCGTTTGGCGTAGTTCTCCCGCCGACTGGCCCCCTCCCT
>NW_009242972.1:1820941-1826290 GCF_000388065.1 Fonticula alba | reverse complement strand
GTGTTAGCTAATGCCACTCGTGGGGGGTGATCGAGGGTGGGGCTGGCCCGTGCAATCTCCCTGCGCGGCGATCTCGCCAGAGGAATGTACCCGGGCCGGGCCTGCGCCGCCGGCCTGCGTGTGCCCCGGCAGCGAAGCGGGGACAAAAAAAAACCAGTCGGCGCATCCCCTCCGGGGGGGATGCCGCGGCTGCCGGCGCCTTTCTTAACAGGGAAGATGGCTGGCCCATGCTTTTGAGGCCCCTGGGGCCCGTTGGACGACGCCCTTCTTTGCCCCTCGCCCTCCCAAGCACCGAGAGAAAGAGCAGGAGTAAGGGGCAGGGGCGGGGGCGCGCGCGGAATATGCCCAGTTTCCCGCCGGGTATCGGGTGCACGCACCCCGCGTCCCGGGAGGCGAGACAGGCCGACGGGGAATCCACTGACCGTCCCAGACGAGGGCCCCGCACGGGGGGAGGGCCGAAATGTGTCAGGACACCCGCGCTGGAGCAGGTCCGCCCGGAACTGGGGGTCGCACACCGAGCAGGAGGTGCACCAGTTCCGAGCCTCCGCCCCCCCCCCCCATGGGCGCTTGGAGCGCGCGGGTGGACGCGCAAAAAGGACAGAGAACGTCCCCCTCCCCCCCCCCCCCCCCCCAAGCGCAAACGCACATAGCAAGGGCCTGCGCGTCGGGAGAGGGGGGCCGGACCCGAGCACCTCACCCCCCCCGCCCCCGCCCCCGCCCCGGACCCACACACCATCAGTTACGTGTCAGCCTGCCTCCGTGGGAGTCAGCGCGCGCCGATCGGGCCGGGCGTCGTGCAAAAGGAGCCCCTCACCGCCCCCGGCCAACCCCTGGGCCCCGGCCCCGAGAAGACGCAGCCGGCTGGCCGGCGGAGGGACACGCGCGCACGCCGCACACCGATCGGCCCTGCGCCCTTCGCGCCCTGGGTTCCTCCCGCGGCCCCGGGCGGCGCCACACACCATGACAAGGACCCGCGACCCGGCGCGCCCGGCAGCCGGCGAGGGGGAGAAATCCTGAAACGGGGGCGGGAGGGGGGGGGGGGGGGAGTGGCACCGGGAAAGTACACCCGCCCGAACGGGACCTGGGGAAAATACGGTCCAGGATTAGGTGGGGCGGGGAACACACAAAACTAGCTCCATGTGATGTGGTCACGCGACTATCGGGCGCGACCGATCTCATTCGTTCTTGTGCTCGTGTGTGCGCGAGTATGGCCCGACCCGCGGCCGCAGACGGTGTGAAAGTGCGCGCAAGTGCGCGCGCGCGCGCGCGTGCGTCGCGCGTCCTTGCGCCCCGCCCCGCCCCACGCACGGTTATCGCGGGGCCCCCTTTCCTCGCGCCCCGCCTTCCAGAAGCAGCAAAGAGCGGCAGGTAAAAAGATCACTTCTATTTGGTTGGTTGCAAGATACGGCGTCGTGCATATATGTGCGATGGCCATATACACACATGCGCGTGCCTCGGTGTGCGTGCGTGCGTGCGTGCGTGCGTGCGTGCGTGCGTATGTGTGTGTGTGCTGTGTGCATAGTGTATGGGCCTGATATACCGGTCCGCCTGCTTGCACACACGCACACACACATGCACATGCACATGCACATGCGCGCACACATACACAGGTAAAACAAGGCTGGCCCCTCGTCCGTCCCTCAGACCAGGAGAAAGAGGGGAGGGAGAGAGATGCTGCTGCTGCTGCTGCCGCTGCTGCTGCAAGTGGGCCTCGAAAGATCCCCGACATGACACGCGCACATTCCACTGCGCGGCCGGGCCTCTTACTCAGAACCAGTTGAACTTCAGGCCGATGACCGTCATCAGCAACGCAGTCAGGCCCATGGAAATCATCATAATCATGAAGGCGTTGTCGTTCTCCTCGCCGGGGACCGGGACGTTCATACCCCAGATACCTGGAACGTCGGGGGAGGGAGGGAGAGAGAGAGAGAGAGAGAGAGAGGGAGAGAGCAGGCACGCGCACAGAGAGCAGCCAACCAACGGAAGACGGAGAAAACGGAAGCAGACAGGTAAGAACAGTGTGGCAGCAAGAAGGTGAGCGGCGAGCGTGTGCGAGGGAGGGAGGGAGGGAGGGGAGGCAGAACGCACCGGACCACAACGACAGCGGCAGCACGATAGCCGTGACACCGGTCAGGGTCTTGACGATGCGGTTCATCTGGTTGGAGGCCAGGGCAAGCTCGACATCGATCTTGGACACGTAGGTTTCACGCGACCGCTTCAGGCCGGTGGAGAACTGAGAAAGCATCTGGGACATGCTGATGACACTGCGGGCGGGGGTGAGCGTCGAGAGTCAGAGCGTGGAGAAGAGCGGCGAGGGGGAGCAAGACAAGCAGGGGAAGCAAGGCATCGCGCGAAAGGCAGCGTCATGTGGCAAAGACAGATAGAGGGAGCAGGGGGGGAGGGGGGGGGGCAGGAAAGGAACCACGCCCTGTGTGGCCATAACCACGCACTGATCGTGAATATCCATGATATAGAGCGTGGTATCGTGAGCCAGGGTGAAGCGCAGAGCGGTGCCACCGCGCCGGCCGGCCGACAGGAGGACCTTGAAGAGCTCAGTCTTGGAGCTGAGCAGGCGCCGGAACTGGCCGACAGATTTGAAGGAGTTTGAAATACGCCTATGTAGCACCACACACACACACAGCCGGAGGAAGGACGAGGTGGCGACGAGAGGGAAACAGCAATACAGGACATCAGTAAAAGTCAAACAGCGGAGACCGGCAAAAGGGAACCCGGCGAATGGCGCCCCCGCGCGCGCGCGCGCACCAGAGCATATCGCTGTGCTCGGTTTCCTTCAGATACATGACCAGATGGTCGATATCCTCGCAGACACCTTCCAGCTGCTTGACGACGGGGATGTACGCGTCGACAATGTGGTCCAGCATGGCCCAAAGAATCCAGCTGGAAGTGAGCTGCACGCGCTGCGACATGCGGAACAGCCGATCCAGCACAACCCACGAAGGGAGAGCCGTGGCCGACTTCCGGAAGGACATGACATACTGCTCGCACACGACGAGATACACGCTGTCGGTCTCGATGCTGCGGCGAGGCCACGCACGAGGGGGGAGAGAGGGGGGAGGGGGATGGGAACATGCGAATCAGACATGAGAAGTTCCGTGACGGAAGTGGTGGGGGCGGGGGGGGGGGGCGAGCGGCAAGCAGGAAGAGGCATGGAAGAACCGGCGCACCCGCGGCCCTCCAGGGCATTGATTGAGATGAAGGCGTAGCCGTCATAAAATTCCACCTTCTCGCGGCTCTCGCCAACATGGATATCCTCAATGGTGAGGGGGTGGATGCCGAAGATCTGCAACCGGCCACACACAGAAGACAGCAGACGAAGGGATCGGGGAGCACCAAAGGGGGGTCAGGCGACAGGGCTGGAGGGGGAGGGAAGGGATGAAGGGAGCACATCACAAGACGGCGCGCCAAGCGCCACGCGCACCTCGGCAATGGTGCTCATCTCGGCCGAGGTGGCCTGGTAGACATCCAGCCAGAAGGTGCCCTCGCGAATGGCCTGGTAGAGGATGGACGACCGCAGGCCGGCCAGCTCATCGGCCAGCAGGACGCCATGGCGTGGCTGGAAGAAGGTGAAGCGCGTGTCGGCAGGCAGCTGCACATTGGAGGGAGGGGAGAGGGAGCTGGTCAGACGGTGTGCTGGCTACACGGACAGTGGGGCGGCAAGACGCGGGGGGGAGGGGGCGCAAGGGGAAGGAAAGGGAGGGAAACCACGCACCGCGTCCTCCTTGAAGGTGGTAGGGATGTCGCGGAAGGGGATCCAGCTGCCGCTGGGCGGTGCGACACCGTCCATCGTGGTGACACCCATGTCGGCCCCATGCGCATCGTCAAATGGCGGCAGGTAGTTTGGATCGTCCGAGTAGCCGATGTTCGACTGGAAGATGAAATGGTTCAGCTGCGACAGGCGGACCTTGCCGATGGCTTCCTGCGGCATGATGACCACATCCTGCGAGGGGCGGGGGAGAAGCAGAGAGAGAGAGAGAGAGAGAGCGGTGGGAACAAGAGGGCGTAAGTGGAACGAGGAGCATGAGTGGAACAGAGAGCGCAGGCGGGGCGATCGGCCGGCCATATGTGCACGCGGCCATGGAGCACAAACGCATATACGCACATTAAGATCGCCCTTGGGCTCACTGGTGGTCGAGCTGCGGAAGGGGGAGGGGGGGTAACAACACAAGCAGTGCGGGCGAGGGAGGGGTAAGTGGCTCCGAAGAGACGGCATCGGGGAGGAGCCCACCGGCGGAAGGCGCAAAGGGAGGGCCCCCCACACGCACTAGGGATCGATGGTGTTGTGCAGTTCGGCATTGATTGTGGTGATGCCGCCGGGGCCGCTGCTGGGGCCGCTGCGGGACCGCCGCAGGGAGGAGGTCCGGCTCATGTGCTCGTGCAGGTCGGGGGCCGAGTCATGATGGTTGGTGGCATATGCGGCGGTCTGATAGCCATCATGATAGTCGGGGTCCTGCTGCAAGAGCGGATGGTACCCGCCCGGAGACAGGGTAGCGGCCACGGCGGCCGCCGCGGCCGCCGAGTGGGAGGTGCTCGACCGGCTGACGCTACGCCGGAGGTACCGGGCCCCGGCCGAGGAGGGCACCCGGGCCAGCGACGTGAGCGGCGGATCGGCCACGCTCGAGGAGGGAGTGTCGAAGGACACCGAGGCCGGGCGCCGGTCGGCGGGCATCGGCACGCTGTGCACCGGGCCGCTGAGGGGCCCCGGAGCATACGGATCCCCCGGGTTGTACCCGTGCCCGGTGCCAAAGAGGCCGCCCGGGAGCCGGACCTGCCCGGCCGACGACGAGGAGATGCCATCGTCCGAGGAGAAGTCCCCATCGCTGTCGCCATCGCTGCTGCTGCTTCCACCATCGGACTCCTGGCCCTGGTGGTGGTGGTGATGGTGCTGGGTGGCGCGCAGGCGCCGGCGGACTTGCCGGGCCACCTCGCGCTCGTGCTCGCGCTCGGCGGCCGCGGCCGCGGCTGCCGCAGCTGCGGCATTGCTGCTGCTCATGCGCAAGGATCCAGAGCGCGACACGCGCCCGGGGGCCAGATCATCATAAATATGCTGGAGGGTCGGGATGCGGGCGGGCCGGCGGCAGACAGGGACCCGGAAGAGGAACCCGGCATCAAGGGCAAACATCGGCCGGCAGCAGGGAAACGTGGCCAAATCGCGTCAGGAGGCAGGCAGGCAGGCAGACAAGGCCACAGGCCGGGAGAGGGGGGGGGGAGCGGGGCGGGGCGGGGCGGGGGGGGGGGGGGGGGGGGGGGGGGGGGGGGGGGGAGGGGGGGGGGGGGGGGGGGGGGGGGAGTGGCACCGGGAAAGTACACCCGCCCGAACGGGACCTGGGG
>NW_009242972.1:1819230-1820681 GCF_000388065.1 Fonticula alba | reverse complement strand
GGGCGGGGCGGGCGGGCAGCGAAAGGACAGGGGCTGGGGAGATGGGGCCACGCACGCTGGAAGACCGAGACCGGCCGCCGGAGAGAGGCCCGGGGGAGGGCAGGTTGTGCAGGGCCTCCAGGGCCACGGGGTTCGGCACGAAGGGATCCGGCAGGCGGGTGTCATCCTCGAGGGCCGCGGCATCGAGGCTCTGCAGGACGCGCTCCTCCTCGCGGTCCAGGCGATCGCGCATGACCAGCATCGAGTGGTGGTACTGCAGCAGCTGGTTGGTGGTGGACAGGGGGGCGGCCGGCTGATCGGCCGGGCCGTCGGCCGGCATGGGGAACCCGGCCACCTGCGGCACCGGATCGCCGGCGGCGGCTTCCGGCGGCGGGGACAGGGTGCTCATCGGGATGTGGGGATGCCCGCGCGAGGCGGGCGACGCAACAGGGAAGGGCGGCGACCCGGCCATCGGGTCGCCGGACCCCTGCGGCCGGGGGGACACCGGGACCGGCATCGCGCCCTCGACGGGCGCCGGCGGCGGCGGCGATGAGCTGGGGCTCATGTGCGGCGGGAGCGGCGAGGTGGCTGCCGACGAGCTACCGGTGGGGATGTCGGAAGAAGAGTGCCAATCGTCGTACTCACTGGAGAGCAGGTGGCGGCCGTCCTCGGGGGCGGCGTTGATACTGACGTTGTGGGACCTCACGACGAAGGGCGGGGGCAGGGGGGGTGCAGCGGGTGGGGGGTGGAGGGGCGGGGAGGGAGGGGTCATGAGGGGAAGACCCATGGGCCGGGCGTGGGGGAGAGGTGGACTTTTATCTCTGCCCCGGGGCCGAGCGCCGGCGCGCGCGGGCTGAGATTCCCCCACTGGCGGCCGGGCCTCGGGGGCGGGGGGGGGGGGGGGGGGGCAAGCCGAGGCAGGGCCGGGATCATCCCCCCCCCCCCCCCCCCCCGCTGCTTCCCCTGCTCCCGTCGCCGGACCGGGAAGTGGGGGCGGGGGGCGACTGACGCCGCACGCCGTGCGACGGGCTGGAGGGGGGCGGGAGCGCGCGCATTCCCGCGCTGGCCGCGCGCCGGCCCCACCGGCCGGGGGACAGATGGGCCGTGCGAGCGAGAAAAAGAGGGTCGCGGCTGGCGGCCGCCCGGACTCCATGCACCACCCGCGCGCGCGCGTGCGCGCGCCCCAGCGCCAAAATGAGGCCCTCCCGCGGGGGGGGGGGGGGGCGAAACGCGTGTGCACAGACCCACGCACCTGCGGAGAGGCCAGCCCGCTCACTTTCGCCGGCGACGCCTGAGAAACGCGCGCGCGCGCGCCCGGGCTGCCCACCAGCAAGGCCTACCCAGTTGCGGGCGATGGGGGCCATCCGCCAACCGCCTGCCGGGCCCCGGAAACAGGCGTTGTTATTTTTTGGCCGCCCCCGGCGGCGCCCCAGGGTCTTGAAGGCGCACCCTTCGCGCGGACGCCGCCCCCC
>NW_009242972.1:1816961-1818415 GCF_000388065.1 Fonticula alba | reverse complement strand
TTTCAAGTACCCACCCACAAAGGCACATGCATATCCATGAGCGTATATGGATTCCCCCCCTCAGGACACACAACACCTGTCGCCCCCCCCCCCCCATCCCTCGGAGAGGGCCTCGCCCATCTGCGCGCGGCAAGCAGCCTCCCCGAAGTGAGATGCTATTTGGTCCCCATATGCCGACGGTCATGTCACTTCCATGCGGGGCACGCCAGGGGTTTTCTTGATGCACCCCCGGCTGCGCCTGGCTCGGCCATCGGACGGTCTTTGTAAGACACCCCGCAGCCCCACGGCCCCCCCCCCCCCCCCCCCCCCCCCCCTCCCCCCGGAGCCTTTGTGCCCCCCCTCCGGGCGGCGACCGGAGCTCACGGCACCCCCGAGCCTTGGGCGGGCGGTCTAACGCGGCGCCCTCGCCGCCGCCTCCTTTCCACCCGGGGGCGGGGGGAGAAAAAGAGATACGCGAAGACCCGGTCTTGGAAATATCAAGTTGTTGTTATTGTTGTTGTTATTTCCGCCAGCCCGCCCGCCTCCAGGCCCACCTGTGCCCACGAAAGACCGCGTTCCATTGTTCCCCCCCCCCCCCCCCCCCCCCCCCCCGACCCTGCGCCCCCCGGCCCGCCGAACACCCGGAAGGGCGATCTAGCCAACGGCCACACGCGCGGCCGCCGTTGCCAGATGATCCTGCTCGGTGCCCCCGCCTCCCCTGCCACCGCGCCAGGGGGAACCATCACAGGGCGCCGTGCACATCCCGCAGCCGAACATCCCACCCTTCCCGGCCGGGTCGCGGGTAGGGCAGCCGCCGGGTCCCAGCGGCTGGGTGCATGCCGCGGAGCGCCAGGGTCCGGTGTCTGCTTGGTGATCTGGTGATCTCCGCATGTGACTCTAAGTTAAGGCGACCCCAGTTACGGGCCGGGCCGGTTGTCCAGCTCGGTGGTCTTTCGCAGGGGAGACAACAGCAGGCTCCGCAAGTGAAGAATGCGCGCGCCGCAAGGAGCCTGCCACTCGCTGGCGGCGGCCCAAAAACAAAAACAGGAACTCGCCCTCCTCCCCCCCCACACGACACACCCCCCCCCCCCCCGCTGTGGAGGACATCCTCGCCGATGGTCTGCCTGCCCAGCCAAATGCATGGGGCGGCGCGCGAGGAAGAGGGCAAATGAACAAGCACAGGGAGACAAGGCAGCGGAGAGTGGATGCTGCAGAGGCAAGTGGATTTGGGGTTGTGAGGGGGAAACAGGTATAGGCGTGGGGGGGGGGGGGGGGGGGGGGGGGGCAGAATGCGTCGCATGCGCGTGAGTGCATACATAGGGCGCGGTGCAGTACACGCTCCGTGCAGGGGCGGAGGGGGAAGCGGCACGGCGCGTGCATATGTGTGCGACAGAGAGGGGGACGGGACGGAGCGAGGGCGGAAGCCGCATGGGGGGAGCGCGCGCGGCGGCCGCAAGACACCTCCCCCCCCCCCC
>NW_009242972.1:1814038-1815681 GCF_000388065.1 Fonticula alba | reverse complement strand
GAGAGGGGAGTGACGACAACAACCAGCACGACGATAGGCACATGCGACGCCCTTAGAACTCCATCTCCTGGTCGCCGGTGGAGGCCGAATCGTTGGCAACCTCCTCGTAGTCGCGCTCGAGAGCGGCCAGGTCCTCGCGGGCCTCGGCGAACTCGCCCTCCTCCATACCCTCGCCGACGTACCAGTGGACGAAGGCGCGCTTGGCGTAGAGGAGATCGAACTTGTCGTTGAGGCGCTGCCAGGCCTCGGCGATGGCGGTGGTGTTGGACAGCAGGCACAGGGAGCGCGGGACGCGGGCCAGGTCGCCGCCGGGGACCACGGTCGGGGGCTGGTAGTTGAGGCCGACCTTGAAGCCGGTGGGGGACCAGTCGACGAACTGGACGGTGCTGCGGGACTTGATGTTGGCGATGGCGGTGTTGACGTCCTTCGGGACGACGTCACCGCGGTAGAGCATGCAGCAGGCCATGTACTTGCCACGGCGCGGGTCGCACTTGACCATCTGGCTGTGGGGCTCGAAGCAGGCGTAGGAGATCTCGGCGACGGACATCTTCTCGTGGATGGCCTTCGGCGGGGAGATGATCGGCGAGTAGTTGACCAGGGGGAAGTGGATGCGGGGGAAGGGAACCAGGTTGGTCTGGAACTCGGTGAGGTCGACGTTGAGGGCGCCATCGAAGCGCAGGGAGGCCGTGATGGAGGAGACCACCTGGCTGATCAGGCGGTTGAGGTTGACGTAGGAGGGGCTCTCGACGTCGAGGTTGCGGCGGCACAGGTCGTAGATGGCCTCGTTGTCAACGAGGAAGGTGACATCGGCGTGCTCCATGGAGGTGTGAGTGGTGAGGATGGAGTTGTAGGGCTCGACCACGGAGGAGGAGACGGCCGGCGAGGGGTAGACCGCGAACTCGAGCTTGGACTTCTTGCTGTACTCGGCCGACAGGCGCTCCAGCAGGAGGGAGGTGAAGCCGGAGCCGGTACCACCACCGAAGGAGTGGAAAATGAGGAAGCCCTGCAGGCCGGAGCAGTGGTCCGCGAGGCGGCGGATGCGATCGACGACCTATGTGTGTGTGTGCGTGTGTGTGTGCGTGTGCGTGTGTGTGCGTGTGCGTGTGCATGTGTGCGCGTGTGCGTGTGCGTGTGTTTGTTTAGGGGAGGGAACGGGTCAGTCGTGTGCCGGAGTGGCGGGCTGCAACAAGGGGGGGAAGGAGGAGAGGGGGACGCACGTTCTCGAGGATCTCCTTACCGGCGGTGTAGTGACCACGGGCGTAGTTGTTGGCGGCGTCCTCCTTGCCGGTGATCAGCTGCTCGGGGTGGTAGAGCTGGCGGTAGGCACCGGTACGGGTCTGGTCGATGACGGACGGCTCGAGATCGACGAAGACAGCGCGGGGGACGTAGCGGCCGGACGAGGTCTGTGTGGGAGGGGAGGGGACGGCGGCGCGAGGGTGTGGACGGGTGTTAGTTTGGGCGAGGGGAGGGAGGCAGTGGCGCGGTGGGAGGGGGAGGGGGGGGGGCGGGGGATGCAGATCAAGCGCACCTCGCTGAAGAAAGTGGAGAAGGAATCGTTGTTCTCCTGAGACTTGGCGGGCATGGTGCCGTCGGGCATGATGCCGTGCTCCAGGCAGTAGAGCTCCCAGCAGGAGTTACCGATC
>NW_009242972.1:1811485-1813894 GCF_000388065.1 Fonticula alba | reverse complement strand
GTGTGAGTAGCGCGAAGAGGGGAGGGGGGGTGCTGGGGAGGGGGAGGGGGGGTGGCAGGGGCGCGTCGGGAAAGGGCTGTCCCCCGACGGGGAGCGCGTGGCTCGCCTCGCCAAGAGGCGAGGAGTGGTGGCGACGCGCATGTGCTGCCACCACCAACACGCAGGGCATACAGTGGTGACGGCCACAGTGGCAGCGGCGGCGGCGGCGGCGGCGGCGGCAGGATAGAGAGGCGACACTTGCACACAAGTGACCTGACAAAGGCCCCATCATTGTAGGCCAGCAGCCAGAGGCACAGGCCCATGGCAGAGGGGAGGCGACCTGGGGAGGGGGAGGCGCAGCAGGCAGCAGGGCTCACTGGACGACCGAGCTCCGGCATTGGCGCTGCTGATAGGGGGGGAAAGCGGGGACAAAAGAGGGGGGGAAAGAGAGGGAGGGGGAGGGGGGAGGGGGGGGGGCTGTACAGTGTGTGTGAAGGGGGAGGGGGATACGAAATACGGGAGAGTTGAAACGAGCCGGGGGCTAGGACAACTTCACGGACTTCTTATGGAGGGAGGCGGCATGGGTGCGTCACGATCAGCGGGCGGCGAGAAATAACAGTCGAAACCCCGAGGCGGGCGCAGGGCGCAGGGCACCGAGCACGGCCGAGGGCCGGTCGCGGCGCGTGCTCCCTCCCGCCCTCTCGCGGACGTGTGTGCGTGCGCGCATATCGGCCCAGGCACGCGCCCCCTCGACGGTGTGTGACTGCTGTCCTGCCGAGGCGGGCGCGGGGGGGGTGGGGGGCAAGGAGACGTGGACCCTGGGTGTGCGGCGCGCCCTGGGCCGGGGTGCGGGGGCCTGCGGCCTGGCCGCTGTCGCCCCGCCCCCCGCCCCCCCCGCCCCCCCCCTCCACCCCCCCTGGGCGGGTGTGTGCGTGCGTGCGCGCGGGAGCCGGTTTGGGGACCCGGGCACCCGGGGAGGGGGAATGTGACCGTCGGCTGAGAAACGGCCAGCTGGCGGAGTGCCGGCCCGGCCTGACTCCCGCCCCCGCCCCCGGCCCCCCGCACACAAAAGAAGGCCCGAGCCGCGAAGCGCCGGGTGCCGCCGCCACCCGGGGCTAAGCCGAGAGGGCTCAAGTGACTGTCTCTTGTCCCCGGGACTCGCCCCCCCCCCCGCCGGTTGCAAGTGTCTACTCTCCTGGCGCCCGGGGGCGCTTGCCTGGCTGGGCTCCCCGCCCTGGCGAGACTAGACTCAGCGGGGGGGGGGGGGCGGGGCGAGGGCACTCCACCTGCTGGCGTGTGGGCGTGTGCAGGTTCGACCGGTCACCATCCCACCCGTGTCTCCGGGTCAGTGCGCGCTGCCCGAAAGAAATTCAAATCCCTCACGCGATGCGCCGCGCCGCGGGGCCGGCGGGGGGACACAAGTGCCCGCGACCCTGGCCGGGGCCTTCCGGGGCAGGGACACGCAGGCGCCGCCGCAGGGTGCCGGGCCGGAGTGAAGCCAACTCCGGCGGGCGGCGAGCCTCGGGGGTGGGGGGGACAGTGGCGGGGGAACCGCCGTCCACGACACATCGGCTGGGGTCTGCGGGCCTGGTGGTGTCGCCGCCGCCGCCGCCGCCGCCGCCGGGTTGACTCCCTCCTCGGCCCCGGAGGACGCGGAAGCCCGGTCTCCCCTGGCGGCCGTCCGGCGGACGGGCCTGGGGGACGAACGCCGAGGGCCGCCACTTGGGCGGACGGCCGCACGGCGGGGGGGGGAGGCAGGCAGAGGGACGCGCGCCTCACGGCCGCGTCTGCCCAAGAGGCGGCAGGGAGCGGGTGGGGGGGGGGGGACCCGTGCGCGGGAAACAATAACACCGGTCGCGGAGGCCGGGCCGAGGGCGCCGCACGGGGAATCGACAGCCACCGTGGTGCTCTGACAGCATGCAGGCACACGGGCAGCGGGCGTACACAGGCGCGCTGACTGCCTCGGGGGGCGCCTCGCCCCACGGCCGGCCCCCACTCCCCCTCGGGCTGGAAACCTCGCGCCCCCCCCCTCGGGAGGCGCATTAGTCTTTAGCCGGGCGCTCGCGAGAACACCCCCAGCCCGGGGGGCGAGTGCCAGCGGGATGACAACAGGGCCGCGCGCCGCCCCATGGCCTGAGCGGGGCGAGGGGAGCCAGGCCCCCCCCCCTCCAGACACACACACACACGCAAGCCAGGTCAAAAGGGAAGACATTTGGCGCATATAATATTCTAGTCAACACATATACCGCGCGCCGTCTGTCTGGTTGACGGTCCGGAGGAAAGGGAGGGACGGCACCGGCCGCGCGGGGTTCAGGCCTCTCCCTCCCTGCCTGTCTCGCTCCCTCCCCTGGGTCCGGGGAGAGGCCGGCGGCCGTGGTGACTCCCTTCGCGGGCCTTCGTTGGGGGGCCATCCCCCGTGTGTGTGTGTGT
>NW_009242972.1:1810748-1811461 GCF_000388065.1 Fonticula alba | reverse complement strand
AGTCTGTCTGGTTGACGGTCCGGAGGAAAGGGAGGGACGGCACCGGCCGCGCGGGGTTCAGGCCTCTCCCTCCCTGCCTGTCTCGCTCCCTCCCCTGGGTCCGGGGAGAGGCCGGCGGCCGTGGTGACTCCCTTCGCGGGCCTTCGTTGGGGGGCCATCCCCCGTGTGTGTGTGTGTGGGTGTGTGTGTGGGTGCAGGTATGTGCGCGTGCGGCGTGCGTGTGTGTGCCCGCCGGCCCCGCCAACACCGGAAGAGGTGGGAGGAGGGCGGCGGCGGCGGCAGCGGGCGGGCACGTAACGATACGGCTTTCTAACTGGCTTCCTGAGGGCCTCGGTGGAGGGTTTAGATGGTCTCGATGGATGAGTGCTCGGCCAAGGACATACACGCCTGGTGGGGGGGAATTCCAGCGGGGGTGGGGCCCCAGAAGGGCGGGGGGGGGGGGGGGGGGGGGGGGGGGGGGGGGGGGGGGGGGGGGGGGGGGGGGGGGGAGTACATGCGCGCGTACCGCCGCGTATGTGCGGGACCGTGTCTCTCCCCGGCCGCCAGGCGCGGCAGGTCCAGGTGGCGGGGAGTTCGCCTGGGCGCCGGCCCGCCCCACGCCCATGATCAATGCACATGACCACGCCAGAGAGCTTCGGAGAGCGTCGGCAGCGGGATTCGCTGGCACTTGCGGCGGGCGCATCTGGACATCCAGAATCTATTCCGGGGCGGGG
>NW_009242972.1:1810192-1810738 GCF_000388065.1 Fonticula alba | reverse complement strand
GGGGCCGTTCCGTGCTGGCCGGCATGCGTTCCGCGGTGTCCCCTCCCCCCCCCCCCCGGTCCCTCGCCGGGAGGTGAAGAAGGGCAAGAGAGGGTTGTTCGGCTTGCCACCTTGGAGGCGCTCGGCGCAATGTGCGATGCGCCGGCGGCCCTGTGTGTGCGGGGAGAGCATGGGACAGTTGGCAGGGGTGGTGTGTGCGCTGTCCCCCGGGGGAGACGTTCCCATGGACGGGGCCGCCTCCCAAGGGCGCGGTCCCGCAGGGGTGGGGCGGAGAAGGCCCCCGGCGCCGAGGCCCACGACCTCCCCCCTCCGGGTGTCTGGGCTTGTGCGTGACGGCCTCGTTCACCCGTGCTTTCCTGTTTCTCCGACTCACGCGTCTCGCGCGTGGGGGTGGTCTGGGCGATTTCCGGCCCGGCGGCACATCCACGGGGGCGCTGGGCGGAGTTGTTCCCCCCCCCCCCTGAGAGAGGACGTGGGCGTGTCGGTCCGGGCGTGGTGTGTGTGGTGCGTGTGGGGGGGGGGACCCGTGCGCGGGAAACAATAACA
>NW_009242972.1:1804698-1809795 GCF_000388065.1 Fonticula alba | reverse complement strand
GGGAGGTCGGGTGGGGGGGGCGGAGGACATGCGGGGGGGGGGGGGAGGGCCCGGGCGGACATCGGTGTATGTGCGCGCCCCGGCGGCGGCGGCTCCGGGCCCCCATTCGGCGAATGTTGGCTATTTTTGTGACGGCCCCCCGTCGCCCTGCTCCCCGAGCAAACCCTCTCTGATCTCTTGGAAGGCTTACTACCCTAGTTCTTTTTTCGAGAGAGAGTCATAATGGTTCGTCTCCCCTCTCCTCTCCTTTCCCGCCCCCCCCCTCATGTCGCACACTCTCCGATGCCTTTTCCTCTTGCCCCGGAGGGGGATCCTGCGGCGGTCGCGCGGCCCGCCCGCCCCCCCCCCGTGTCACTGCACCGCGAGCCCACATGCTGCGTGTGTTGCCATGGCTGTCTGGCCACTTTTGCCGCGCCCGCGCAGGCGCACCCAGTCTCCGGCGGCGGCCGCCGCCGCGCGCTGTCCCCCTCCTCGCGCCCTCTCTCCCTCCTTGTTCCACGGACTCGCGCGCAAGCGTCCCCTGGCGGGGGAGACTGCGCGCGCCGGCGCCCCCTCCCTCCTCAAGTCCACCTCCGCTGGCGGATGCAGCGTGCATCCGATAGCCCCGCCTGCCATGACGCGCCCGCTGACCCCCTTCCTGTGTGTTCCCGGCCGCGCTCGCCCGTCCATCCACGTAGACCGCCAAGAAGTCCTTCAACACCAAGCGCCTTCTCGGCAAGAAGTGCCGCCAGAACCGCCCCCTCCCCAACTGGTTCCGCTTCAAGAGCGACACCACCATTCGGTGCGTCCCCCTCCCCCTTGCCCCCCCTCTCTCTCTCTCTGTCTCTCGTCCGGCTGCCCGACGCGCTCGCCCTTTTGTGTCCTCCCTTTGCTCCGCCATCTCTCCCCCTCTCTTCGTGTGAAACATGCCTCTTCGGGCGAGGGCGAGACAGTGCAACTCGCACGCACGCGCCCGGTGGGGCCTGTGTTTTGCCTTCTTCCTTTGCTCCTTCTCTCCGTGTCGCGCCGTGAAAGACCTGCGAATGCGTGGTGTCGCACGCGGCGGTCCCCCCCTCTCCCTAACGCTAACACCCGCTCCCTGCTCCGTCCCCTTTCCCCGCCTCGCTCTCTCTCTCTCTCCTCCTCCTCTCCAGCTACAACGCCCGCCGTCGCCACTGGCGCCGCACCAAGCTCAAGCTGTAAATGAACTTGACGCTTGCTGCGTTCCGGACTGCGCCGGCTGTCCTTCCCCCCGTCGGTATTTCCCCCTCCGGCGGCTGGTAGGGCCGCCCGCAGTGGGGCACTCGCTCTGTGGGCCCGGTTGGCCTGGGGCGTGGGCCCGGTTGGCCTGTTCCATCGCCGCTGGGGGCAGCGCTGGCGCGCGCCCGCCTTATAGCGAGTCGCGCGCGCGCGTGCTCTCCGTGTCGCGCGATGGCCAGGTCCTGGTCCCTCTCTCCCCGCCGCAGGTTTTCGTCCAGGGCGGCGGCTCTGCGTCGCATCGGCGCGGGGCCTGGTAGTGTGTGGGGGCATGGAGGGGGACGGTGCAGGCGCGCGTGGGGGCCCCCCCCCTCTCCCCGTGCGCCCTGTTTCTCTCCCGCCCCCATTTCTCCTTCCCACGCCCCCGTGTGTGTGTTTCTTTCACTTTTCTCCCCCCCTCCTGTCGTCCTCTCTTTCCCTCGCACACCCCTCCCTCCATCGGGGGAGGAGGAGGAGGAGATGGTCTGGGGCGGGGGGAGACGCGCGGCGCCGTGTCGGGGGGTGGTGGTGATGGTGTGCGGGGCAGGTGTGCCTCTCTCCCTCTCTTGTCCCGTCACCACATTCCCCCCTCCCCCCCGGAGCCTTTTCCCCCCTCTGCGTCGGCGCAGCTCCTTCTAGTTCACAACTGATCTTGGGTCTCCCTTTCTCCTGTGTGTTCCTTGTAGCATATTCATACATTCAACATATGTCTTTCTCTCCTTCTTCCGTGTCCGCCAGGAGGGGCGGGGGGGGGGACACGCAGAGGGCGCGCGGCTGTGCGGCGCCCTTTTCCCGCCCTCAGTGTGTCTGTGGTCACCGAGTTATGGCAAGAGTGGGGGCGGCGGAGGGCCGGGTCAGGGGACAGGGCTTTCGTTGGTGGGGTCCCCTCTGCCGCGGTCTTGTGTGTGTGTGTGTGTGTGTGCTGCCGCCGCAGGAGGGAGGAGGGCGGGGCGCCGGTCCTTTTTCCCGCGCGGAGACGTGGGATGCCGGACGCGCAGGCACAGTGCCGGGGCCGATCGCCGCCTGCCGCGCCTGGCCGCGCGCCCCCGGGGCCGGGTCCTGACCGTTGGCCTTTCTGGCCAGCTTCGTGCCCTGGGGGAGGGGCGGGTGCTTGTCCCGAGGACGGGCCGGGCGCCGCCCCCTGGCTGCCCTTGGGTTTAGGTCGGGTTAAGGCGCATCACTGGCCGGCCGCACCCAGTTACGCAGATTGTGGGTCACCCTGCGGAGCTGCGACTTTCTGGTGGTCCGGCGGCCGGGCCCGCGCGCCCGCCGCCACCCGCGCCGCGAGAGGCGCTCCCACCCGCGCCCGCTCCCCTGGCATGTGGCGGACGCGACCGGGCGGGAGGAGTCCTACCAGCCGGGGCGGAGGGTGGAGGTCGCGCCGGCCGGGTGCCTCAGCTGGCGGCGCCCGCCGGCCAATGTAGGCATGCCTGGGATGTCGGCTCACGCACCCGTCTCTGTCTTGCCTGGTCCCGGGAGGCCAAGACGCCGGTCACCAGAGGGGCACCCCGGGCAGGGTCGTTCGAGTGTCGGCCATCGACGGCCGTGGGCCTTCGGGCGTGGGCGGCCCCGGGCATCCATCGGGGCATGCTTGGGGCTGCTTGCCGCCCGGTCACAGCCGGGAGCGCGGACGCGGCCGGGGCGGGCGAGGGGGAGGGGGGCTTGCCAGTGCTGGGGACCTTTCCCCGGGGCGGGCTGGCGTCGTTCGCTCGACCAATAGCTTCTTCGACTCCCGCCGGTAGTCCGCCGATGGCCATCAACTGGGCGTGATCCGGGATCCAACGTGACCGGGCATTTTCGGGAACTCGACCGATACTGCATTCCTGCCAGACGCCCAAATGAGCCGTCCGCCACCGGGGCAGGGGGGGGGGGGCGCCCTCCCGGCCGTTCGTTGTCCGGGGGGCGACCGCGGTCGCATGCTGCGTCCGCCCCGCCCGTGAGCCGGGCCCGGGAGCGCACATTAAGCGCGGCCCGGGGGTGTTTGCACGATCGCCGGGCATGCGGCACCTGTGTGTACCTGCGCGCGTGTGTGGGCCAGGCGAGCGGGGGATGCCCTGCCGGCCGACAGGGCCGCACGGGCGGGCGTGGCCGGCCGCCATCAGCTGACGCCGCGGCGGGCGCGTCCCGGTCCCCCTTTTGCCCCGGGCCCCCCCTGGGTCTGGCGCGCGCATGCCTCCTTCGTGGTCTTTCCCGGGCGGAGGGCGGGGGGGGGGGGCGATCGCGAGACCGGGTGGTCCGCTGCTCCAGACTTCGGGCACCCCTTCTCCTGGTCTCTCTCGGTGACCTGCCTGAGACGTGGCGGCCGGCCTCTTGCTCCGGGGGGGGGGGGGGCGCGAATGTGCAGCGGGCTGTACGTCGCCCCGGCCGCGGCCTCTGGGCGTCGCCCGGGAAATGGGGTGCATGTGGCCGCCCCGCGCCGGGCCGTGTGGCCGTCGGAGGGAGGGGGGGGGGGGGGGGCGGGGCAGCTGGGTCCGGGTGGCGTGGATCCGCGGAGGCCGGCCGGGGGGGATCGGGTGGGTCTGCGCGGGGCGCACGCGCACGGACCCCCGGCTGCCGGCAGCCCCTGGAGGGGGCCGCCCGGGCGTCTGGCTGCCGGTCGGGCCGGTCCGGGCCCTGGTGCCAGGCCCCGGGCCGCGGGCAAACAGATCATCGATGGCGCCGGTGCGCCAGCGCCGGCCGCCGCCGGTGCCGGGCTCCCTCCCTTGCCTCGGACCGCGTCGCCATCATGGGGGGGGGAGGCGACCGGGGCGGCCGGGCGGTCGGGGTTGGGCCTCCAAGCGCTGGGGCGCAGCGGGGGGACCCGGTGAAACACCCTGTGGTGGGGACCGGCACGGCCTGGCGTGGCGCGAGCTGCCGCCGTCCTCACGGGGGGGAGGGCAGGGCGCGCCCGGGCCCAGCGGCGACGGCGCAGGAGTGCCAATGCTCTGTTCGGTGGTGGCGCGGTGGCGGCCGGGGGCGGCGCGCCCGCCGGGCGCTGCGTGGGGAGTGTCTTTTTTCTCGCCGCCGCCCGGTGGCGGGTTGCTCTCCGGGTCTGGGACGCCCCCCCCCCCCCCTTGTGTGGCGTGTCTCTCGGTGTGGCTCTCGCTCTGCGGCTCGCCGCCTGGCCTCCGCCCCTCCCCCCGCCCCTTCCTGGTGACTGTGGGGACGGCGGACGGGGGACGGCGGTGGTCGTGTCTCGCGATCTGCTCTGTCAGCTGGGCCGAGCGGGGTGTTGTTGGCCCCACCGGCCCGGGAGAGGGAAGGGGCAGCATCCGCGCCAGGTCGCGCGCCGGACGGTCGGGCCAGGGGCGCGTTCACTCGTATCTTCGACGCGTGGGTGGGTGGGGGGAGGGGAGGGCACCGGTCGCGGGGCGGGGCATTTCTGGAGAACCCGCAAGCCGTGGGGCGGCCGTTCGGCGCGCCGCCGCCGCCGCACGACGACCGGACCAAAACAAATCTCGCTGGTTGTGTGTGTGTGTGCCGCAGCCGCGGCCGCCACGCCTATAAATGTACATATATATCTGCCGACAGGCACACGGGGGAAAGCAGCCTGGGCACGGCGGCCGTCCACCGAATCCGACTATAACACCCCGCCTCTCCCCGGCGGCGGTCAAGTGCACGGCCAGCCGCTGGGAGTCGGCCGGCCGGGGGCCGCCCTCCTTGGCGGCCCAATATGCACATATCGCGCCCGGCTGGGGTGCGTGTGGGAACACCATCGCGCCAAGGACGCCGTTCCCCCCGTCCCCCCCCCTAGGCAGCAGGCTCAGTCGGCGGAGGGGCATGAGCGTCCGGCCGGGTCGGATAATGTGACTGCCCTGCCGCGGCGGCGGCGGCGGCGGCGGCCTGCTTCCCCGGCCTACGCCGACCGTGTGTGTGTGTGCGTGGGGGGGGGGGGGCCTTTGG
>NW_009242972.1:1802799-1804688 GCF_000388065.1 Fonticula alba | reverse complement strand
GCGGGGAATGTCTCGCCTCCCGCCCCAGCACGGGGAGACGCCCCAGACCGGCGGGCCCCTGGGGCGGAGGAGGGCAGGCGCCCGGCCCCCGGCGCGCGCCGCGTGTGCGGGCGCGCGTCCCTCGCCGGCCCGGGGCATATATATCGGTTGCCTGGTGCAGGCGCCCCTCTCGGCATGCTCCCGGGCAGGGCCCCCCGGGCCCCTGCATGCGGGGAATGTCTCGCCTCCCGCCCCAGCACGGGGAGACGCCCCAGACCGGCGGGCCCCTGGGGCGGAGGAGGGCAGGCGCCCGGCCCCCGGCGCGCGCCGCGTGTGCGGGCGCGCGTCCCTCGCCGGCCCGGGGCATATATATCGGTTGCCTGGTGCAGGCGCCCCTCTCGGCATGCTCCCGGGCAGGGCTGTCGTTCGCCTTGGCCTCGCGGCCGGCCGGCGCGCGTGCGTCCTGGACGAGCCCCCCGCCCCCTGGGCCCCGGCGGGGGGGGGCCTCGCGAGCACACGCGAGAGCCCCGGCATCCGGCGCCTGGCCGGGGGGGGGGGCGGGTGCGCTCCGCCGGCCGGTGTGGAATCGTCGGTTGGCCGTTGACTCGGCCGGAGAAGCCTCCGGGAGGGGGAAAAGGCCGGAGTTTTATTTGGCCTCTGGAATGTGCGCCCGCCTCGGTTCCCCGGCGCCGGTGCCAGGCCCGGAGGCGGTGGCGGAGAAATCCCCGGCGCAAGCAGCCCCCGGCGCCCGGCGCCCGGCTGGCCTCCCCGCGTCCGGGGCCTCTGGCTGTTGCTGCGGTTTGCGGGAGCGAGGCCCTCGGGGCTGGCGTTTCGTCGGCCGCGGCGCGCACACGCGCGCGCTGGCCTGGGCCAACGCCCTCTCCCGGGCCCGGCATTCCCGCCTCCCCCCGCCTCCCCCCCCCCCGGGCCCCTCCCCGGTGCCGGGCGGCGTGAGGGGCGGCTGATCGCCCTCGTGCCGGAGCCGGCCCGGCCGGCTGACTGGGCCCGTCGTCAGCCTGGGGGCGAACGTGGCCCGATCATCGGCCCTCGGGTGCCCGGCACCGGGGAGGGGCCCGGGGGGCGGGGGCTGGGCGCGAGAGAGAGAGAGAGAAGCGGAGAGAGAACAGGGCACCCGGTGCGCCGGGGGGGGGGGGGGGCTCAGCCCACGCCGCGGCGTCGGCTCTCGCGTGCGGCCAGGCGCCGACAAGTGCGAGCCCGGTGCGCGGGGGCGGAGGGGCGAGAAGGGCCTGCCCCCGCCGGCCGGCGGCCAATCGCCCAGCCCGGCCCCCCTCTTGGACCGGGGGCTCGGACGCGCGCCGCGCGGGGCGGCTGTTTCACTTGCCCTTCTGCGAGCGTGCGTCTGTGTGCGGGTGTGCGTCCGTGTGCGGGTGCTCGCCTGGCGCACTTGCACCGGGCCTGCTCCCTGGCTCCCGGGTTCCTGGCAGGCGGGCGAGGGGCTCGCGCCCACTTTTAGGCCGGACGGGCTTCCGCGGAACCGGCGCCTGGCAGGCCCCCTGCGCGCTCGCCCGCCCTGGAGGGCCTCCCCCGCCCCGCCGCCCCCCCCCCCCCCCTGGGCGGAGAAGGGCGCCAGCTCGGAGACGCGAGGCGCCCCTCATGGCGGGCGCATGGTCTCCAGGAGGCCGTGCGCGCGCCGGGCATTTCCCCCCCCCCTGAGCAGCCCCCGGCCGGGGGCGAGGGCGTTTGTGCTCCGGAAGAACCGGCCCCGCCGGGGATGCTGGGGTCCTCCTGTCTCCCAGGGGCGCGGCACGGCCGGGGGGCGCCGAAGGCGCGAGGGACCCCCGGGCCGGGAGTGTCAGCACCACCGCCGGAGGTCGGTGGGGCTCGCGGAGGTGTCGGCGACGGCGCCCCGCCCCGGGGACATGTGCCGCCTGGGGGCCCCGGACAGGGGG
>NW_009242972.1:1793173-1802442 GCF_000388065.1 Fonticula alba | reverse complement strand
GGGGGGGGGGGGGGGGGACCGCCTTCCGTGGGTCCCAGCCCCGTCCGGTGCTCGGCGCCGGGCAGGGGGACACGCAGGGCCCCTCGTTGGCCCAGCCGTGTTGGCCGCCTGGCCTGCGACACCTTCGGCTTCGCCCCCCTCTCTCTCTCTCTCTCTCTCTCTCTCTCTCTCTCTCTCTCGTGCACCCTTCCAAGCCCGGCAATCGCAGCATGTCCCGGTTGGCAATGTGCGGGCCGGGGGGGGGCCGGGGGCGAGAGGGGCTCGCCTCACAGGCTGTGGTAGTCCCCGTCGAGGCTGTGCGGGCCCTCAAATCGCGCCGGCCCCTCCCCCCCGGGCCGCCGCGCCCGGCCCGCGGCAAGAGAAAGGCACCGATCCGCCTCCCCCCCCTCCCCCCTTTGCCACCCCCACCCCCACGTCCCATCTTCCACCTCGCCCTCCCCCCTCCCCCTCCCCCTCCCCTTCTGCCCCCTCCCTTCCTCTCTCTCTCTCTCTGCCTCGCCGCTGCTCCCGCCCCCTTTCCCTCGCTCCCCAAAAGAGAGAGAGAGAGACAGACACACCCGGCCCGTGCCTGTCTGCCTGCACGCGCGTGTGTCCTTGTCTGCATCCGCGAGCCCGCGCGTGCGCCCCTGCCCACCTCCCTTTCCCTTGTTCCCTCGTCCCCCTTTTTTCCCCCTCCATCCACAGCATGAGGCCACCTACGAGCGACCCCTCCGCCGGTGCCGGCCCCGCGGCGCCGCGGCTCTCCTTCTACGAGCAGGTCCTGCAGGAGATGGAGCAGGGCCCGCGGCCGAACCGCATCGGGTTCTACGATCTCGAGCAGAAGATCGGCGAGGGCAACTTCGCCAAGGTCCGCCTGGCCAGGCACATCCTCACCGGGGCCAAGGTCCGTGCTTCTGTCCTCCCTCGCGGCAGGCATCGTGCCTGCCTGTGCTTTTTTTCTCTCTCTCTCTCTCTCTCTGTCCATCGCATAGGCCCAGGCACACACACACACATGCCCACTACTCGGCTTCTCCACTACTCTCCACCGCTCACATCGCTCCCGCTTGCCCCTCTCCCCCGCCCCTCGCCCGCTTGCGCCCGCGCCCACAGGTGGCCATCAAGATCGTCGACAAGAGCAAGGTGCGCCCCCCCCCTCTCATCCCTCCCGTTCTCTGTTCCATTGCGCATGGCACTCACAGCCTTTTTTCCTGGCACACCCTTTTTTCCTGGCCCCCCCCCGCTCCGGTATCTCTCCAGCTTGTTCCCGGCTCGCTGGAGAAGCTCTCGCGCGAAGTGAAGTTCATGAAGGTTCTCAACCACCCGCACATCTGCCGCCTCTATGATGTGCGTCCTTCCCCTG
This sequence comes from Fonticula alba, assembly GCF_000388065.1. NCBI lineage: Eukaryota > Rotosphaerida > Fonticulaceae > Fonticula > Fonticula alba. The sequence continues at coordinate 1,801,103 of NW_009242972.1, read as the reverse complement.
GCGCACTGGGCGCCCTTTGCCCACTCCCCCGCCCCCTCGCCTTCTCTCCTTCTCTGACACACGCACACGCACACACTCGCGTGCGCGCCATCCATGCCCTCTTTTGGCCCCGCCTCGCACACAGGTGATCGACACCCCCACCGAGTACTACATGGTCATGGAGCTGGCCGGCGGCGGTGAGCTCTTCGACTACCTGGTGGCCCACGGGAGAATGCGCGAGCGTGATGCTCGGAGGTATTTCCGCCAGATCCTCTCGGCCGTGGACTACTGCCACTACCACAAGGTCCGCATCCTCCCGCTCCCGCTCCCGCTCCCGCTCTCCCCTCCCGTCCACCCTGGCTCGGCTGGCGATTGCTCACTCTCGTCACTTCGCTCCCTCTCCCTCCGCCCCCATGGTGGCCCTGCGTAGATTATCCACCGCGATCTCAAGGCCGAGAACTTGCTCCTCGACCTGGAGCTCCACGCCAAGATCGCGGACTTCGGCTTCTCCAACCAGTTCAGCCCCGACTCGCACCTGACCACCTGCTGCGGCTCGCCGCCCTACGCCGCGCCGGAGCTCTTCCAGGGCAAGCAGGTGCGTCCGTTTCACCCTGTCCCCCCTCCGCCCGCCCCCTCTCTGGCCAGGACAGCCGCGCCCACTTGCGCCGTCCACTTACCATGGCCCCGCCCCTCGCCCCCCCCCCCCCTCCCTTTCCCCGGCCCACCGTCCAGTACGTCGGCCCGGAGATCGACATCTGGTCCCTCGGTGTGGTCCTCTATGTGCTCATCTGCGGCGCGCTCCCCTTCGACGGGGCGTCGCTGACCATCCTCCGGCAGCGGGTGCTCGAGGGCCAATTCAAGATCCCCCTCTACATGAGCCCGAATTGCGAGCGCCTCATCCGGCGGATGCTGGTCATCGACCCGAGCAAGCGCATCACCATGGAGCAGCTGAAGCGCCATGTGTGGGTGAATGAGGGGTACGAGTCGCCGCTGCCGCCGGCCCCGGAGACCGAGGTCCGCGTCACCCCGGAGCAGCATGCCAAGGTGATCGCCCGCATGGCGGCCCTCGGGTTCCCCGGCACGGCGGCCGAAATTGAGGCCTCCGTTTCGGCCAGCTATTCCCATGCGTCGGTGACGTACGCCCTGCTGAGCGACATGCTGGTGGACCGGGCCACGGTCGAGGGTGTCGAGGCTCTGGGCAACCCGAAGTCCATGACCTCGATTGCCTCGGCGCCGGATGGGTCGCTGCCGAACTACACCGGGGCCAGCGCGGCGGCGGCCGCCAAGCCGCCCAAGCCGATCGTCGCCCCGCCGGCGGCCGACACCCCGCCGCCGGTGAGCCCCTCGCCGGCGGCCACAGCGGCGGCCGTGGCCGCCGTGGCGGCCATCGCCTCGCCCACCAGCCCGGAAACCATCACCCCGCCGGCGAGCAAGCCCTCGAGCGTGGCCGCGTCGCCGGAGCAAGCGCCCCTGCCCTCGAGCCCATCGACCGGGGCCGCGCCGCCGGGTGTGGCCGGTGCCGCCGCCACGCCGTCACCGGCCGAGCAGCCGGCCTCCGCCGTGTCGTCGGCCACCATGGTTGTCACCCCGACCGAGGGGCACTTCGAGGAGTCCGACGGGCCGACGTCGACCCCGCCGCCGGCCACGGCCCCGGCAGCGGCCAGTGCCGCCGCCACAGCCGTCACCGCCGCCACAGCTGTCACCACCGCCACAACTGTCACCACCGCCACGGCGGCCACCGGCGCCACCGGCGGCGGCGCGGCGCTTTACGCCGGTGGCGTGGCGGACAGCCGGCCCGCCTCGGAGGCTGGCTCGGCGTCGTCCGCATCGCCCGGCGCCCCGCCGGAGCATCAGCCCGCCGGGAATGGGGCCAAGCCCGATGCGGCGCCGGGCCCCGTCGCGGCCTCCCCGCGCGGCCTGCGCATCGACACCTCGCCCAACCGGCCGAACGGGCTGTCTGTGCAGGTGTCCGGCGGCGTCGGCGGCCAGGCGGCCGCGGTGGCCGCCGGCGATGCTCCAACGTCGGTGCCCCCCTCGCCGACGATCGAGCGGTTCTTCGCGCGGTCTCGGGGGGCCGCGCCGCCGGCCGGCCGGCCGGCCATGCGGCCAGTGTCCATCGCAGCGCCGCCCTCCGGGCCGTACGACGCGGGGATCCCCTATGACCCGGACTTTGCCCCCTCGCCGCTGATGCCCACGTCGCCGGTGGTCGAGGCGGCGGCGCACTTCTCCCAGGCGTCGGCCGCCTCGGCCGCGGCCCAGGCCGAAGCCTCCAAGAAGGCCAGCACCCGGCGCAGTCGCCGGCACACGCACTCCAGCAACCAGGTGGTCGTGCAGCTGGAGTCCCTCCGCCGGGATCTCATGCGGCGGGTGCGTCTTTTTTTCTTCCTTTTTCTGCCCCCCCCCCCCCCGGCGCCCGGCCGTGTGGGACGCTGTGCTCCTTCCTTTGCTATTTTTCTTCCCATCGGCTCGGCCATGTCCCTGCCACCGTGCATGCGCATCAGTCACTGACCTTGCTGTGCTTTGGCCGGGGTTTGCACGGCCACGCGCGGCCACGCACGGCGCGCACACACACACACACACACACACACACACACACACAGAGCCCCAGCTCCTCGTCTTCCAACTCGACCGACGGCGCGGTCGGGGCCACGACGGCCCCCTCCTCGCCGACGACCACCGAGTCGGAGCTGGCCGCGCTGGCGGTCACCTGCGACACGACCATGGCCGCGCGGCAGCTGGCCTCCACCGTGGCCATCCCCCCGCCGCCGGCCTACTCGCCGTCGAGCCCGACCACGCACCTGCCGCAGCAGCCGGCCGCCGACGCGGCGCAGCAGCCGGCCGCGGCCAAGCCCGCGCGCAAGGGCCGCGGCCGGTCCATGACCCTGAGCTCGCTCGGGGGCTCGCCCTTCGGCCACCTGGCCAGCAAGATCACCAACCTCGGCAGCAACAGCAGCGGCAAGTCCAGCACCCCGCCGACGCCGACCAGCACCACCCCGCCCCTGGGCCCGGGGGCCGGGGTGGCTGGGCCCGGGGGCCCGGTGGTCCCGGCCCAGCCATCGGTGTCGATCCCCCCCCCGGCGTCGGGGGCCGGCTCGCGCTCGGCCAACACCAGCCAGGTGGACATGCTGGTCATGGGCGGCGACCCCCATGGGACTGGGGTTTGCCAGTCGGCCCCGAGCACCCCCCGTGGCGGACTAGCCCCCATCCTGACGACGTCCGGCTCGGCGTCGCTGCACGTGTCCACCAGCAGCGCGTCGGTGTCGTCCCCGGGCGGGGCCGATGCCGGGCCCGGGCCCGGGCCCGGGCCCGGGGCCGGGGCCGACGGCCAGCCGGTCGGCGGCTCGCGCTTCACCATCGCCAACTGGCGCCTGCGCCGGCGCCTGCGGTCGGAGTCGGTGTCGGCACGCGAGTCGCCCCTGGCCTCGCCCAAGTCCGCCACCGGTGTGGCCCCGCCGAGCCCCATGCACCTGACCGCCACGCCGCCTGGCAGCCAGTTCACCGTGGCCGAGCCGGGGGCCGTGCCGCCCTCGCCCTCGATCTCCGGGGCTCCTGGCCCCGGGCCCATGGTCCATGGCGGTGGTCCGCCCACCACCCCGGCCGGCTCTTCGTCGGCCACCTCGTCGACCGCCTCGTCGACCGCCTCGTCCAAGGTGTCCCTGCAGGAGGGGTCGAGCACGTCGCTGTCGTCGACGCCGGTGGCCGCGACCGCCGGCGCTCCTGGTGCCGGTGTGGCCGCGGCGGCCGCCACCCCGACGGCGGCCCCGGCGCCCGAGGTGGCTCCTTCCCCGCGGTCGCTGCGGTTCTACTTCTCGCTGGCTACCACCTCCTCGCGCCATGTGTCGGAGGTGGTGCGCGAGGTGGAGCGCGCCCTGCAAAACCGCAACGCTCAGTACGAGCGCCATCTCTTCACATTCCATGTCAACCACCAGGTGCGTTATGGTTATGGTTGGGGGGAGGGCGGCGCAGGGTGGACCCAGTTGCTGGCATGTGCCTCTGCGCCACTTTGCTCGTTCACGTACTTACACTGGCCCCCACGTGCGCATGTGCGCTGCTCGGTCTCCCTTCCTGCGTGTGCGGGGGCCGCCCTTTTCCAGGGTGTCGAGTTCGAGGTCGAGGTGTGCAAGCTCCCCGGCCTGTCCCTCCACGGCCTCCGCTGCAAGCGTGTCTCCGGCGACTCGTGGCAGTACAAGAAGACCTACTCCGCCCTCTTGGCCGACATGCAGCTCTGATGGGCGGCGCTGGTCCTGTCTCTTTCTCCTCTCTCCGTGCTGCGCCCGCCGCCTTTCCGCACCTCTCCGTCTCCGTCTCCCGGCCACACGCGCAAGTGCACCTGTGTGCGTGCGCGTGTGCGCCTCCTCCCTCTCCCTTCCTTCCTTCGCCGGGGGCCTCGTTTCGCGCCCCTCCCTCCCCCCTCCCCCTGTCTCCCTCCCTCCCTCCTCTTCCCCTTCGGGCACACATGGAAGCATGTGCCACGCGTCCATTCCGCTGTTTGGAGTTCGCCGCGCCAGGAGCCCATGTCCTTGTCAATATCAACCACCCAGTTTCACCGTCTCCTTCCCTGCGTGCGTGCGTGCGTGCGTGCGTGCGTGCGTGCGTGCGTGCGTGCGTGTAGCTTGGGCTGTGGGGAGTTCCATTTTTTTTGGGCGCGCACAAGTGAAAGGCCAACAGGGCAGAGGGCACAATGGCTCGGGCCCGGCAGAGGGGGTGGCCCCTTCCGCCGCCGCCCCCTCAAGGCAAGGGAGGGAAGAGCGAGCTCTTGATGTTGGCCCACCAGCTGCCCAGGTCATACCGGTTGACCAGGGCCACCTCCAAGGTATTGTACCGGGTGATGTGGATGGGGTAAAGGTCCTCCTGTGGAGGGGGGTTCTTCCGGTGGCGGAGCCCGGCCCCGGGCTTGGTGTTGGGCCTGGCGCTGGCCGCCTTGGTGTGGGGAGACCCCTTCGGGAGGTCCTCCCGGACCGGAGCCGGAGCCGGAGCCGGGGCCGGGGCCGGGGCCGGGCCCTCGGCGTCCTCCGCGGCGTCCGGGGCCTGGACATGCAGGGCCACCACGCTGTCATAGAGTTTCACCTGGGTGGTGATGTCCTCCGGGCCGGCCTCGATGGGAGGCATGGAGACGGCGGCCAGATCGATGTCGGCGAATTCCGGCGCCAAGTCCCCCATGCGCATGGGCGACCGGATGGTGATGTGGCCCAGCTGCTGGAACATGTACTCCAGCCCGTCGCGCTTGATGCTCTCGTTGGTGGTCGAGTTGGACAGGGAGTAGCTGAAGGAGTACAGCAGGAAGGCCATCTGCAGGAGGCCCACCAGCAGCAGGAAGAACCCAAGCAGCAGCATGGGCGCGTCGTGGTACAGCATGATCGCCGCCACGTCGCCCAGCCCCAGGGGGGTCATGCGCCCGGTGAGCGGGTGCGGCCGGGTCAGGGTGAACAGGCGCCGGGCCGACACCAGGCGGACGGCCAGCACCGAGGTCTGCCACGCGCCATACAGGCACAGGGCCCCGGAGCACAGGATGAACAGGTAGAACCAGCGGAGGTTCCCGCCCCCAACGCAGTTGTTGATCCAGGGACAGTCTGCAGGGTGGCGGGCCCGGGGGCGAAGGGGCCGAGGGCGAGAGGCGGCGAGATCAACTTGGTGAGTATAGCAAGACAAGAGAAGGGTCCCGGGAGGTCCAGGTGGCAGGGGGAGGGGGGGGGGGGGGGGGCGCGCATCCGTCGGCCGGCCCCGCCGCGGTGGATGGCAGCACGTACGGTGATCATGGCGGGACACGCAAACGCCGCACAGGTTGCAGTGTTTCGAGCGCGCCGGCTTGGGGATCTTGCATGTGTCGCACAGGCGCGGGGGGAAGATCAGGCCATCGTACTTGTATGCCTGCAAGTAGCGGCGCACATTGCGCTGGTTGATGTACCCCGGATTGGAGAGGCAGGCCGTGAAGAAGGAGGCAAAGGTGGCCAGGATGGCCACCGGTGACAGGTACCAGTGCACCGGGGACATGAGCCGCGGCTGGTGCGCCGGCGACAGGTACGGGTGCGTCCAGCCGAGGTAGATCACCACGCCGGCCGTGATGAGCGACAGGTAGAAGGCCATCAGGAAGGGATTGCGCTCGTAGAAGAAGTATCGCCCGGCGGCGGCCAACGCCCCGAGGACCCGCTGGCCGAGGACCCGCAGGGCCACCGCGTGCAGGGCATTCACCAGGGTCCCGGTGAGGAAGCGGTACACCCACCCGAGGGCCGAGTCCCGGTGCTGCGGCGTCGGGCCGAACAGCAGCACCGCGATCAGCGCCCCGGCCAGGGTGAGGACCGTCACGAAGAGCAGCAGCGCCGGGAAGAGGGCCATGGCAGGCTTGGTTCCTTTCTTCTCTTGGGGAAAGAGAGGGACGGGGGGAAAGGGGCAAGGGGGGAGGGGGGGGGGCGGGGATGCGCGAGATGGGGCTCGCCGGAGCGACGCTCCGCCCGCCCAAGACCCTCCGGCCCGGGGGGATGGTCGCGCGAAGGGACACCCGGCGGGGGGGGGGGGGGGGCGCCCGTGGCGAGGGAAGCCCCGGCCCCGATCGGGCGCTCGGCAGGGGCCGGCGCTCCCAGCCCCGCCCCCCGAAATGGAAGGCACCCGCCGGCGCCGGAACGCCCCCGCACCGCGCCGGAGCCACCCCCGGCCTTTCTCCTGGCCCCGGGGCGCGGGAGGGGGCGCGAGGGCGGCGGACACATGCTAGACAGATCTTGACCCGGGCGCCTCCGGGCAGCCATCTCCTCCCGGCCCGGGGGAGCGTTGGCAGGCGCCGGGCAGTGGCCGCCCGAGTGTCTGCCCGCTGTGCGCCCCCCCCCGCCCATCGGGCTGCCTCGCCACACGCACATGTGCGCGCGCGCGCGTGTACCGCCGCCCCCGCGCCACCTTCCGCACGCAAATCCACCCCCCCCGGCCCGTCGCTGGGCCGCCCAGCCGGTTGCCCGAGATCAAGGGCTGTGTGTATTGCGCTCGGTCAGGGGGAGAGGGAGAGAGAGAGAGAGGGATAGTGCAGCAACAGCGGCAGCGGGATATACAAGGACAGGGGCAGGGGTGCGGAGGTCCCCCTCTCGCCGAGTGGCCCTCTCTAGCGCTTGCGCGCGGCGCCGGGGCGCGCGGCTCCAGGCCCGGCCCCAGCGCCGCCGCCCATCATCTGCTGCATCATGGCACTCATGTCCGGCATGCCGCCGGCGCCGCCGGCGCCGCCCATCATCTGCATCATGGCATTCATGTCCGGCATGCCGGGGGCGGCACCCGGGCCACCGGCCCCGGCGCCCATCATCTGCTGCATCATGGCATTCATGTTGGGCATGCCGGCGGCGCCGCCAGCGCCGCCCATCATGCGCTGCATCATGGCCCCCATGTCGGGCATGCCGCCGGCGCCGCCGGCGCCGCCGCCCATCAGACTGTTGAGCATGCCGCCGATGCCGCCGCCCTGCTGGGCCTGACGCATGGCCGCCTTCATGGCCTCCGGGCCGCCCATCTGCTTCATCATCTCCTTCTGCATCTTCATGAGCTGCTGGCGGCTGGGGGCGCCCTTGACGCCGGCCTGCCCGCCGCCGGGGCCGCCCATGCCCGGCATGAGCCCCTGCTTGAGCCCCTGCATGGTGCCCATGGTCTTCATCAGGCCGCCCATCTGCTTGTACTGCGAGAGGATGAGCTCCACCTCGAACATGGGGACGCCGGACCCGCGAGCCACTCGGCGCCGGCGCCCGAGCGACCCGAGCGACTCGTCGAAAAAGTGCCGCGCCTCCGGATCATCGAGCTCCGTCTCGGTCATGGATTCCAGCACACACAGTAGCCGGGAGAAACGCGCCGCGATTTCCGGCTCGCTGCCCTTCAGGAACTCCGAGCTCTGGGAGAACCCCGGGATCATGCCCATCACCTGGGAGATGGGGCCCATGCTCTGCACCGCCTGGAACTGCTCGTACATGTCGCGCAAGGTGAAGATGCC
>NW_009242972.1:1790887-1792388 GCF_000388065.1 Fonticula alba | reverse complement strand
GTGTGCGTGTGAGTATGAGTGTGCGTGTGCGTGCGCGCGTGCGTGTGTGCCCATCCATGCGGACATGAGCAAGGGACATTGGCAGAGGGTGGCAGAGAGGAGGCTCCCCTCCCGCCCCCACCGGTGTGCACACGTACGCCGACAGCGCACCGCCGCCCTTCGCATGGCCATCCAGCTTGGTGATGATGACCGAGCCGACGTCCACAGCCTTCTTGAAGGCGGTGGCCTGCATCTTGGCCGCCTGGCCGATGCTGGCATCCATGACGAAAATCACCTCGTCCGGCGAGATGGCCCGCTCGATCTGGACCATTTCCTCAAAGAGGTCGGCCTCCTGCTTGTGGCGGCCCGAGGTGTCAACGATGATGATCTCGAAGTTCTGCGACTTGAACTTCTTCACACCCTCCTGGGCGATGACCACCGGGTCGGTCTCCGTGTGGCTACCGTAGTAGGGGATCTGCGCCTTGGTGGCGTTCTGTGTCAGCTGGTCGAAGGCACCGGCACGGAAGGTGTCCGCGCACACGAGCCCAGTGCGCCAGCCCTTCCGGCGGAAGTTGTAGGCCAGCTATTTCCCAGGGCCCGGGTCCCGTCCATTGGCGCCGCGCGCGCCAAGCAATGTCCGCCCGGTGGGCGGGCGGTGGAGGAAGGAGGGAGGGAGCTCGTCGGTCAGCACACCGGAGCAGAGGCGATGGCGGGGTCTCGGGGGGGGGGGGGGGCAGGCGCCGGGCCATCGGGGCCCCGAGGAGCGTGCGCACCTTGGTACAGGTGGTGGTCTTACCACTGCCCTGGAGGCCGACAAACATGATGACATTGGCCTGGCCCTTCTTCGGCTTGAAGGGCTCCACGCCTGGGTCCACCAGGTTGACCAGCTCGTTGTACACGACCTTCGGTGCGGCAAAGCCAAAAGAGAGGGAGAGGAGTAGAGGGCCAAAGGGGGACGGGCGTGCGGGCGTGCGGGCGTGCGGGCGTGCGGGCGTCAGAACGGTGGGTCGCTCCCCGCGCGGGGAAATGGGGCGGCGTCCGCGGTGGCGCACCTTCTGAATCTGGCGCTTCTTGCTGGCAGCCGAGGCGCCCGCCTCAAACTGCAGGTTCTTCTTGATGTTGTTGTTCAGGCTGGTGATCAGACCGATGTTCACATCGGAGGCCATCAAGGCCTTGGCGATGTTGTTGAGCATGGTGTTGATCATCTGGACGTGGGGGGCGGTCGAGGGCCAGCCGGATCGGTCGGGTTTTTTTTTTTTTCGGGCGAGGTTCACCATGTCAGCAAGGCGTGAGCGGGCTGTCGGGGAGGCGTGGCGAGGGAACACCCAGGCGCGCACCGGTTGGTCGATGTCATCGGAGCTGGTGATATTGCGCAGGGCGCCGGTGATGCTGCGCCCGAGGTCCGAGAGTGACATGGTGCGCGGGGAGGGGGGGACGAGGGCTGGAGGGCGCTCGCGGGGGTGGCTACAGGCGCAGGTGGTTGAGGGGAGGAGGGGAAAAAAGAAAAAAGGGGGGTGGAGGG
>NW_009242972.1:1788554-1790632 GCF_000388065.1 Fonticula alba | reverse complement strand
GGGGGGGGGGCGCCCCGGGCCTACAGCTTCATCACTCGGTCCAGGGCAGACCGGTGCTTGCGCCGGCGGATGCGCAGGAAGGCCAGCGCCAGGAGGAACCCCACCCCGGCGACGAGCTGATGGTGCCCGATCGGGCGCGAGACGAGGGAGACCGTCAGTAGGGGCTCGGGCCATCGGCCGTGTGTGAGCAGGCAGTGCATGCCCCCTGTGACGCACCAGGAACACGATGTACGACACCCGGCGGAATTTGCCCGGCTTCTCGCACGGCCGCAGGACCAGGCCCGTGGGGCAGTCGTAGGAGGACACATAGCCGGTGGGCATGCACTGAGGGTGCTCCATCTGGCAGGCGCATGCCGGCGCGCGCCAGCCGGGGCGAGGGGATGGCCATGGGGCCGGCGAGGATCGAGGAGGGAGGAGGGTGAGGAGGAGAGAGCGAGAGAGCGAGGGGGAGGCGGAGAGAGCCCCATGGCATGCGCACCATGCTCGGGGTGCAGGCACTGCAGGCGATCAGCAGCGGGCAAGGTGCCGGCGCGCGGGGCTTCTCCGGCGCCGGGGCCGGCGGCCGGGGACCGGAGTCTGGCCGGGCCCCCGAGGCAGAACCACCGCTGCCGGAGGGCTGGCGACTGGCGGCCTCCGAGTCGTGGCCGTCATCGGTCTCGAAGAGCGGCGGCAGTGTCGGCGCCGCCGGGATCTCGCCTCGGAGAACCCGCTCGTAGTAGGAAATGCGATACTTGCGGAAGGGGTCCTGCCAGGCGGGCAGGCTCCGGCTGAAGAACCGCCGGACCGGCTTCGGGGGGGTGTTGCAGTCGTGCGGAGCCGAGCCCGACGTGGAAGTTGAGTGCGCCAGGCCCCGGGGGACCGCGAGCGCCACCAAGAGCAAGCTGGCTCCGAGCAGAAGCAGCAGCAGCCGGGGGAGAGCGCCCCAGGCGCGACCACATCCGGACGTGCCCATTGCAGGCCGGGGGAGAGCGCCTCCGCAGGGGAATGGAGTCGCGGTCGGGTGGGCGGAGGTGTATTCCAAGAGGAAGCGAGACGGGAGGACACGCGAAGGCAAGGGAGGAGAGGAGGGACAGGGGATCCGGGGAGCGGGCTGCCGGCCTTGAGGCAGAGGCGCCCGGCCAGCCGGCAAGGCGAGCTTTGGAGCTGCCCTTGGGGTCCGGGGCACCGGCAGAGGGGGAGGGCTGGGCAGGGGCCGCGAGGGGGGACATCGGCCGTCCCACCCGGGCCGCGTCCTGAGGGCATGGCGGATCCGATCGAGGCCGGGGCGCGATCGGAACCTGCCGGGCCGACCTGCGCGCCCGGCCCCCCTCGCGCCGCATACCCTTGGCCGAGGGGGGGGGGGGGGGGGGAGGACGGCGGGGCGAGGACAGCCCGGTGCAACTGCAGCCCCGCTGTGTGTGACGGGCGCACCCCCCCCCCCCCCTCCCTGGCTGGGGGCCGGGAGGCACCCACCCGCACGCCCACACCCACTTATTCATCCACCCACACACGCACGAACTTCGGCCCCCAGCCAGCAGGGCGGGCGGGGGGACGGCCCAAACACCAGGAGGCCGGCCGAAGGAAAGGGGAGCACGGAAAAGAAAAGCCCCGCCGAGGAAAATGACCGATCGACGGCGTATATTGGATCACGTGGGCAGCGACACACATCACTTGAACTGCTTCAGGAGCTTCTTCGCGCGGATCCGCTTGATGCGGATGACGGCGGCCTTGTCGTTGGCCTGGTCCCGGGCGGCGGCGGTGGCCTCGGCCTCCACGCGCTGCAGGGCCGCCTCCAGGGCCTCCGGAGAGAGGGGCTCCTCGGCGGGAGCCGTGGTGGCATCCTTCTTCTTGGGCTTCTTGGGCTTCTTGGGGGCGGTCTCCTCGGTGTCGGCCGGCGCCGGGGTTGCCTCCTGCTCGTCGGCCTCCCCGGCGTCGGTGGACGCCTCGGTGTCCTTCTTGGCCGGGGGGGTCTTCTTCTTGGGATCGGGCTTGGTGAGGCGCTCGCGCTCGGCCTCGACGGCGGCCTTGACGGCGGCGGCGATCTCCTGCTCGATGGCCTCCTCGGTCATGTCCTCCAGATCCTTGAGAGTGGCGGCGAG
>NW_009242972.1:1784424-1785674 GCF_000388065.1 Fonticula alba | reverse complement strand
CCTCCGCCCCCTCCCCCCGCGGACTTCCTCGTGCTCTTGGCCGGGCTCCAGGCCAACAACAAGAAGAAGCGTTGGTTTACCATCGACGAGCACCTGCCCGAGCTGGTGATCGTCCCGCCGAACTCCGACTTCCACAAGGACCCCTTCTACCTCAGCGGGCACATCATCCTGCAGGACAAGGCCAGGTGCGGCGGGCCTTTCTTTCCTGCCCCTCCCCGCCTCCTTCCCTCTCCTTCTCTCTCTCTCTCTCTCCCGCTCGCTTGCTCGCCCCACAGTCGCCCAGGCCATCTGCCTCCTCTTGTTTGGCTTTCGCTGGCTGTGTGCGTGCGACATTTTGACCCTCCGCGCCTGGACATCGTCCCACCGGCGCCGGGGTTGCAGTTGCTTCCCGGCTCGGGCTCTCGCCGCGCCGGCCGGCTCGGAAATCATCGACGGCTGCGCGGCCCCCGGCAACAAGACCACCCACCTGGCGGCCCTGTCGCGCGGCACCGGCCGCGTGTACGCCTTCGACGTGGACCAGCGCCGGCTCAACACCCTGATTGTGCGTGCGCGTACACACCGGCGCCTGGGGGCCCGGCGTCCCCTGGCGTCTTTGCCGACACCCCGTCCGGTGACTGACCCCCGCCGCCCCCCCCCCTCTCTTCCCCCCTCGGCTGCTGTTGGACCTCCCTGCGGCAACGGGGCCCGACAAAAAAAAGACCATGACCAAGCGCGCCGGCGGCCTCGACTGCATCACCCCGATTCACACGAGCTTCCTGGATGTGGACCCGCTGGACGCCAAGTATGCCAATGTCACGCACATCCTGCTGGACCCTTCGTGCTCGGGGTCCGGCATTGTGTCCCGGTGCGTGTGGCCCCACAAGCCCGTCACAGCCTTGCCCCATGTGGGTTTGCACCTGCCGCCGGTCTGGTATTTACCCGTGCCCCGCCGGCCGCCGCCGGTCCCCCCCCCCATTGTCGGCCGACCCGCCAGCATGGATGCCCTCGTTGACGAGGAGGAGGTCACCGATCCGGCTCGCCTCGAGGCGCTGGCTGCCTTCCAGGAGAGTGCCATCGCCCATGCCATGCGGTTCCCGGCCATTCAGCGGGTACGTGTGCCGCCCCAGGGCCCGGCTCCCTCTCCCCCCTCTCCCTCCCTCTCTCTCTCTCTCTCTCTGCCCCCCTCGGCCCTGTGCGCCCTTGCCCGCGCGCTAACGGACACCCATCGGCCGTGCTGCCCCCCCCCCCCCCCCCTCCCCGACGTGCAGATC
>NW_009242972.1:1782946-1784414 GCF_000388065.1 Fonticula alba | reverse complement strand
GGGGGGGGGGGCCGCCCGCATGCGCGTGTGGCAGCACGCGCGCGCGCGTACACACCACACACATACACATGCGCACGCACACACGCCGGAGATCCCGCATGCGCAGGGCCAGTCGATCAGTTGGCAGGTGCCCGCATGGATCGTGCGGGCTTTTCGGCGCCCGCGATCCCCCTCCGCCCCGGGAGGCGCTGCGGCACATCCCCGGGCATAGCCGCATCCTCTCTGGCCCCCTCTCTCGCCCACCTCCTTCTCTCGTCGGGTCTTTTTTCTCTCTCTCGCCCTTCCCTGTGCTTCCCTCGCCCGCCCCTGCCGCTGCCTCTGCGCCGCCCATCACCCGCCCCTCCCCCGACACACGACGTCATGTCTGGCCGCAATGAGGCGTACATCTACCGCGACGCGGCCTGGGTCCTCCAGCAGCTGGCCGCGCGCAAGGGATCGCTCAAGCACCTGATCGCCTCGGACAAGGTCAACCACAAGCGCAAGGTATGTTGTGTGGCGATGTCCGGGCGGTGTGTGCCGAGGCGATTGCCCGGCAGGTGTGGCCTGTTCGGGCCCTGTCTCCCCCCTCTTCGGGGCCGCCGGTCGCATGCGGCCCATGTGTTTGCTCCTGCTCTGACCATGCCCCCCCCCCCGTCCCGCGCACAGACATATGCCCTGGTCTGTGAGACACTCAAGTATGGTCCGGCCATCGATACGCTCATTGAGAAGATCGAACTGCCCCGACTGGCGCGGCCCCTGTCCAAGTACGTGCATACATGCATGCATGGTGGGACAGCCGTTGCCTCGCCCTCCTGCCTCGCCCTCCTACCTCCCCTACCGCCCCTCCCCCTACCGCCCCTCCCCCTACCGCCCCTCCCCCTACCGCCCCTCCCCCCCTGCCGGGGCGGGCCTTCACCCTGCTAACGCTGCATGATGGTGGCTGGCCCCACACCAGGGAGCTGCTCATGGTCATGGTGTATGAGACGCTCCTGTCGCCGAAGGCCCCTCCCGGGAACACGCCCACGTCGGGGCCCTTCTTCCAGCGCTTTGGCCCGCTGGGGCGGACCTTCCTGCCGCATGTGTCGCTCCTGCGCACGGCCCTGGTCAAGTACAAGATCGCGCGCGGCGTGGCGGACAACACCGAGCTGATGTCGGATCGCGCGCGCCAGGTGGAGGCCCACTTCGTGCCGAAGTATGTGCGGGTGAATGCGCTGCGTGCGGACCAGCCGGTGCCCGGGCTGAAGGCGGCCCCGGAGACGGGCCCCATGGCCGACAGCGAGGATGAGACCTTCGAGCCGGGCGTCCGGCGCTTCATCGAGTACCTCCGGGCCGAGCGGTGGACCGAGCTCCCGCGCGGCACGCCGATGGCCGTCCTGGCGCAGGAGTTCGTACGTGGCTGCCACTGACTGCCGGGCATGCTGTTCGCCGTTCCCATGTGCTGACACTGGCGCTTCCGGGCGGGCCCTCTGGTTTGCTTTCCCCCCCCCCC
>NW_009242972.1:1777985-1780731 GCF_000388065.1 Fonticula alba | reverse complement strand
TCTCCCCTCATCATCTTCGTCGTTCCGTGTGTGTGCCCTTCTTTCCGCGCTCGCCTCCGCCTGTCCCCCCGCCGCCCCTCTCGTCTGTGGCTCGCCTCCCCCCCCCCTCCCCCCTGGCTGCCATTCCGGCTGCCCCTCCCGGCGTCGCGGCATGCCCACCCTCCGGCAAGTCGCCGTGGGGCTGCGGTTTCTCCTGACGCCGCGGCGCCTGCTGCCGCTGCTCATCGGCGGTAGCCTGTTGCTGCTGTTCACTCTGATGCTGGTCCTGCCTGGGGATGACCCGGGGGCAGATCCGGCGGTCGGGCCGCGTCACTTCCGCGGTGCGCGCGATGATGGGCCCCTGCTGGAGTCCTTCCCCGGGGGCCTCGGGGCCGAGCTCGGGCCCGGGCTCGGGGCGCTGAGAGACGAGTGTCTGGCCCCGGGCCCGGAGACCGTCCTGTCGGTGGGTGACTGGGCCGAGCCGGGCACCCGGGCGGCCCTGGCGGCCGCGCCCTGCGGCATCGACTCCCGGTGGTTGCCGACCGTGACCGGGGTGCAGGAGATCCGGCCCGGGGGTCGGGCCCCGGCCGAGGTGGCCGCCGGGCCGATCTTCTGGGCCAATTACTGTCCCGCTGGCGGGGGGGCCTGGGGCCGCCTGCTGCCGAAGGTCGTGTCCACCGGGGGCGGGTCCGCCGGTTCGAGCAGCGTCTCCAGTGGCCCTGTGAGCTCGTCGAGCCGGGCTGCCCCCGACATGGGGCCGCGGTCGCACTGTGCCACCAGCGAGTATCACCCCCTGGCCGAGCGGCTGGACTACCTGATCCTCGGGCGGGATCTGCCCTGTCCGGCCCTGGTGCTGGAGGCGGCGCCGCCGCGGCCGACGTCGCGCTGGGCCCATGTCCCGGCGGGGAACGCCTCGCCGGCCGAGCCCCTTCGGTCGGTCCTGACGCCCGAGCGGGAGGCCCTGCTCGGGGAGCTGGCCCGGCGCCGGGCCCTCTTCCAAGCGCCCCGGCCGCATGTGTTCCTGCATCTGCCGAAGTGCGCCGGCACGGCGCTGGCCACGATGGCCCGCATCCGCGGGGACACCGGCTTCGCGCAGTTCTGGGGTACCCCCACCACCGAGGCCGAGCTGGGGTACGGCTGATGTCTTCCTGCCCCTTGCCGGGCCCGGCTGTGCCTTGTTCCTTCTTTTTTTTTTTCTGCCCCCTTTCCATCGCATGTGTGTGCCGACCGGGTGCCCGCAGACTGACCATCCTTTTTTTCTTGGGCGTCTCCCTCTTGCCGGCCTGATCGCCCCTGGTCAGACGTGCCGCCGCGGCGGACTTCATCTTCGGCCATGTCCGGCACGGGGTCCACTCGCTGATGCGCCACACCGACGGCACGTCCCGGCCCTGGGCCAACTACTTCACCATCATGCGCGAGCCGGTCAAGCGTGTACGGACATGGCATGCCGTCTGCCTATGGTCCTGGTGGGTCGCCTCGCCTCTGACTGCTTCCTTACCCCCCACCCCCCCCACCCCCACCCCCCTCGCCCCCTGTCCAGGTCATCTCGCATTACTTCTATCACAAGTCCGAGAAGAAGGACCCGTATCACTATCTGGCTGGTATGCGTCGTGTCCCTCCCCCCTATGGTCGCCTTCTGGCCAGCATTTTTTTTTTCTGCGCATGCCGGCGACTGACGCCCCCCGCTCGCCCGCCGCGCAGACACCCATGGGCTGGACGAGTGGGTGCAAATCCACCCAGACGCCAAGAACATTCAGACACAGTACCTGTCCGGGACCTATGGGCCGCCGGATGCCATGGCCTTTGCGGTGGCCATGCGCAATCTCCTGGAGGTGCGTCAAGTGGCTGGCCACTCGCTCGTGTCCTGGCTCCCGGGCTAACCCCTCTGCCTCGTTCCTGGCCCCGGAATCCCCCTGACGATGGCTGGCCACCTGCAGGCGCGCTTTGTCGGCCTCTTTGAGCGGCTCCCGGAGTCGGCCCTCATGCTACGCTATGAGGCCGGCTTCGAGGAGCTGATGTTTGCCCGCACCAAGGCCGTGCAGGGCGAGCGCCCGGTTGTCACCCAGGAGCAGCGTCAGCTCATTGCGGAGCGGAATAATGTACGTGCCCGGGCCCCCTGCCTACCTGCCGCGCCGATGCCAGTTGTGCTGACCCAATTCACGGCTCTCTCTCTCTCTCATGTTTGTTTGGGCGGGGGTCTGCGTGCAGTTCGACATCCAGCTGTACGAGCTGGCCAAGCAGCGCTTCGAGGAGTCCCGCCAGCGCCTGGGCGGGGAGTTCTTCGACATGGCGGTCGGCATCTACAAGGAGGCCTTGGCTGCCTACCAGGAGAAGGTGGGCTGCCGGGGGTGCCTGACCGGCACGCCGACCGCCAGCCCACGGGCAACGGCCGGCTGACGCGCCGGCGATCTTTGTCATATGTTGGTCAGCTTCTCCCCCCCCCCCCCCCCCCCCCCCCCCCCTCTCTCCTCGCCCTCCTACACCATAGACTCATCACACGCTATTGGGTGTTTTTCTTTGGCAAGACCTTCACCGTCGGGGGTGTGTGTGTGTGTATTGTCCCTCGGAGTCGCGGCGCGCGCGCCATCAGCCCCTACTGCAGGGGTGGCCCCTGGGCATGGTGCGGTTGGTAATGGTGGGGCTGCTGCTGCTGCTGCTGTTGCTGCGTGGGCTGCCGTTGGGCGTGCTGCACCGGGTACGCCTGCTGCTGGGGAGCCGAGTAGGACTGCTGGTGGTGGTGGGGCTGCTGCTGCTGCTGCTGCTGCTG
>NW_009242972.1:1776868-1777975 GCF_000388065.1 Fonticula alba | reverse complement strand
CCCCCCCCCCCCCCCCCTCCCCGACGTGCAGATCTCTTATTCCACCTGCTCGGTGCATGCACGCGAGAATGAGGGTGTCGTGGCTCGGTCGCTGGCCAACGGCGGCGGGCACTTCCGGCTGGCGTCGGGGGTCCTGCCCACCTGGCCGCGGCGCGGCCTGGCCGAGGAGCATGGCCTGACGGCCGCCGATGCCGAGCTCGTTGTCCGCGCCATGTACGTGCCCCCTATCGCCGAGCATCATCCTCCCGCGCATGCTCCTGTGGCTGGCCCTGTCTGACATCCGTTGCCCGGCTGCTGGGGGTGGGGGGACCTGCGCGCGCCATGTGCGCCTTCGTCGTGGGGGCCGCCTCCCGGGCCGGGGCAGGCCCGAGGACGGGACCAATGGCTTCTTCGTGGCCGTGTTCGAGCGGATCGCCAGTAGCCCGTCGCTGGCCGGGGCCGTGGACCGGGCCAAGCGTGCGGCCGACGCCGAGGAGGGCAGCACCGCCAAGCGCCCGCGCGCCGGGGACTTCTCGGCGCTGGCGCCGAGCGCCGGCGAGGAGGGCCCCGGCCCGCGCATCACCGGCCGCCGGCCCGCGGCCTCCGGGGCCGAGGCGTCCGGCATCGGGGCGCTGGCCAGCTCGCGCAAAAACCAGAAGCGCCTCGCCAAGCAGGCGCGCAAGCAGGCCCGGCGCACGGCCGGCGGCCCCCCTCCGCCGGGGGATAATGACGCCAGCGCCAGCGATCTCTCCGGCGTCGAGGACGCCGAGGACGCCGCCGACGAGTGACCACCATGGGCGGGGGGGGGGGGGGGGGGGGGCCGGGCGATCTCGCGCACGAAGCGTGCTGCCAACGGATGGCCGGCGGCGGCCGGCGGCGACCGCGCCCCCGCGCTGTGTGCCGTGCAATCTCGGGTGTGTTTTTTTTCCCCTTCCTGTGCGGGACCAGCCCGGGGCGCGGGCGGGCGGGCTGGCCGCATCGCCCCGCGCCCGCGCATCGCCCCGCGCCCGATTCCCCTGGATCACCTTTAATAGACCCCGGCCTGGGCGCGCGCGCGCGCGGCCACACTACTCTCTCTCTCTCTCTCTCTCTCTCTCTCTCTCTCTCTCTCTCTCTCTCTCTCCCCCC
>NW_009242972.1:1772165-1774908 GCF_000388065.1 Fonticula alba | reverse complement strand
CCCCCCCCTCTCTCCTCGCCCTCCTACACCATAGACTCATCACACGCTATTGGGTGTTTTTCTTTGGCAAGACCTTCACCGTCGGGGGTGTGTGTGTGTGTATTGTCCCTCGGAGTCGCGGCGCGCGCGCCATCAGCCCCTACTGCAGGGGTGGCCCCTGGGCATGGTGCGGTTGGTAATGGTGGGGCTGCTGCTGCTGCTGCTGTTGCTGCGTGGGCTGCCGTTGGGCGTGCTGCACCGGGTACGCCTGCTGCTGGGGAGCCGAGTAGGACTGCTGGTGGTGGTGGGGCTGCTGCTGCTGCTGCTGCTGCTGCTGTTGCTGCTGCGAGGCGGCCTGCTGGTACTGGGGCGCCGGCTGGTGGGGGGCACGCTGCTGCATCGGCCCGGGGGGGTGGTAGCCCGCCGGGGCACCGGCACCGGGGGCCGGCGCGCTCGGGTAAACCAGCGCACACTCGGCGATGATCATGGACGGGAGGCGCTTGTCGTCCTCGGCCTGCTGCTCGAAGCTGTAATCGATGCGCGACCCGGACTCGTCGACGGCCTTTTGGATGGCCTCCGCGGTGTCGGTGACGGGGTAGAAAAAGCGCGACATGTAGCCCGAATAGAGGGCCTGCTGGGCGGTCAGGCGTGCGCTGGCCGACCAGCAGAGCAGATTCTCCAGCAGGTGAAGAGCTGGATTGTCGGGGGGTGTTTTTTTTTTCCCCGCCCACCCGCCAAATGACCGTGATCGCGTGAGGACATGCGTTAGGACGGGCAGCGGGGCCGCCGGGACCGGCGCAAGGCCAAGGTGCATCGGGAGGCCGGACAAAGAGCCGAAGAGGGGCAACAGATGCGCACCATCGGGCGTTGCCATGGGGAAGAGGGCATGAAAGGACACGGGGTTGACGGTGGGCAGCTTCTCGATGATGTCCTTAGACTGTGCGGTGTGTCGGGGCGGGGGGAGACAGATGGGGCGAGAGAGCGTCAGACGCGATCAGGGCGAGGGGGGCAGAGGCAGCCAGGACAGCTGGGAGAGAAGGAGCACATACAATGGTGGTGGCAGTGGCCTGGAGATATTCGCTCGATGGCGTGCCGAGGGTGGCCAGGATGAGCTTCACCTGGTGGAGGTCTGAGCCGAGTGCACAGCCGGGAGACGGGTGGGTGTGTGGGTGAGTGTGCGTGCAAATGCGTGGGGGCCAAGGGGCCGCAGAGAGGAGGGGCAGATTGTTCGAAGGGGGAGGGCGAAGCCAGGCGCGCACAATTTTCCCCAGGGAAGAGGGGCTTGCGCAGGAGAAGCTCGCCGAGGATACAGCCGACGGACCACATGTCGACTGGCGAGGCGAAGGGGCGGGCGGGCGGGTGGCCGGAAGAGAGGAGGGCGTCAGGGCGGGCGACGAGTCGGGGGGAGGGCCACGGAGCAAAAGAGGGAGAGCCAGCTCGCAAGGAGCGTCGACGCACTGGCCTCCGTGTAGCCGGAGCTGCCGAGCATGATTTCCGGCGCCCGATACCACCGGGTGGCCACATACTCGGTCAGATAGTCCGGGTCACTGGCCAGCGACAGACCGCGCGAGAGGCCAAAGTCACAGATCTGGTGCGGGGGTGTCAGCCCGGTGGCGTCAGGGGCGAAATGGACATGTGTGTGTGTGTGTGTGTGTGTGTGTGTGTGTGTGGGTGGGTGTGTGGGTGTGTCTGCATGTGTGCGTTTGTGTGAATGGCTAGGTCGCCGGCCGTGCACATACCATCAGGTCACACTGCGAGTTGACCAGGATGTTGCCGGGCTTCAGGTCGCGATGGATGATGCCCATGCGGTGCATGTAGGCCACCCCGCGCAGGAGCTGAATCATGAAGTACTGGATATGCTCGTCGGACAGATCCTGCGGCGAGGCGATCACCCGGGCCAGGTCGCTGGGCATGTAGTTCTGCACGAGGAAAATCTCACTGTCGATTGAGGGCCCGACGCCGGGCGAGGCGGACAGGAGGACCTTGTGGAGCTTGATGATCTGCGGGGCCGCGTGCAGGTGTGCGTGCAGGTGTGCGTGTGTGTGTGTGTGTGTGTGTGTGAGAGAGAGAGGGCGATGGAGGGGGCCGATGCGCCGGCAGCAGGAGCGGGGCGAGGGGGAAGGGGAGCCGGTGCGCACATTCGGATGGCCACTCAGGTGCTTGAGCAGCTTGATCTCGCGCAGGGCCCGGCGGCCGAAGGGCGGGGCAATCAGCGCATGCGAGAGCTTTTTGATGGCCACAAACTCCGAGGTGCTGTTGTCATGGGCGGCGCTATGGCGATTGGGCCGGGGGGATGGGAGAGGGGGGGGGGGGGTTCATAAAAGGGCCGGGGGTTAGCGGCGGAGACAGGGGCGCAGGGAATGCGCGCAGGGATCCGACACCGGGTGAAACGCACTAGACAATGCCGTAGCCCCCTCGCCCGATCTGCTTGATCACGCTGTACTGGCTGGCAAGGAGGGTGCTGTCGGGGAGTTGCGATCGTGGATGCGACATGGCCGGGGTGTCGGTGGGAAAGAGGGCGGCCGGGACCGGGGAAGGGGGGGGGGGAGGCAGGGAGGAGGGGGAGGCGTGTGCGCGGACGTGTGTGTGTGTGTGTGTGTGCGTATGTTGTGGCCGTGCTGCGGGAGGGAGCGGCTGGCGGCCGGGCGCCACTTATATCCAAAGCCGGGGGCGTCAGCCAGCAGGGAAAGGTGAGATATCACCAGCCACCGCGGGGGGCGAGGTGTGGGACGGGCCACGCCCAAGGGGAGAGGAGATGGAGGGG
>NW_009242972.1:1769362-1771941 GCF_000388065.1 Fonticula alba | reverse complement strand
CGCGAACGCGCCTCCACCCCCGACTGGCGGACGCCGCCCCCCCCCCGCTCGCCCGCCCGCCCGCCCGCCCGCCCGCCCGCGGGAGCGAGATCCCCCCCTGGCCCTCGCCACGCAAGCCAACTGCAACAAATGCCATCGGCCGGGGCCGGAGCCCAACACCCCCGGCACTGGCCGCACCCGCGCCCGTGCGTCCACATCACTTTTCCCGGGACGCCGGGATATATCGTCGGCCGGACGGGGAGGGGCGAGGGGCGGGATGCCGCGCGTGCACCCGGCGCAGCTGTGGGAAAATCAAGCGTTGGCAGATGCCGGCGGCCGGGAGGGGTCGCCCCCTGGAGTGCGCGCACGCGCAGGAGAACAAACACCAGCCAGCAGGGGGCGCGCGTGTGCGTGTATATATATAGGCCAGCGAGTGTTACCTGTGTGTATGAAGAGGAGGGGGGGGGGGATGAGGAACAAGGGAGGGGAGGGACATGCCGGCCGGGGGCCGGGCCAGAGGCGAGGCCGCCTGCACGGGGGACGGGGCGGGGCGGCACCCCCCAGTGCGATGCGGCGCCTTTCTCTCTCTCTCTCAAAGGTAGTCGTTGGACAGCTCATCGACCACGCCGAAGATGTAGTCATCCTCGTCGTCGTCATCGGCATCGTCGTGGTCCAGGGCGAACTGGCCGAACTGATCGGCCTGGCCGCCGAAGGCGTCGCGCGGCGTCTGGGCCCGAGCGGCGCCCGGGGCACCCAGCTCGCCGCGGCTGTCAGCCGCGTCGCCCATTTGACTGAGCTCCAGGCTGTATGCCGCACGGCCGGAGGCCTGTGGATGGGGGAGAGCGTGGGCCGAGCAAAGAGAGGGAGTGGGCAGGGGGGGGGGGGGCCTGGGTCAGTGGAAGAAAGAGAAACACAGAGAGAGGGGAACAGAAAGAGAGAGGGAGAGAGGAGACAGGTGGCAGAGGAAGGGCCAAGGACCCCTCCCCAGACGGGAGGCGCCAGCATCGACCGCGGCCGAGCCATGTGCGGGCACAACGCACATTCCAGTAGGCCCGGAGATCGGCGAACGAGTAGAACACCAAAGGCACCTGGGCCAGGAAGGTGATGAGGGCGATCATGCTGATGACCACGCCGAAGCCGATCTTCTGCGTGGGGAAGGTGCCGGCCAGGGGGAAGGCAAACTGCGACACGAGAGCGCCACAGGCATAGGAGGAGCTGTTGGCCAGGCCGGCGATGGCGCCGTTGACATTCTGGCCGCCGGCCGACCGGGAGGCCTTCTCGATGGCATAGTTGAGGGCCGACGTCCGGGGGAAGGTGAAGGCAAACCCGGCAAAGATGGACAGGATGATGACCACAGCCACGGGGCCGGTCACGGCGAAGGTCCAGCCGATGCCGATGGTCGACGGGAGGGACACCAGCCCGCCGATGATGCTGGGGACCAGCAGGAAGGACACGGGCTTGCCACCGCGCGAGGCCACGTCGGTGGCCCGGCCGCCGGTCACCGCGCCGATGACCGTGCCGAAGCCGATGGCCAGCATGCTGAGCCCGATCAGGAAGGGATCGAAGTCGTAGTTGACGAAGAGCACCACCGGGAATGACACGATGATGACATAGTAGCTGCCATAGCTGAAGGCCGCCGAGATGAGCAGGCTCAGGACCGACGGCGTGCGCAGGTGCACAAACGAGGACCACGGCCGGGGGAAGGACTTGGGCCGGTTTTCCGGGGCCACGGTCTCCGGCAGCCACAGCACAATCGGCACCAGGGCCAGCACCGACATGGCGGCCAGGAACCAGAAGACACTGCGCCAGCCGAGGTGCCGCGAGAGCAGCCCCCCGAGGAAGGCCCCGAGCAGGGGCCCGATCAGCGGCCCGGCCACGTAGATGGACATGGCCTTGCCGCGCTGGTCAGGGGCATGGGTGTCGGCGATGAGCGATGCGCCTGGTGCGTGCGTGCGTGCGTGCGTGCGTGCGTGTGTGCGTGTGGGGGGGAGGGGGGAGGACACCATGGGAGCATCCAGGTTAGTGGTGATGTGAACGCGCGGGCGTGTGTCGACAGCAGGGCGGCGTCTGCGAGCGGGGGACAGAGGGTGGCGGGAGTAGGTGCACGCGCGACAGGGTGCGCTTGCCGGGACGTACCGATGGTCATCAGGGCCGAAGAGCCGGCCGCCTGAATGACACGGAAGGCAATGAGCGTCTCAATGTTCCAGGCGAGGCCGCAAAGGACGGCCGTGGAAAAGTACAAGCCCACAGAGATGATGCTAATCTGTGAGGTGGGCCCGGCGGGCGGGCGGGCGGGCGGGCGGGCGGGCGGGCGGGCGGGCGGGCGGGCGGGCGGGCGGGACGCATGTGTGAGTGTCGCGCCATGGGTTTCCCCTTCGATCGGGGAGGGAGAAAAAAAAAGGACGAGCCACAGCATGGCCAGGGCATGTACGCACCAGGCGCCGGCCGAAGTAGTCGGAGGCCGGGCCCCAGAAGAGCGGGCAGATGGCCATGCCAGCCATGAAGGCCGAAATGGTGATCATGGCCATTTCCAGGGTGGTGTCAAAGTCATTGACAATGATCGGCAGAGCTGCGGGACAGTGGCGAGGAGACGGCCAGGG
>NW_009242972.1:1767034-1768927 GCF_000388065.1 Fonticula alba | reverse complement strand
CCCCCCCCCCGATCGGTGGCGGCGTGGCAAGGGCCGAGATGCGTACCCGGCGTGTAGATGTTGATGGCCAGCGGCTGGAGGAGGGCCGTGACGGCGGCCACCCCGACCACCAGGCGCTTCTGCGCGGGCGTCCAGCTGAGGTAGTGCGAGGCCAGGTCCGGGGAGCCGGTGTCCGCCTCGCCAACCTCGCCGACGCCAATGACACCGGCCGTGGCCCCGGGGAAGGGGCCGCCCTCGGCGGCCTCCAGGTCGGCGGAGGGTCTCCCGGCCGCCGACATGGCGCCGGGCTTGAAGGTGAAGCCGCCGGCTGGCGGGAGCGGCTCCCCGGCCGGGGGCACGCCCGGGGAGGCCACCTGCGAGCCGGCGGGTTGCCCGTCCGGGCCGCCACGGAGGTCCGGTGTCAGGGCCGGGCTGCTGGACGAGGCGTGTGCCCCGCCGGACAGCGAGGACGACTCGCTGGAGTCAAAGCGGTCGGTGGCCAGCTGGAAGGCCACGGCCGAGCTGGGCCGGCGGAGTTGCGACGGCGCGCCAGTCGGCGACAGGGTGCCGCCCATGTCGTCAGCCGCGTCGGTCGCCGCGGGGCGATCCCTGGTCAGCGGTGGCAGGGAGATCTTCCCCAGGTGCGGAGCGGCGTCCGGGAAGTCGGCCACCAGTGGGGACGTCGGCGGGCCGATGCGACTAGGCGAAGCGGGCGCGGCTTCCGCCTGGGCCGAGGACATAGCAGGGGGGAGGGAAAGCAAACGGGGGAGGGCGGGGGGGGGGAGGGGGGAAGAGAGAGGAAGGCGGGGGGGCGAGGGGGCGAGGGGGCAGGCAAGGGAGGGGAGCGGCGAATGGTGCTGCGGGCTGTGCCGGGCGGCGGAGGCGGTCCACGCTGCTGGCGTCTGAATGTAGTGGCGTGTGGCGGCCACCCCGCCCGCATATGCCCGTTGGTATTTCCCCGGGCCCCTCCGATCATGCCAAGCGCAGTGTGGTCCCCCGCCCGCCCGCCCGCCCGCCCGCCCGCCCGCCCGTTCCCCCCAGCCGGGGGGGAGATCTGCCTGACGGTTTTCCGCCCCCCCCCAAACCCAGGTGGGCCGGGGGGGGGGGCGCGCCTGCGCCGGGCCGGGCCAGTCTCTCCATACCGGCGGCCCGCGATCGCGCCCGGCTCCGGGCGGGATGTGCGGCGCGGCCGAAGCCATGGTGCCGGCTCGGCCGCCCGCCCGCGGGACGGGGCGGCGGCGGGGGGGGGGGGGGGGGGGGGGGGGGGGGGGAGGTGCAGGCCTCGACCGGCTCTGACTACTGGCGGGCGCCCGGCCCCGGGGGGGGGGGGGGGGCCCGGCTCCGGCGGCGCACTAGATAGATATCGCGCTGCCCCTTCCTGCGGACGGGCAGGCGCGGCCGGGGCCGGGGCCCGGCGCGCCATGGTTCGAGATTGTCCCCGCCCGTGGCCACGGACCCCGCAGTCTCCCCCGGGGGGGGGGGGGGGGGCCAGCCGGCCGGCTGCTATTCCCGTTGTTCGCTCCCCCCTCCTCAGCGGCGGTCCTGGGGACCGCGCCCGAGGCGAGGCACGTCCATTGGCATGCCGGGTGTGGGGGGGGGGGGGGGATGAGAATGCCCGTTGCCCATTCTGGAGGGGGGCTGTGTGGCGCTCCAAGGCCACGGCACATAGCTGTTGCTCGCGGCGGCGCGCCTCCGCCCGGGTGCGTGTGCGCGCGCGTGCATGTGCCCGCCTGTATGCCGCGGCACGTTAATACCACTTTGCGCCCATGCTCCACAGGCTGAGGCGCGCCTGATCGGCCGGCGAGGGCGCGCCGCTGGGCATGCAGGTGCCACCCCAAATGCCGGGACACCTGTCCCCCGCCCGGGGAGGGGGGGCGCAGCCCGGCCTCCCGGAGAAACTGGCGCCCCCCCCCC
>NW_009242972.1:1754827-1762574 GCF_000388065.1 Fonticula alba | reverse complement strand
GGGGGGGGGGGGGGCCAGACGCGGGCGATGGCCCAGCGTGCTGGTCCGCGGGCGTACCTCCAGCAAAATGGTCGACTGGAAGGGGGCGTGAGGGTTGGCCTGCCGGCCACTGGTCGCCGAGAGCCCACCAATCGCCATGACCAGTGCGCGGGCGGTTTTCGTGGCGAAGAGGGGATTCTCGCCGGGGTCCAATAGGAGCGAGACAATCAGCCTGGCACGCGGGAAACAGGGGCACAGGGCGTATGGGGCAGGGAGGGCCCCGGGGGAGGAGGCGAAAAGACGGTCAGCTACCCATGTGCGGCAGCCATAGGAGCAGGGAGAGGGAGACAGGGGGGGGGGGGGGGGGGGGAGAGAGAGAGAGAGAGAGAAGCCAGGCGCGGGACGCACCCGCCCGTGCGCGCCCACACACAAGTGTACTGCACAGGGAAGAGACCCGGCGAGGGGGGCAGCGCGAAGACCCCGTCGTCCGAGGTCCGGTCGAGGCTGAGCACGGCCGCCGCGCTGGACTCGATGGCGGCCGCCAGCGGCGCAGCCGACAGGCGCCCGCCCATGACCGGGCCATGCCCGGCGCTGGCCTCGGCCACGAAGATGGTATCGCGCGGGGCCCCGGCCGCGGCTGCGGCTGCGGCTGCCGACGCCGGCCCGCCTGGTCCGGCCCGGGGGCGGTTAGACTGCTGCTGCTGCTGCTGCTGCTGCTGCTGCTGCTGACTTTGCGGCTGCGGCTGCGGCTGCGAGGGCACATAGCTGGCGGCCATCGAGGCAACCGACACCGACCGGCAGGCGGCGCTGGCGACGGCCTGGCGCACGGCCGCCGTCACAACATAGGACACCCGCTGCCGGCGCTCTTGCGCGTTGTTGCCCACCAGCGAGGGGTCATGTATCCGCGCGGCCAGAAGGGCCGGAGACTGGGAGGAGGGGGCCACGGCGGCCACGGCGGCCGTGCTTGGCGGCGCTGCGATCACAGCGACAAGGACCACCATGGGGCAGGGGCGGGAAATAGGGGGAGATAGAGAGGGAGCGAGGGGCGAGAGGGGGGGGGGGAAGGGGAGGAAGACAGTCGGCGAATGCGGCAGAAGAAGCCAGGAGGGGGGCGGGGCGGGTCGCACTGCGGTGCCTCTCGGGGGATGGGCCGCCAAGAGGAGACCTCGGCGCGGGTGCGGCGACCCGCTGGCCGCCCAAGAGAAGGCCGTAAACACCGCTGTCCGGGGAGCGCCGCGCGCACGTGCCCGCTTCACATGACCAGCGGGATCCAAATTGACAAGCCCGATCGTTGGTCGCGCGCTTCGGGAACCGGGTGCGAAGTGGCGGGAGAGGGGGGGGGGGGGGGGGGTGGATGTATGTTGAAGCGGGATTAGTATGCTCTATTTTGGTGTGCTTCGGCCGATTGGCCGGCCGGAGATGACGCCCGCGGGTGGGTGGGGCTTCTTCTGCCCGCGGCGGCCGGCCCCCCTTCTCCCCTCAATCGTCCGCGCTGCGAGGGCAGGGCCGTGGGCCCGATCGCGCGCCCTGTCGCCCGGGGGAGGGGGATTTTTCGCGCGGCCGGCTAACCGGTGCAGGCTGGGGCGGAGGGCTTGACACGCCCCTCCCTGCAGCTGCCCGCCCGCCCGCCCGCCCGCCCGCCCGCCCACCCGCCCGCTCGCCCGCCCCTCCGCTCCTTTCGCCCTCTCTTTCCCTCGTCGCGCCCCGCCCGTCCGTCCGCCTGTCTCGCCATCGGCCCAGGCCCGCCGCCTGCTGTCATGCTTGACGATCCGCGCTTGCACTTCCTCCTGAGCCTGGTCAAGGGCATCCGGAATGGGTTGGTGTACGGCGCGAAGGTCCGGTTTCCGCACTCCCTGGTCATTGCCCTCCTGTATGGCAAGGGGCCGTACGTCCCGGCATTCGGAGCCGCGCAGCGCGCACACCACCGGCCCTGGCCCAGAGCGCCCGGCTGCTTCTGACCCTCTCCCTTGGTTCCTTCTCGGTCATCTTCCTGCTGCCCCGGCCCGGCCCGGCCCGGCCCGGCCCGCCCCCGGCGGCCCTCGCCTCCAGGTGGCCCGACCGCCTGCGCCGGATCATCCAGGCCACCAAGACACATGCCACCAAGCTGGCCCTCTTTGTGCTGATCTACAAGTCCTCGCTGCAGCTTCTGCGCAGCGTGCCAGGGCTGGCCTTCGGCCCGGCCGGGCTGCTGAAGGACGAGGCTTCATGGCACGCCCTGGCCGCCGGGGCCCTGGCGGGGGCCCTGATCTTCGGCGACGGCAGCCCAATCAGCCAACAGGTGCGTGCCCGGGCGCGGCCTCGTTCCCCCGCCCCCCCCCCAGCACCCGAGCGCCCCTTGTGTGTATGTATGTGCTTCACTTGCTGACGCCGCCCTCCGGCCTCTGCCCCCCCTCGGCCATGCTCGCGCCCGCGCCCGCGCCCGCGCCCGCGCCCAGATCAACCTGTACCTCATGTCCCGCGTGCTGGTCGGGGTCCTGTCGCTCCCCTTCCTGACGAGCCCCACCCCGCAGGGGACCGAGGAGGGCGTGGCCCGGGCCCTCGCCCGGCCGGATCTCACCCGGCAAACGCGCTCGCTGCCTTCCCTGCATCGGCCCTTTGCGATGGCCCTCTGGGCCCTGGCCCTGTGGCTGCACCGGTACCGGCCGGCCGCCCTGCCCAGCTCCCTCGGCCAGTCCATGGACTACCTTTACCTGGACTCCGAATGGTGGACCAGCCTCCGGACGCTGCTCTGGCACAACAAGTAGCGCGCCGGGGGGCCCTTCTTGTTGTCTGCCGTGCGGCGACCATTGGCCGCCGGGGCCCCGCGGCGCGCTCCCCCGCCCCCTGCGTCGACAGTCCGAGCCGCAGCCCCGAATACAACGCCCCTCTCTCTCTCTCTCTCTCTCTCTCTCTCTCTCTCTCTCTCTCTCTCTTGCTTCACGGCGGCCTCCCGCCGCTACTGCCGACGGAGCAGCGCATTCCCGCGCGCGAGCCTTGTGCCAACGGTCTAACCGGGCGTCTAGCGCCCAGCCCCTCGCCGCCGCCGCCGCCGCCGCCACCGTCTCTCAGGGCGCCGGGGGGGGGGGGGGGGCAAGCGTGAGCCGGCATGGGGCGATGCGCTCAGCGAGGGGCGTCCGGAGGGAATATGGCTGTGCGCCAGCGGCCGGGTTCGCCGGGGCCTGTGCGAGGCGCTTGCCCGTCCGGTCGATCTCCGCCGGTGGCACCGCAGCCCGGGGGCCCGGCTGTTGCTCGGCCCGTCGCCTCCGGGGGGCGGGCATTTGCCGGAGGGCGCGAGCGTCGGTCGTCCAGGGGGGGGAGGGGGGGGCATTTAATTGAGGCAGGGGATGTGGGCAGGGAAAATGCGCATCCAGGGCGTGCGTCGAGCCCCGCCCTCCGGGGGCAGCCGCACATGCGCGCGCGCGTGCCCGGGGCGCGGATCGCCGGCACCCAGCCGCAGGGGCGGGCGCGGCGTCCCCCCCCCCCCCTGGCCCTCACCCCCCTTGGCTGCTGCGAGTCCGAGTGGGCGCAGACCGGACACTTGGCGGAAATATCACCATTCGACAGGGGCCCTGGTGCTGGTCGGGCGGAGGACCGTGGAATGCACCGGCCCGGGCCCCCTGGTGTTTTCCCGTCGTGTGTCACCTGCCAGCGGCAAGCGTCTGCGGCGCCGTGCGCGCCGGGTCATGGGCATCTGCTTCTCGCGCGGGCCCTCCGGGCCTGGCTGGCTGTGCGCCAGGGGGGGGGGGGGCGGAGCGCGGTCCGCACCCCGGGCCCAGGTGCATGCATCTGCGAGCGCCCCTCCTGGC
The DNA here is from genome assembly GCF_000388065.1 of Fonticula alba. Lineage (NCBI taxonomy): Eukaryota > Rotosphaerida > Fonticulaceae > Fonticula > Fonticula alba. Next base: position 1,758,810 of record NW_009242972.1, on the reverse strand, counting down.
CGGCGGCGCTGCAGCCCCGCGTGAGCCCCGGGCACATTGCCCCTCCGCCCCGCCTTTTGGCCGCCGGTGGCCCCGGGTCTCGTCCGTCTCCGGCATGGGGTCCGGCCGGGGCGAGGGGTGTGCGTGCGGACGAGACCGGGCAAAAGTGCGGGCAGATCGCCGGGCATGCCGGGCGCCGACGCTAGCAATCCTCCCTCCCCCCCCGTTCCCCACCACGCGTCGAGTCACCTCCTGTCTTGGGATCTTGCCCTCGCTGTTCACCCGGCTCCCCTGGTCGGACGCACCCTCGCTCCTCTTCGCCCCTCGTCGCTGCCCCCCTCGCCCGCTTTCCCCCTTCCTCCTCCCCGGCCCCGGCCCCTGGACCTTTGGTCGCCTCTCGCGCCCGAGCCGTCCCGCTCATGTCGCAGCCTGTCGGGCCAGATGCCGGCGGCGGCCTGCCGGCCGACGCCCCGGGCCCCGGGCTGCCGCGTGCCTTCTTCGACTCGGCCCGGTCGCTGTTGCTGACCAACGGCGGTCCGTCGGCTCGGGCCGGGGGTCCCGGGCCGGACTTGGTCATGGGCGACAACGACGCGGCGTCCTTCCTGTCGGCCTCCTCGCACGCGGCCAGCATCTTCTCCCTCGGCGACGGGGTCGCCCTGCCGGGGCTCTGCCACGGGGACATCATCGCCCTGCATGTGGATTCCGATGTGACGCCCATCACGCAGCACGCGTGGGGCATGATGAGCACGGTCGGGTATGTGCCCCTGCCATGGCCGCCAGCCTGTCGGCCGGCTCCCCGGCCGGCGGTGTGCCGACGCCCCGTTCACGATCCATTGCTGACTTGCCTCCCCCCCCCCCCCGCCATCCGCCATCCGCCATCCGCCATCCGCCAGCCTCATCGACACGCGCTGCATCGTCCAGCCCTCGCGCGCCAGCCCGGCCGAGCTCCGGGGCTCTGGTCCCCCGCTCCCCGGGTACTTCCGCGACTCGCTCTTCCGCGTGTGCCCGGTCAAGCGGTACTCCGCGCAGAATCAATACTCGACGGCCAATGCCCGGCTCAACGCCGCGGCCGTGCCCACCGAGGCCGGGGACATTTCCCAGCTGTCGGGCGGGTCGAACTTCTCCGACATCGTGGTCATGAAGAAGCTCCAGGTACGCATGCGCCCTTTGGGGGGTCCGCCCGCGCCCCGCGCCCCGCGCCCCGCCCCCAGAGACCCCCTCGACTGACCCGCCGACGTGCGCTCCTCGGCGGTCCCCCCTCGCCCCCTCGGGTTGTTTGCCTGTGCCCAGCACGCGGCCGAGCAGGAGCGTCGTCTAAATGAGTCCGAGGAGTCCTCCTTCCTCGGCGCGCCGGTCGTCTACGGCCAGCAGCTCCAGGTTCGTAACTGCGTCTGGCAAATGGGCCACCGGCCCGTGTGTTGTCCGGGCTCGCACTCACCCGTCCATCGTCGCTTGCCGCCCCGTTGCGACCGGCCGCCTGCAGCTGCGCCATGTCAAGAGTCACAAGTATCTGGCCGCCGAGCGACGCCTGCCGGCCCTGCTGGAGAAGAACTCCATGCGCATCACCTTCGATGAGTTTGGCTCCGAGGGATGCTGGTTCACCATCATGCCGGCCTTCAAGCTGCGCAGCCTCGGCGACCAGGTGATGGTCGGCGACCAGGTGATGCTGGTGTCCTCCAGCCTGGGAGCCGGGCTTGGTCTGCACTTTTCCCCCTGCCCCCTGCCCGACCATCCGGACTCCTTTGAGGTGAATGTGTCCACGCAGTTGACCCCCTGGACCATTGGCCTGTACCGGTCGCACCACTCGGCTCCGAATGCCGTGCTCAAGAGTGGCGACGTTGTGCGCTTCTACCATGCGGAGCAGGAAAAGGTACGTGTTTGTGTCCGTGTTTGTGTCCGTGTCTGTGTCTGTTGCTCTGTTTCCATGTCTGTGTCTGTTGCTCTGTTTCCATGTCTGTGTCTGTTGCTCTGTTTCCATGTCTGTTTCTGTGCCTGCGCCGCTGCCCGCGCCTGTGTCTTGCCCCGGGCATCTGGTTCTCCCTGACTGACATCTTTCCCTTCGACACTCACCTCGGTGGCAGTTCCTCACCTGCGACCTGTATGGCGACATGCTGAGCGTCTTCCTCCGGTCCACCGGGCGCGCTCTCAAAACCGAGGCCACCTCCTCGCAGGCCCTCTGGCAGGTGGAGGTCATCGGGGATCCGGTGACGCATGTGCTGGAGCCCGGCCCGGAGGCGGGGCTCCTGGCCGGCGGCCTGGGAGCATCGCTCTCCTCCAGCAGCCTGTCGAGCTTGCTGCTGGACTTCCCGGCGGCCGGGGGGCCCTTGGTCGGGGCCGGGGCCGGGGCCGGGGCCGGGGGCGATGTGCGAGCCCTGTCGGGGCTCGGGCTGCCGGGCACGGCGCCCGGGGCCAAGCACGGCATCGGCCGCTGGGGCAGCCTCTTTCGCTTCCGGCACCTGCCCTCCGGGGCGTACATGGCCATCGATGTGGATGCCGACACGCAAATCGACGTGACCCGGCAGCGGCTGGACCCGGCGGCCGGGGTGGCTCGCCCGCCGCTGCATCTGACCGTTTCGCGCAATCCCAACGACGCCAACACCCTGTTCATGATGATCCCCACCAAGGCCTCGGGCCCGGTGGGGGGTGGGCCTGCCGGGGCCGGGCCCGGCGGCGTGAGCGGCCCCGGTGGACCGGGCTCCGGCGGGCCCGGGCCCGATGGCCAGGCCGATGGGTCGAGTGGCGCCGGGGCCGGGCCGGGCGGGCCCGGGCCCGGAGGGGCGTCCATCGGACCGGACGCCGGCCCGGGGGATGCCGCCGGGCCGGATGCCGGGCCCGATGCCGGGGCCGGGCCCGGGGGGTCCGCCTTCGCCGGGGGGTCGGCCCTGGATGTGGAAGTGCCGCAGGACTCCTATGTGCGCATTAAGCACTTCATGACCGGCACCTGGCTGCACAGCACCCGGCTGCACATCGACCAGGCCAGCGGCAAGTCCGTGATGCAGAAGCTGGGCGCGGCGCCGTTGCGCGACCCGCGCGAGGCCTTCGAGCTGATCCCGGTCGATGCCGGCGAAGTCCGGGACTTGGACCTGGCCCGCGAGTCGGGGGAATTCCTGCGGGACTTTGCCCAGCGCTTTGTAGCCTCCAATGTGTCCATGTCGGAGATCCGCCGGTGCAGCCAGATCCTCCAGGACCTGATCTTTTTCGTGCTGAGCGCCGACCCGGCCACCAGCAATGCCCTGACGGTGGACGGGGCGCCGGACCGCAATCGGCAGAAGCTCCTCCGCGAGCAGGATGTCCTGGATGGGCTGTTTGAAATCCTGAATGCGCCGTTCCTCAACCGGAAGCTGGCGTCGGCCACGGCGGGCGCGGGGGCGGCGGGGCCCGACTCGCCGGCCGGGTCGCCGCCGCGCATGTCGCCCACCTCATCGGCCTCGGCCTCGCCCTCGTCCAAGGGGGGCTCGCCGGCCGAGAGCAGCAGCAGCAGCAGCAGCAGCCTCAGCCCGGGGTCCGAGCCGCCATCCCCCTCGCGGCTGGCCCTCTCGCCGTTGGCCACCCTGTCCCTGGACTTCCTGCCGGTGCGGCTCATCTGCCAGCTGTGCTACCGGCTGATCCGCCATGTGCAGAAGTCCTACCGCAAGAACCAGGAATACATCGCCGGGCGGTGGTTTGGCTTCATGCAGGAGCAAATCGGCCTCGGGATCCTGGCCGAGGACACCATCACCTCGCTGCTGCACAACAACCGCAAGCTCCTGGAGGCGACGCTCGGCCGGCCGGAGGTCCTGACCTTCATCAGCCTGATCCGGGTGAACCGCGAGGCCCAGGTACCGTGTCTGTCTGCCTGGCGCACGGGGCCCTTTCCGTGGCTCGCTTCTCTCTCGTTCTCTCGGGGCCTTGCCCGCCTGGGTGTGGTCTTTGCCTGGGTGTGGTCTTTGCCTGGGGCGGTTCTTTGTCCCTCCTTCGGTCCATTTCCCCGGCTTCCCCCCGCTCCCCTTTGGTGCTCGCGTCGC
>NW_009242972.1:1753316-1754700 GCF_000388065.1 Fonticula alba | reverse complement strand
CATGTGTGTGTGTGTGTGTGTGTGTGTACATGTGTGTACATGTGTGTACATGTGTGTACATGTGTGTACACCTCTGCGTGTCCAGCGGGCAAGCCATTCCCAAGACGCAGAAGCTCATTTGCGAGGCGGTTCTCGGTGATGACAACGCCGACATCCTCATCCACCTGGAGCGCACGCCGCATGGCGTGGAGCTCGCCTGGACCGCGTCGCAGTTTGGCTCGTTGCCAGATGGCGGGTCGCTGGTGGCGGAGTCGCCCTCGGCGGACATGCTGCTGTCGCCACTGACAACGGCGGCCCGCGGCCCGGGCACCTCGGCCGGCACGCCGGCCGGGCACTTCACCTTCGGAAGTGCCACAGGGGCGGTGGCGGCGGCGGCGGCGGCGGCGGCGGCGGCGGTCGCTTCCGGGTCGTCCTCTTCGTTGGCCGGGCCCGGGGGCCCGGCATCCAGCAGTGCCGCAGCCGCGGCCGGTGGCTTGCTGCTCGGGTCGCTGTCGGGCATGGGGGCAGCGGCCGGGGCGGCCGGGGCGGGCCCGGCCGGGCCGGCTTCCACCTCGGCCGGCGGGGTGGCGAGCACTGCCGCCACGGCGGCAGCCGCCGCCGCCGCCGCCGCCGCCGGGACAGCCACCGCGACGGCCGCCATCCCCTTCAGCGGCAGTGGCGGCGGCGGGGCCGGTGCGCCGAACCTCTTCTACTTCCGGCCAACCGGCGATGGCTCTGACCCGGTGGAGCCGGTGATCGTCCGCCGGGCCCTCCTGTCGGATGTGGTGGCCCGGGCGGCCGAGTCGGGGGTCGAGTGCTTTGCCACCAGCTCGGTGGCCAGCAAGTTCGGGGCCGACTCGCTGGAGTCCCTGTCGGTGAACACCTCGCCGGAGCTGCTGGCCGCCACGGGACCGGGCGGGGGCCCGCTGGACCGGGCCCCCGGGGCCGGGGCCGGGGGCTTCTGCCCGTCGGACTTCGACCCGGAGGACAGCGCCCACCTGCTCCGGTACCTGGAGGCCCAGTTGGACCTCTTTTCGCAGATGTCGGCCGAGCGTCAGTATGCCGGGATCGACAGCCTGCGCGAGCGGCTCCCCTTCGAGCTGGTGCTGGACTGCGCGTCGGACTCTCGGCTGCCGGACGAACTGCGTGCCTCCTTCGTCAAGTGCGTTTGCCTCCGGCCGTCGGGTGTCTGGAGGTCCTGCTGCCTTCCTCCGTCCGGCGTCCTGTGTGTGTATATTGACCTTCCTCGTTCCTCGCGGCTTCCTCCATTTATCTTTTTTCCCTCCCTCTCTCCTTCTCTCCCTCTCTTCTTCTCTCCCTCTCTCCTTCCCTTCTTCTCTCTCTCCCTCTCTTCTTCTCTCTCTCCCTCTCTTCTTCTCTCTCTCCCTCTCTTCTTCTCTCTCTC
>NW_009242972.1:1748014-1751856 GCF_000388065.1 Fonticula alba | reverse complement strand
CCCCCCCCCCCCCCCCCCCCCGGGGTGTGGGCGCCTGGTCTCGCGCCTCTTTGTCTGACCCCATGCCGTGGCCTGATCCCTTCCCCTCTGGCCCCGCCTGCGGTCGCCTCGGCTTTTCCTTTCCCCAGTCTCCCGACGGCTGACCGGCGTTGCCGGGGGGCCGCTGTGCGAATGCGCCGCCTCCCGGCGCGTGGTCATCCCGGTGGGGTCCTCGCACCCGGGGCTGTCTGGCATCGCGCTCTCGGTCAAGGCCCGGGTGCTGGAGATCTTGGACTTCATTTGCGACGTGCGCGTGGACTACCGGGTGTCGGTGTCCCTGTCGCAGTTCAAGTCCCAAGTGCTGGAGGCCTACCTGCCGGGGCGCGCGGTGCCGGCCTCGGCGGCGGCCGGGCCCGGGGCCAGCGGCTCGCGCTTTGCCTCCATCCTGCCGGCCTCCCTGCGAGCCGGCAGCCGGGCCGCCGCTGTCACTGATGGAAGTCCCCCCTCGCCGGCGGACGAGTCGGCCGGCATCGCTCGAACGGCCTCCGCCGGCGAGCACCTCCCCCTGCTCCATGGGTCCGAGTCGGGGCCCGGGCTGGTGGCTGCCCCGGGTGCCGGGGTCAATGGGTCGGGCGCCGACTCGGGGCCGGCCCCGCCGGGCTGGTCCTCGCGGCGGCGCTTCCTGCCGCTCCTCCCGGCCATGTCCACCGGCCCGGGCGACGGCCAGTCCGATGGGCCGGAGGCCATCCCCTTGGCCCCGCTCGCGGGGGGCATCGCTGCCGGCCGGGAGGACGCCCCCCCCAGCCCCGGGGGTCTCCTCCAGGGGCCGGAGCTGTTCGGCGCCTCGGCCGACCGGTCGCTGGAGATGCTGACCGAGGTGATCTCGCGCGCGGCGGCGGCCGAATCGGCGGCCCTGGCAGCGGCCGAGGCCAAGTCCGCCGGCGGGGCTGCCGGCACCGCGGCACCGGTCGCCCCACCGGCCGACCCGCTGGCCAATGCCCCCGGCTGGATGCAGTCCCGGCCGTCGGGGGCCGGTCGGTCGGGCGCCCCGCAGCGCCTGCCCTTCCGTGCCGGGCGTCGCGTGTCCCAGGAGGCGGACCCACATGCTCCGGACAGGTTCAGGTGCGTCCTGGCGCGTGGCCGGGTGCCTCCCCCCGAGGGCTAGGGGCCGGGGAGGGAGGGGGAGGAGGGGCTCACAGCCACACACATGCTCATGCTCATGCACATGCACACGCCCGACCCTGCCCGGCTGGTTTGTCCGCCTGACTGCGGGCCTGCGACATATTCTAACCGCGCGCTTCCCTGTGTCTCGTGCAGCGCCCTGCAAAGCGCCGCCGCGGCCGGCGGCCCGTCGCAATCCCTGAGCGCCCTGCGGAATACCATCTTCCAGTATGCCATCGGCGCGGAGGCCGGGCGGGGCGGGGCCCCCGAGGAGGAGGCCGGCACACGGCGCCGGCGTTCCGGAAGCCGGCGCTCGCGCGGCACCCTGCCCGCCCTGGAGTACTACGGCCTGGGGGATGACCAGCTGGACCTGGACTCGACCCCGGGCGGGGTGGAGCTCCTGCGCATCCTGGTGGACCTGCTGCAGTTTGTCGACCATCCGGAGCTCACGTCGCTGGCCCTGCGCATGCTCTTCCGGCACTTCCGCCAGCATGCCGAGGTGGCGCACACCCTGGCCCAGGTGCAGCTGCTCATCAGCGACCTGGACATCCGGAATTACCATGAGATCCACGACTCGATTGACATCCTGCGCCTGGCGGTCAAGGGCAAGGTGGCTCTCATCTACGACCTGCATAGGTGCGTGTGCGCGCGTGTGTGTGTGTGTGTGTGTGTGTGTGTGTGTGTGTGTGTGTGTGTACATGTGTGTACATGTGTGTACATGTGTGTACATGTGTGTACATGTGTGTACATGTGTGTACATGTGTGTACATGTGTGTGTGTGTGTACATGTGTGTACATGTGTATACATGTGTGTACATGTGTATACATGTACACACATGTGTGTGGCGTGTCTGGCGTATGGCGTGCCGCATGTGCCCTCTCCCGGCCCGGCCGGTGTTTCGGGCCCATGTTTGGCCTTGCCCGCGGGTCCGGGGGCTTTGTCGCCCTCCCCCCCCCCCCTCCCCCCCTCCCCTGCTCCGGTCACTAACCCCCTGCCCCTCGGTGGTCTTCTGTCCGGCCCTTCGCGCCATGTGCGGGGGTGTATGGCCGGCCGGCAGCATGGCCGCCTCGCGGTCGCCGCCGCCCAGCCCCCGGCTTGGGTCGCTCCCGTCGCCGGTGAGCGCCCCGCTGGCCAACCTCCGGGATTTGTCCTACTCGATGGCGGCCATCTCCATGCAGAAGATCTGCGCGTCGATGGCGGGCGGGCCGGCCACCGGGCCGGGGCTGGGCCCCGGCGGGCCGGCCTTGCACGATGGGGCCGGGCTCCAGGCGTCGGCCTTCTCGCTGGGCGCGGCGTTGGCCCGGTCGCCCTCGGCCACGGATCTGCTGGTGAATGCGCTGGCCTGGTCGGCCGGCGGGCCGGCCGGGTCCGAGGCGCTGGTCCTTGGCCGGCGGGCCGGATCCGCGTCGGGGCGCCTGCCGCCGATGCACCACGGCCTGGCCAACATCCTGCCGATGCGGCACCCGCTGGTGGACCCGGAGTCCGTGCTGCCGGTGGTGGCCGCCTCGCGGGTGCTCTACAGCCGGGTGAACCGCGCGTCGCAGCGCCTGGGCCGGTACCTGGGCATCCACGACCGGGTGCTGGACCTCCTGCGGCATCTGTTTGTCCTGAGCCCCGGGGCTCGGGGGGGCGGCGGTGGCGGCGGCAAGGCCGGCAAGGCCGGCAGCAAGGCCAAGGCCAAGGCAGCGGCCGCGGCCGCGACGTCGGCGGTGCCCTCGACCGGGCTGCCGGGGTCCACCCCCCGGCCGCTGGCCCCCTCGACCGAGGGCTCCTTCGGGAATGCCTACGATCGGCTGGTGCTGGCGGCGCAGGTGCACATCTTCCTGCAGGACTTCTGCCTGGGGAATGCCCAAAACCAGAAGCTCCTGCTGCCGTATGTGGAGGACCTGCTGCTGCCGGAGCTGCTGCACCATGTGCGCAGCCGGTCGGTCGTGGCCGCGGCCCTGTCCGAGGAGGACCTGGAGCAGGCCGGGGTGGTGGGGCTGTCGGCCCTGGCCGGGCCACTTCCCCGGCAGGTGGACCTGGGCAGCATGGCGGCCCTGGCGCCCGGCCCCGGGGGCGACGCCGAGGTCGCCGACCCCGCGTGGCCCCCGGTCGAGGCCCATGGACGGCTGTTGGCCGGCGTGCCGGTGGCGCAGCTGTCGCTGCTGACCCTGGCCCGGGTGTTTGCCAATAGCCCGGCCCTGTGCTCGGCCGTGTCGGAGCCGGCGCTGCTGTCGCTGTTGGGGCTGCTGCTGCCGGAGGCATGGCCCAAGCTCGGCGTGGTGGCCGGTGCCGCCCGGTCGGCGGGGGAGCCCGCCCCGGCGGAGGGCCTGCTGCCGGTCATGGCCGACCGGTCGAGCGTGGTGGCCCTGCTGCGGACGCTGGTCTCGACGGCCGGCACGCCCATCCGCCGGAACCAGGACATCGTCCTGGCGGCGCTGAACTCGTCCATCCTGCCGGAGCTCCAGCAGGCCGGGCTGCTGCCGGCCGGCCTGGCGGCGCCCGGCCAGCTGACCGCCCCCGGCTTCGTGGATCTGCCCTCGCTGGAGGGGGTCATCCGGCTGGTGGAGCTCTCGCGCGATGGGGACCCGGTGACGGCGCGCCTGGCGGCCGAGCGCCTGGCCCTGCACGTGTCGCTGGTGCACCTGCTGGCCGACTGCTCGACGGTACGCACCCTCGCCCTGCTCCTCGCTGTGTCTTTTTCTGCTCCCCCCCCCCC
>NW_009242972.1:1733206-1747935 GCF_000388065.1 Fonticula alba | reverse complement strand
GCCCCGGCCTCGGCCCCCGGTCGCACTCACAGGGCAAGAACACCTTTGCCCAGGTCCGCTGCCAGAGCATCCTCGGCATCGAGGAGCTGGTGATGGTCCTCACGCATCCGCTGGCCACGATGCCGGTGAAGCACGCCTACGTGACCTTCCTGACGGCGGTCTACATCAACTCGGACATCGACACCAAGGAGTGGATCGCCGGGCCGCTGCTGTGGAGCCTGCTGTCCAGCGTCACCGGGGATCTGGCCGGGTGCAATCGCGGCCGCTGGGCCGCGGCCGAGTTGACCTCCTACTGCTCGTCGTCCATGATGCACTGTCTGGGGGCGCTGTTTTGCTCGCCGGCCGGGGCGGCCGCCGGGCCGCCGCTGCACCACCAGATCCATGTGTTCCCCCACTCGGCGCAGCATGCGGTCTTGCAGTCGCTCCTGTCCGGGCTCATCGGGCTGACCGAGTGTGACTGGCTGTCGGTCAAGGCCCGCGTGGACCTGGAGGCCACCCTGCGCTTGGTGTATGACTTCTTCACGGCCCGGCGCCTGTCGGTCAAGTCCGGCCTGCGCTCGGCCCTGCAGTTGGTCCTGTCGCACCGGGCGGCCCCGGGAGCGGTGGCCATGGCCCCGACGGCCGCGGCCCCGCGGGAGTCCCCGGACGCCGGCCCCGGCCCCGGCCCCGGCCCCGGCAACAAGGCCATGGGCATGCTGCTGGAGAGCGTGCGCCGGCGCCGGCTCAAGGAGCAGCGCCGGCCCCGGGCCCCGCGCGACACCACCCTCCTGGCCGCGGTGCGGGCCATCAACCGGCACTTTGCGGCCTTCGTCCAGCACCAGAATGCGGACCTGCATCGGCCGCTGATCGCCGCGCAGCAGGCCGTCCTGGTGGAGCTCTTCCACTCGCCGGCCTTCCTGGGGACCAGTCTCTTTGTGGAGCGCCAGTCGACCGGGTCGCGCTTGACCAAGGCCGGTGCGCGGCTGGGCCTGGCATCCGGCCGGCATGCGAGCTCGTCGTCGGCCGGCGATGGCCACCGCAAGGGCCGGCCCGCGGCCGCCGACCCGTCCCATGGCGCCGGCCACAAGGGGGATGGCGATGGCGATGACGATGACGACGACGAGGAGGAGGAGGAGGAGGAGGACGAGGCCCACGAGCCGGAGCAGCATGGCCATGCCCCGGCCCGGGCCGGCGGGCTGTCCTCGCACTCGGCCGTGGACCCGTGCCAGCTGGTGGCCAAGATCATCGCCCACATCCGGTCGGATCATGGGCAGCTGGTCCGGGCGGATGTCCTGCGCGTGGTGCTGAAGCTGCTGGTGCCGCCGCGGCTGTGTGCCGTGGCCGCGGCGTACGCCTGCCGGCAGCTGGACCTGCTGTTCGGCTCGCGGGTGGGCGATGGCCGCGGCTTGGAGGCCTTTGTCCCGGCGGCGGGCGGCGGGTCGCCGGTCCTCGGGTCGCCGGGGCCCGGGTCCTCGCCGACCGTGGCCGTGGACATGTCGGCGCTGGGCCGGTCGGGCGGCCGGCGGTCGCGGCCGGCCGCCTCGCGCCCCGGCCCGGCGCATGTCCTCATGCAGCCGCTGAGCCTGACCCAAGTGCAATTGGCGCTCAACCATTGCGGCGTGCCGGGGCTCATTGTGGACCTGGTGGCCGTGCAGGTGCGTCTGTTCGGCGACCAGGCCGACCTGCAATCCGGCGCCGGGGGGTCCTCCGGTGCCGGTGGGCCCGGCGGGGCTGGTGGCGGGTCCAGCGGGGCCGGCGGGCCCCCCGGCGGGCCCGGTGCCGGCGGCGATTCCGGCTCCGGGGCCAGCCGGCTGTCGCTCAAATCCCCGGCCCTCACCTTCTGGGACATTGCCCGGCTGGGCATCGCCATCCTGGAGGGGGGCAATTCGGCGGTCCAGCAGGCCATCTACCGGCGGCTGTCCGGGGAGTTGCTGCTGTCGGCCACCGGGGCCGTGGTGTCGGGCGGGCCGGATTCCGCCGGCGTCGGCGGGCCCGGGGGCCCGGGTCGCGAGCAGGTGCCCCCCTCGGTGGGGGACTTCCCGCTGCGGGTGGCCACCTCGGCCCGGGTGGCGCCGCCGCCCTCCGGGCCGAGCCTGCTGGATGCGGCCGGCTCGGCCGGGGACTTCTTCCAGGTGCTCGGGGGGTTCATGCGGGCGGCCATCTTCGATCTGGACCTGACCGGGGCCCGGTCCCTGCCGGCCGGGCCCGGGGGCGTGTCCCTGCCGGCCAGCGCGCCGGTCGGCCTGTCCCTCAGCAGCCTGTCCTCCCTGCGGTCCGGGGCGGTGTCCTTCTCGATGTTGGATTTGACCGATGCCTCGCTGGCCGACTCGCCGGATGCCGGGCTCTTGGCGGATGCCGGGGCCGATGGGGCGTCGGCCGGCGGGTCGGCCGGGGGTGCCGGCGGCCTGGCCGGTGCCCCGGGGGACCGGCGCACCGTCAGCGGCACGCGGTCCTCGGTGCCGGCCGAAACCCGCAACATCGAGCTGGTGCTGCGCTTCCTGCAGCTCCTGTGCGAGAACCACACGCGGAACTTGCAGTGCCTGCTCCAGCGCTACGGCCTGGTCCGGCTGACGGCCGATCTCTTCACCACCCTTTGCACCTACAGCACCGGGTCCTTCGGGGTGCTGGGGTTCATCTCCAATGACAGCCGGCTGGCCTTGGTCAACCAGGTGCTCAACACGCTGACCGAGTTCTGCCAGGGCCCGTGCCAGGAGAACCAGGTGCGTCATCGGGCCTTTCGCGCGGTCCCCCCCCCCCCCCCCCCCACCCGCCCCCCAGTCACCTTGTCCCCCCCCATGCCGTCTTCGTCCCCCGCCCCGCCCGTTCCTCGCCCTGGGCCCCAGGCGCGCCGGGAGATCCGCCGGGTGGGAAAAAAACGGCACCCGATACACCTCCGTGTGCGTGTCGGCGAGACGACCGCGCCGGACGGAGGGGGGCCCCGCCCCGGCAACCACCAGCCAAGGGGCCGTCCGGCGGACCATCGCCGCCAATGGGCATGGAGTTAGCCAGCCGACCCGGGAGATGAGATGAGCGGGCGGGCCGCAGGGCACACGGGGAGGGGGAGGAGCAGGGGCAGGAGGAGGACATGCACGAAAGAGAGGCGGAAAGGGGGCGCCCCCCCCCCCCCCCCCCCCCCCCCTGCCCCGGGGGCCTTTCCTGTGTCTTTCCTTCTCGCTGTCCCGGGTCACGATGTGGCCCAAGTGCATGCGGCCACTAGCGTGCTTCATCTTGTCCGGGCTCCTTGGCTGACTCTGTCCTCTCTCTCTCTCTCTCTCCCTCTCTCTCTCTCTCTCTCCCTCTCTCCCTCTCTCTCTCTCTCTCTCTCTCTCTCTCTCGCGCTTTCATGTGTGGATTGCTGTGCATTTGTGTGCATTACTGTGCATTTGTGCGGATGGCTGCGCATCAATGTGCACTTGCCCGGTTGTCCCTGTTCCTGTGTTCATTTGGTTGCGACCCCCGGGCCTCCTGCCGCCTCGGTCCCCGTGTCCGCGTGCGCCCGGTTGCCCCGCTCGACACAGCTCACCATCGCCACGTACGATAGCCCCGCCTTTGAGATCGCCAACAACATCATCACCAGCTGCCCGGATGCCCTGCCGGCCGACCGGCAGGTGGCCCTGCTCCAGGTGAAGGCCAATGTGCTGAACTTCCTGCTGTCGACCATCGAGAGCCGCAAGACGGCCTTGGTGGCGGTCGGCGGCCCGGGCGGGGCACGCGGCGCCGGGAGCCCCACCAGCGCCGCTCCCCCGGCCCCGACCACGCTGGCCGAGCTGGCGGCCATCTTCACCGGGGAGCTCTACTCCGAGGACCCGGTGGTCAGCAAGCTGCTGTTCTACATCGACCTGCCGGCCTTCACCCGGACGCTGGGCGGGATGTTCGAGCTGTACCAGCTGTGCACACGGCTGCTGGGGTCGGCCCTGTTGCATGCCGGCGGGCAGGCCCTGTCGGGCGAGGATGCGCCCAAGTCCGGGGCCCAGCCGGCCGCCGGGGGCTCCTCCTCCTGCTCCTCCTCCTCCTCCCCCCTGGGGGACAAGGCCACCGGCGACAAGTCCGGTCCCGATGGCAAGCCCACCGACAAGATGGATGACGAGGCCCACGGGGCCGGGTCCTCCTCGGCGCGCATCATGTCCCAGCGCCTGCAGCAGCTGCAGCAATCGTCGTCCGCCAACTTGATGGTGCATGCGGATGATCTGGAGCTTCCGGCCCAGCCGGCCTCGGCGTCGGAGATCTCCGCCCTGGCCGGGATGCTGGGGCTGGGGGCCGAATCGCGCGAGTCGCGGCTGCTGTCCTCGGCCTCGGCCGATCTGATCCGGGCCATCCAGCTGAACAGCCGCCAGGCCGCGCACCTGGTCTTCCTGCTGCTCTGCCATTTGCAGCCCGGCACGCCCGGCCGGCTGCCGCTGGCGGCGTCGCTGGCCGATGCGGCGGATGCCGGGGCCGGGGCCCGGCCGCTGGCCGACCTCTCAGCCAGCGAGTACTTCGCGCGGAACACCGGGTATGTGGGGGCCATCTCTGGGGCTTTGTTTTTGTTCCCCCTTTGCCATCTGTCTGTGTATCTGACTCTCTGTCTGTCTGCTTGTCTGTCTGCTTGTCTGTCTGCTTGTCTGTCTGCTTGTCTGTCTGCTCGTTTGTTTGCTTGTCTGTCTGCTTGTCTGTCTGCTCGTTTGTTTGCTTGTCTGTCTGCTCGTTTGTCTGTCCGCCTCCTTTTCCCCTCGCTTGTCCCCCCCTCCCCCTCACTCCCCCCCTCCCTCCCCCCCCCCCATCGCAGATCCATCGAGATCGTGGTGCACAACGAGCTGGAGCGCGTGTACTTCCCCATCCCGCCGGTGTGCCGGTTCATCACCGAGGAGTCGCGGCTGCATGTGCTGAACAAGACCGAGCGCGATGAGCAGGGCAGCAAGGTGCCGGACTTCTACCGGCAAATTGACACCCTGTACCATGAGATGCTGTGGCAGAACCAGCTCCGGAAGAGCCCGGTGCTGTTTGGCTTCGCGCGGAACTTCGTCAACTGGAAGCACATTGCCTTCGGCCTGGCGGTGGTCATCAACCTGCTGCTGGCCTCCTTCTACCCGATTGATGCCCTGTCGCCGGGGGTCGGAACGGCGGCCTGGTGGCTGCTGACCGTCCTGGGCGGGGTGCAAATCCTGAATGCGGCCATCGTGCTGGTCAGCTACCTGATCAATTACGGCGCGCTGCTCATGCGGCAGGGGCGCCTCTTCCGGAATCTGCTGCTCGGCTACCACTTCTTCTATTTGCTGCTGTGTGTGCTGGGCTTCACGGTGCATCCCTTCTTCTATGGGCCGCTGCTGTTTGACATTGTCGTGCGCGATGAGACCCTGCGGAATGTCATCCGCTCGGTCACGCGCAACGGCCGGTCCATCCTGATGACGGCCTTCTTCGGGCTGATCATCGTGTACATGTTCTCCCTGGTGGCGTTTGTCGGCTTGCGCGATGACTTTGTCATTGAGCTCAGCGAGCAGGATGAAGAGCGCTCATGCGACACGCTGGTTGCCTGTCTGCTGACCTCGCTCAATCACGTACGTGTGTCTCCGGCCTTCCTCCCGGGCCGGTGGGGAAGGGGCCGGCGCCGGTGCCGGGCTTCCCGTGCTGGCTTGCTGGGTGGCTGTTCTGTGTGTGTGTGTGTGTGGGGGGGGGGGGGGAGCCTGTTGTTTTTTGTTTTTTTTTTTTGCGCCGCCTGCGTTCGCTGCTTTTGTTGCCTGCACCTCTTCGCCCTGGTGCTGCCCCCCATGCGGGCCGGACTCCCGGACACTGACGTATGCTTTTGCCGGTGACCTTTCCTCTCGTCCGCCTCCCCCTCGCGGGCCCTCCTTTTGCCGGGTCTTGGCCGCCCCTCGCTCCAGGGCCTGCGCAATGGCGGCGGCATTGGCGATGCGATCCAGCCGAACTCCCTGCAGAGCAGCTCCTTCCCCTACCGGTTCCTCTTTGACATGCTCTTCTTCTTCGTGGTGATCATCATCGTGCTGAACCTCATCTTTGGTGTGATCATCGACACCTTCGCGGACCTGCGTTCGGAGAAGTGCGTCCCGCTGCGGGCGGTGGTGCCCCCTGCCCTGCTGGGCTTGCATTTGTTGTGGCCACCGGCTCTGACACCCGCGCACCTTCCCCCCGCCCCCGCCCCCGCCCCCGCCCCCGCCCCCGCCCCCCTGTCATGGATGCGGCCCATGCGCCCCCCCACCGGGATGTGGCTGTTTTTGCCCACCGCGCGGCCGGGCCATTCGCGGTGCATTTCCCCACCCAGGAATGAGCAGGAGGAGATCCGTCGGAATACCTGCTTCATTTGCGGGCTTTCACGCAACAGCTTCGAGAACCGGTCTCTCACCTTCGAGGCGCACACCCTGCAGGACCACAACCTGTGGAACTACCTGTACTTTGTGGTTCACCTGTGGACCAAGGACTCCACCGAGTACACCGGCCCGGAGAGCTATGTCTTCGAGCGCCTGCAGCACTCGGCCAAGGGCGGCGGGGCCGATGCCCAGGGGCGCCACCACCTGGACTGGGTGCCCCGGCTGCGGACCATCGCCCTGGAGGAGGATGGCAGCCCGGGCTCCGGGGGGGGTGGGGCGTCGGCGGCGGCGGCGGCCGCGGCGGCGGCCGTGGCCGCGGCCAACGGCGAGGACGGCGGCCCGGCCGGCTCCGGGGACCCGGACGCCGGGGACCCGGCCGGCTCCGCCGGTGGCCCGGACGACGCGTCGACGCACCAGATGGCCAGCGCGGCCTTCCGCATGTCGATGCAGATCGGCACGTCGCTGCGGCATCTGCAGGACGTGGTCAGCAGCGTGGCCGCCCACACGCACTCCCTCCGGCACCAGGACCTGGATCGGCAGCGGGACCGCCTGCGCCGGCAGATGCGTCTGTCCGGCGGCGGGGGGGGCCCCGGCGCGGGGCCGGCGGCAGATGCCGGCGTCCCCCGACCTGCATGGTAGCCGGCCTGTGTGCATGTGCGCGTGGGTGTGTATGCGCAGATGTGCGCGCCGCCGTGCGGCCACGCGCGTGTATCTTTGTGCGTGTCTGTGCGGCCGAATGCCGGCGCGCGTGTGGCCCTCCTGCTCGGAGGGGCCCGGGGGCCGTGCATGCCACGCCAAAAGCGCCACGCCCTGCCCCGCCGCCTGCACTGTGTCAATACACGACCCGTTTCTTTTGCCCCCCTTTCCTCCCTCCCCCCTCGGTTGTGGCTCGTCCGCCGGGGATGCCCGTGCCGCCCTGCTCGGACCGATTGGGCGAAGGCCAGGGCCGGGGCCCGACGGCGGTCTATTGCGGGCACCGGGCTGCTGGGGGGGCGGGGGGCGGGCGCTCGCGCGCCTGGCCGCATACACACCCTGCCAGGGGGGGGCGGGGGGCGTCAGAAGGGCCAGCCGTCGGTCCACCGGAGTGCCAGGTACCCGTCCGGGTGGCCGGTCATGCCGTACACGGTGGCCCGGCGGAGGAGGAACTCCCCGGCGGCCAGGATGGCCAGGTGCCCGACCGGCGGGCCGGTGCCCTGGAGAAGCTGGGCCACATGGCCGGCGGCCAGGGCCCCGAAGGCTGTGGCCGGCAGGAAGTGGTGCACATACATGACCCGGCCCACGGCCCAGAAGGGCAGGTAGTGTGCCAGCCAGCCGATGACGGCCACGGCCGGCCGGTACAGGCGGGCATAGGCCCCGCCGGGGGGGGCGCGGCCGAGGCGCGCGTCGGCCAGCGCCCCGGCCAGCAGGGCCCCGGCCAGCAGGGCGACGGCCATGGTGCCGCCGGCCCAGCAGGCCAGCGACCCGCCGAGCATCAGCCGCACATGGGCCTGCTTGGCGGCCGGGCCGGGGGCCGGGGCATCCGGCGCCGGGCCGGCCGGGCCGGCCAGCGGCCGCGTGGCCGCGATGTCCGAGTCGCCCGTCTCGTCGGCCGGGTCGGTGGGCAGGAGCCCGGCGTGCTCGGGCGGCAGGTGCTGCGGGTCCTCCTGGTGGGGGTGGTCGTGGTCGTCTTCCGGCCCGTCGTCCTCGGCATCCGGGCCGGCCCAGTGCGTGATGCGGATGGCGTGCAGGCCGAGCGGCCACTCCGCCGGCCGGGAGGTGATGCGGGTTCGGTCGCGCCGGGCGTGCACCATGCGCGGGCCGTCCAGCATGTCGGGGTGCACTTGCTCCAGGGCCCGGCGGAGGCCGGGCTGAGCGTCGGGCCCGGCTGCCGAGGTCCCGGCCGTCTGGGGGTCGGTCATGTCGGCGTTGGCGCGGGCCATGGCTCGATTCAGGTGGACGAAGGACCGCCAGAAGCCCGGAGGCCTGGCCGCCAAGGGCTGGCCTGTGACCGCGGCGCGCGGGGGGTGCCGGTGTCAGAGGGGGCGGGCTGCCGGGGCTCGGTGGCCTGGTGTGCCCATGCGGAGCGTGCAATGTGCCAGGGGGGCATGGGCAAGCGGGCACGGAAAAGAAAGCATGGGCAAGCGGGCATGGCCAAGAAAGCATGGGCAAGCGGGCATGGCCAAGAAAGCATGGGCAAGCGGGCATGGGCAAGAGCATATGGCCAAGAGGGCATGGCCAAGAGCATATGGCCAAGAAAGCATGGGCAAGAGCAAATGGCCAAGAGGGCACGGACAAGAGCATATGGCCAAGAGGGCATGGCAAAATGCACGCACCTGGCAGGGGGCCCCCGGGCGGGGGGTCGTCCTCGAAGCGGTGCATCTCCACGGACCAGGCCTCGGCCGACTCGGCGGCGGTGCCGGGCGCGGCGCAAAAGACGTACTTCTGCTCGAAGGCCCACTTGGGCAGCGACAGGGTCGAGGCCCTGGCAAACGGCGCGGCCAGGCCCGCGGGTGGCAAAGCGGCGCCGAGGCCGGCCGGCCGACCACCACCACCACCCCCGCCGGCATGGGGCAAGACCCGGGGTCAGTGTGCTGCGCTTGGGCGGCGGCGGGCGAGCGGGCAAACCGAAAAGGGAAAAAGGCTCAAGCCGGCGGCGGCGGCGGCGGCGGGAGGGCCGGCAAAAGCCACCGGCACGGCCGGCCGGCACGGGCGCGCCACACGCACCCGAGCAGGCACCGGTGCCGGCGGTTGCGCAAGGCAAAGCGCGTGTCCAGCGGCCGGATGTCCAGCGGCGCGGATCCCCGGGGGCCGGGGAGGGCGATCACCTCCCACAGGTCGGCGCCGAAGCCGGCCTCGGCCGCGAGCCCGGCCCCGGGCCCCGGCAGGGCCGACACCCGGAGGTGCCCCGGCTGGAGGCCGGGCCCGGCGGTGGCCGCGGCCAGGGCCGTCAGCCGGGCCCCGGTGGCTCGGTGCTCCAGGCGCACGACCGAACCGGGGCCGAGGCTGGCCCCGGCCGGGGGCCGGGCCCCGGGCCCCGGCAGGGCCGCCACCAGCCAGTGGTTGTTGACGTCGTGGAATTGGTAGCCGGTCACCTGCTGGTGGGGCCCGGGCAGGTCGGGCCAGCGGTCGCGGTGCGAGTGCAGCAGCCCGCCGGAGGCCGCGTGGCGCAGGGTGACCATGGACCGGGCGGCGGGGCTGGCGCCCGGCGGCCCGGGGTGGCCCCGGACCGGCGCATCCCACCGGGTGGAGTGCGTGGCCAGGTAATTCCCGGCCAGGGCGGCCTGGAAGTCGGCCGGCATGATGCTGTCCCCGGGGCCGGAGGTGCCCAGCACCCGGAAGTGCCAGGCGAAGGAGGCGCAGTACACGGCCCAGGGCCCGGCGGCCTGCAGCGCCAGGAGGCCGAGCTCGCGGGCCAGGCGCCGGGCCAGCGGCCGGGGCCCGGCGCGCCGCCGGCCGGTCCGCCCGGCCCCGCAGGCCAGAGCCCCGCGCAGCCGGGCCAGCCCCACCCCGAGCCCGACCAGCCCGGACAGGCCGTACGCCCCGAGGCCCACCCACTTGACGCTCAGGGCCAGGCCATTGACGAGGGCCAGGATGAGGGCGCGGGCCCAGGGGCCGGGCCGCGGCCGGGCCATGCGCCCGTTGGCGTACCACACGGTGGCCAGCAGCGACAGCCCGGTGAACAGGAAGAGCAGCGGGTCCAGAACCACCAGGCGGCTGAGCTGGACATTGGCCAGGTCTGGGCGATGTCGGCGGCCGGGCAGGCGGCGAGGGGCGGGAGGCGGTGCAGGGCGGGACACGGTCAGTCGGCGGCCTCGAGGGGTGGCAATGCCGCGGGGGGGGGGGGGGGGGGGGGGGGGGGGGGGGGGGGGGGGGGGGGGGGGGGGGGGGGGGGGGGGGGGGGGGGGGGGGGGGGGGGGGGGGGGGGGGGGGGGGGGGGGGGGGGGGGGGGGGGGGGGGGGGGGGGGGGGGGGGGGGGGGGGGGGGGGGGGGGGGGGGGGGGGGGGGGGGGGGGGGGGGGGGGGGGGGGGGGGGGGGGGGCGGGCAGCCGGCGCACCGAGGGCCACCAGCAGGCCGGCCAGGGCGCTGGGGCCGTGGGCCAGGCCGGACAGCCGGGCCGTGGCCGCGACACTGGTCGCGCCCAGGGCCCCGGCCAGCACCGAGGCCGACCGGAAGCACTCGATCGGCACGCCGGACCCCTGGTACGGCTGTGGTGTGTGTGGGGCGTCGATTGTTGCGAGTCGATCGGTGCGAGTTGATTGGTGCGAGTTGATTGGTGCGAGTTGGTTGGTGCGAGTTGATGCGCATATGGGTCGAGGCCAGTGGGTCAGCGTGTGCGAGGCGATGTGGGTGTGAAAGTGTGGGCGCGAGTCCCCCTCCCCCCGCCCCTCCCCTCTGCCTCCCCGCACTGCTTGTCCGCATTCACCCGACGGCAGCGGGCCAGAAGCGGCTGGCTCGCCGGGCCACGCACCGCGTTGGAGGCAAACTCGAAGGCCGCCACGCGGGACCACGCCTCGCCCGGGTGCCGGTCCAGGGCCACCGGGGCCCAGCCGCACACACGCGTGGCCCACGCATACAGCAGCATCTTCCCGAGCGGCGGATGCACGTCGAAGTGAAAGCGCCCGAGGGCGTAGTAGAGGGCGAACTTGCCGAAGTGCGCCTCGTCCCAGCTTCGGGCCGGGACCGACAGCGGAAGGCGGCCGGCCAGCGGGCCGGGGGCAAGGCCGGCGCGAAGGAGCCACCGGCCAGCCCACACCCGGCGGCACCATCAGCGAGGAGGTCAGTCAGCGGGTGGCATCTTGCCAGGGAGGCGCGGCGCGAGTGCCGGAGCTGGCCACATACGTCACGACACCGGAGGCGCCCAGGCGCCACAGACGCACG
This sequence comes from Fonticula alba, assembly GCF_000388065.1. Classification (NCBI taxonomy): domain Eukaryota; order Rotosphaerida; family Fonticulaceae; genus Fonticula; species Fonticula alba. Next base: position 1,736,797 of record NW_009242972.1, on the reverse strand, counting down.
CCGGCCGCCAGCAGCAGGACCGCCGCCAGCAGCAGGGCGTCCGCCAGCCGGGGCCAGCGCCGGCCAAGGCCCACCAGGCCGCCCTCGAGGGCGCCCATCGTCTCAGCAGGTCGGCCGACCGGTGGCAGGCCGGGATGGCAGCCCGGGGGGGGGGGGCGGCGGTGACGCGCCGAGCCGAGCGACGGCCGCGCGAGGACGGGCGAAAAAAAAAGCACACAGGCCAGGCCCGAGGGGGGGAAAAGGGGCGCGGGGGAGGGGCGGCGCAGGGCAAGGGAATACCGTGGACAGTGAGCGGAACGGGGCGAGGCGGGCCAGAGGAGAGGCGGCTTGTACGGGGCCGGGCCGCGCGTGCCCGACACGCCCGACGGCGGTCGCCCACAAAGGAGCCCACAACCGCCAGGACACCGACGAAGCCCACAACGGTTAACAAGGGCGCATGCGTCGGCAGCCCGGCACGACGCCGGGTGCCCACGCAGACCGCGCCGGTTCTGGGGCCCGGGTTAAGCCCGACGGCCCGGCGCCAGATCACGTCGGCACTCGCGGGCCGGGCCTGTCCGCGCCCGATCGGCCCGGCGCCCGGGAGTCTGGTACACGAGAGCGGCGGCGGCCTCGGGGGGGGGGGGGGGGCGGGTTCTTCTCGCCGGCGACGGCGCCCTCTGGGCCGGGCGGGCCGGGCGCTAGTCCGCGCCGCGGATCGGGCTCGGTCCGGCTTCTCTCCCCCGCTGTGGCCGTCTGCCCCCGGGGCCGGGGGAGGCTGTTCGTTCGGCCGGCCAGGGCGGCGGAGCGAAGGGCACCGGGGGCGATCCGCGGGACTGTGGCCGGGGCCGCGCCTCGCCACCGGCCGGGGCTCGCATGTTAAACACACCCCGAGAGGGGGTGCCCTGGGCGCCGGGGCGCGCGCGCGCCGCCCGGGGCATCCCACTCCTCCGGCCTGTCCCTCCGCCCCCTTCTCGCTTCCTCTCTCTCTCTCTCTCTCTGCCGCTGCTGTCTTGCCGCGCGCGTACACACCCGCATACACGCATCCGCACCTTTCCCCCCTCCCCCCTCTCTCCGAAGGGCTCGCTCCGGCCCCTGCGTCACAGCCCGCACACGGACCCGCCCCCGCGCACGCGCGCGCGCACGCACGCACGCACACACACACACACACCCACACACACACACACTCGCACGCAGGCATGACATCCACCGAGGTGGAGGCCCTGCTGCGCGAGCGCGATCGCCAGGCCCGGCAGCTGAATGTCCTGCGGTCGCACATCCTCGAGCGCGAGGAGGCCACCACGCGCGAGCTGGTGGCCCTGCGGGACGAGGTCGCCCGGCTGCAGGCGGACAATGACCGCCTGGCGGCCGATGCGGCGTCCAGCTCCATCAAGCTGTCGCTGACGGCCAGCCCGCCAGGCAGCCCGGGGCTGGCCGGGACCGGGGCCAGCGGCGGGTCGGCCTCCGGGCAGCCGGCGTCGCCGGTGGCCCCGGAGGGCCCGGCCCTCGATCTCATGTACGAGCTGGTGCCCTTCGATCGGTCGCACGGCGGGCACCTGGCCGGGTGGTTCGCGGCCGGCATGCCGGCCGGGCCGCTGGCCGCGCTGCACTCGACCCCGCTCGGGCGCAGCCTGCACCGGTGGATGGCCGATGCCCTGGCCAAGTCCGACATCCTGACCCGCCAGGTGGAAACCCTGCTGGGCGAGTCCCAGCGACAGATGCTGGCGGCCGAGGCGGCCCGCAAGGACCTGGTGGCCCGGCACCAGGCCCTGCTCCATGAGCAGTCCCTGACCCAGGACAACATCCAGGCGGCCATGGAAGCGCGCGAGGCCGAGCGTGCCATCGAAATCGAGCGCCTGGAGGGGCGCCTGGCGGACATGCAGGTGCGTGGGGCTGCGGCCGGCCCTGTGTATCCTTTGTGTGACTGGGCGGGGGGGTGGGGGGGGTGGGGGCTCTTTCTCTCTCTCTCTCTCTCTCGCGCGACGCCTCCTTTGGCCGTCTCCCGGGCCCCGGGCCGCCGGCGGCATTGTCTGACGCTCGCCCAGCGGGGCCGATCGACGGCCCGGGTGTTGCCTCCTCGCCGGGTGTTGCCTCCTGGCCGGCGCATGCCCCGCAGTTGGTGTTGTCCAAGCGCAACCACGACCTTTCGGAGAAGGACGACCTGATTTCCGAGCTGCAGCACCGGCTGGACCGGCTGGAGGCCGATGCGGCGGCTCTCGCCCCGGCGGCCGGGGACCCGGAGCCGGGCCCCGGGCCCGGCGTCACGCCGCCCCCGGCCGTCGACATGCTGTCGCACTCCTTCCTGCGGCGGCTGTACCCGGATGCGGCCGAGCGTGGCCTCCAGGACCGGTACGCATCCGTGCGCGGATGTGCCTCCCCTGGCGCGTTCGCGCGCGCGTGCACACGCAAATGCCCCTGCTCATGGATCCATGCGGCCATGTGTCGGCCAAGAGGGGCATGCCCAACACTAACACGCACGCACGCACGCACGCACGCACACACGCACGCACGCACGCACGCACGCACGCACGCACGCACGCACGCACGCACGCACGCACACACGCAGGCTCCTGGTCCTGCGCGACTTGGTCATCGAATACCTCCTGCTCACCGGCCAGGACTTCTTCCCGCGATATGGCACAGCCGGGGGAGTCCTGCCGTTGAGCCCGGCCGACCCGACGGCCGTCAGTCTGGACCACCTGCGCCTGGACCATCTCTCGGAGGAGGAGCGCCTGCGCCGGGGCCGGCACCGGATGCGCGCCATCGCCGACCAGCTGGACCTCTCGGCCACCGAGCGCGAGTTGCTCTTCCTCCGGGCACCGCCGGGTGGCCCTGCGCCGGCCCAGTGCCGCACGGCCCTGGCCCTGGTGGCCGGCATGGAGCACACGTGCGAGGCGCCCGAGGCCGGCGCCGGTAGCAGCCCACCCCCGGGGGCCGGCTGCGTGCGGTGCCATTTTGCCGCGCACCCGGACCTGTATGCGGCCTCCTGTGTGGACCCCCAGTGCCCGGCATGCTACCCGGCCGGGGATGTGGGGGCCCTGCGGCCGGCCCCACGGCCGGCCGGGCCGGGCACCGACGCCGGGACCCGGCCAGGGCCCGACCGGGCGCCAGGCGTCGCGGCCGATCGGCCCCTCGGCGGCCGAGCCCCCTCCGGCGCCGGGCCGTCGGCTGCCGACCCCGGGCTCGCCGGGGCCGGAGCCGCCACCGGCGGGCGCTTTGGCTTCCTCCGGCGGTGGCTCCCCTGGTCGTCGGGGCCGGCCGCCGGGGACGCCGCCCCGCGCGAACCCTCCATGGCCGAGCAGTGGGTGCACTTCCTGCTGCAGGAGGTGGAGAAGACCGAGCTCCAGCAGGCCGGGACGCCGGCCGGGCCCGGGCCCGCCGACGGCGGGACGCCCCCGAAGCCCGCCATCCCGCCGGCGTGAAAGGCCGGCCCCGGGCGCGGTCGTACTTGCGCGCGCACACGCGCGTCGCGCCGCGCGCCCTGGGGAGAAAAATAAACCCGCTTGCAGGAGGATGGCTTGTGCCGCGCCAGGTGCCAACGGATCGCCTCCCGGGCGCGATCGTTGTTGTTGTTGTTGTTGTTGCGGTCGTTGTCGCCCGGCTGCTCCCGGCGCC
>NW_009242972.1:1726585-1732489 GCF_000388065.1 Fonticula alba | reverse complement strand
CCCCTCCCCCTCCCCCTTCCGCTCCCTCGCCCCGCTCCCGGTTGCCACCCGCACTGGTGGATCCAACCGCCCCCGCCACCATGTCCATGGAATCAGCCATCCCGGCGATTGTACGTCGCGCGTCCGTCCTGCTGCCGGCTGCTGGGCCTGGCGTCTTTTCGCGCCGCTGGCCATCCACCTTGCCACTCACCCTGCCCCGGCCGCCATGCTCCCCTCGTCCGTTCCTGGCCCTGGCGCCAGATCATGCGCGGCCTGAAGGACAAGACCTACAGCAAGCGCAAGGCCGCCGCACAGGACCTCGAGCGGTGCGCCCCTCTGCCTCTCCCTCCCCCGCTGCCCGGTCTCCCTCTCTCTCTCTCTCTCCCCCCCTCTCCTCTCTGCCCCCTGTGCGCTCACACCCGTCCACCTCTCCGCCTCCCGCCCCCCGTACACGCGTACACACGCACATCCACACGCGCGCACAGCCTCGTCAAGGGCATCCGCACGGAGGACGCCCAGGTACAGAGCATCATCCACCATCTCGAGCGGGACCTCTGCCTGTCGGTGGACCCGAACGCCCGCAAGGGCGGCCTGATTGCCCTGTCGGCCGTTGCCATCGGCCTGTCCAAGGGGGTCAAGGCCTACCTGAACGCCATCATCGCCCCGATCATCACCTGCTTCTCGGACAAGGATGCCGAGGTCCGGTACTATGCGTGCGAGTCGCTGTTCAACGTGTCGAAGATCGCCCGAAAGGAGGTCATTGACCGGTGGTTCAGCGAGATTTTCGACAGCCTCTGCAAGGTGCATTTGCCCCGGGGCCCGGCGCGGCTTCCTCCTGGGCTTCCCCCTGCTCCCGCGCGCCCGCGCGCCCGCCCGCCCGCCGGCTGGGGCTGCTAGCTGACCCCTTTCCCCTTCGCCCCGGCGCCGGCGCCTCTCGGTCTCGGCCGCGCGCAGCTGTCAGCCGACTCCGAGCAGTCGGTGCAGAATGCCGCCGGCATGCTGAACAACCTGATCAAGGATCTGGTGGCGTCGGACCCATCCGGCGCGCCCAACTTCGACATGGACAAGTTCTTCGCCCTGCTGGTGGAACGCATTCGCGTGGTGTCGCGTGCGTGGCCGCCGGGGCTCGGCCCCGTGCAATCCCCGCCCGGCCGGCATCCTCGGCCGCCTTCCCCCCCCCCCCCCCCCCCCCCCCCCCCCCCCCGGGGACACATGTGCTGACTGTCCCTCCTTGCCGTCTCTCGCGGTTTCGCCCCTCGCTCCGCTGCTGGCCCCCGGATCTGCCGGCCGGCCATTCGCCGGCCCGTAGCCCAGCTCCGGATCTTCATCATGGACTGGATCCAGCTGCTCCATGGCATCCCCAGCCTGGACTTGCTGTACTACCTGCCGGCCTTCCTGCCGGGGCTGCTGTCCTACATCGCGGACACTCGGGTCGATGTGAACATGAAGGCCCGGGCCATCCTGAACAGCTTGCTCGAGGGGGTGGTGGCCTCGCAGGCGCTGCCGGAGGTGACCCCGTCCGGGGCCGGGACCCCGGTGGCCGGCGCGTCGCCCGGCCCGGCGGCCAGCGCCTCCGGCGGGGAGGGCACCGCGCCGGAGTCGGAGTCCGAGGCCGCGGCCACGGCCGGCGACACCCCGCCCGTGGTCGGGATCCTGGCCATCGCCGCGGCGTCGGCGGCCTCGGCGGCCTCGGCGGCCTCGGGGTCCGGGTCCGGGTCCGGCACCGGGTCGGGGGAGACTGCCGACACGGCGTCGCCCCTGGCCGCCGATGTCGGCGTCAGCGTCCAGCGCCCCTTCGACGTGGCGCGCATTGTTCCGTCGCTGCTGTGGGCGTGCTGCTCGCAGGACCCGGCCATGCAGGCCAATGGGCTTCTGTGGATTTCCGGCATCCTGTCCTCCGGGAAGTTCAAGCGCGCGCTCGTGCCCCTGGCCGACCGCCTCGTGCACGGGGCGCTCCTCTGCGTGTCGCACAACCTCAACAGTGCGTGTGCCCCATATGCGCCGTGAAGGGAGGCCGGGAAGGGGGGAAGGGGGGGGGGGGGGGACACTCGTCTGCCGCGTGCGCCCCGTCGCCCGGCCACACTCATTCTCACCCTCGCTGCCGGCATGCAGACATCAAGAACGCCGCGCTCGATGTGGACGCCGCCCTGCTGGCCCTGTTCCTGGAGTCGACGTCGGGGGCGGGCTCGGCCGGGCGGGCGGCCATCGCCGGCGGCGGCGGCGGCGGCGGCGCCCCCTCGGCCGCGGCCTTCCCCCTGGACCGGCTGATCCACGAGCTGTCGCAGCTGCTGACCCACGGGGCGGAGGCCACGCGGCTGGCCGCCCTGGAGTGGCTGCTCATCATGAGCCAGCACGAGGAGGGGGCCTTCGCGGCGCAGCTGGGCCGGAATTCGGGCCTCTTCTCGGCCCTGCTGCACTGCCTGCTGGACCCGAGCCCGCGGGCCACGCGCACGGCCATCGACGTGCTGGCCACCCTCGGGTCGCACATGGGCCCCAAGTGGTTCCGCCGCTGCTGCGAGTGCTTCCTGCAGATGCTCCAGGGCGACAAGAAGGTGCGCCCCCCGCTGCGGCTCGCCCGCGGCTGGGCCTCCCATGCGGCATAGGATGGTCATCAGGCGTGCCTTCTTCCCATTTGCCCCATCGGCCTCTGACACACGCACGCGCATCTGCAAACGCACGCGCATCTGCAAACGCACACACACACACACACCGCACACACACACATGGCCCCCTCCTCTCCTCGGGCTCCTCGCCATGCAGATGATGCAGGAGCGCTGTAGCCTGATCGTCCGGCAGCTTGCCATGACCCTGACCCCGGAGAGCGTCTTCAGCACCCTGGCCGACATTCTGACCGAGGCGTCGCTGCCGCCGGGGACCGGCTCCGCCTCGGCCAGTGGCGCCGGGGATGCGACCCCCGCCGCGGGCGACGACACGGCGGCCGCTCCGGTCACCGAGTCTCCGGCGGCCGTGGCGGCGACGGTGGCACCCGCTGCAACTGCCGCCGGTGCCGCCTCTCCCAAGTCGGGACGAGCCCAGCCCCGGCACTTTGCCCTGTATGGGACCTGCCCGCCGCTGGACCTGGCCTTCGTCGAGAGCCTGGTCCAGGCGCTGCATTTGATCCTGATGACCAGCTCGGAGTGCGCGCGCATGCGGGCGGTCCTGCGCGCCACTGACGACCGGGCCCCGGAGTCCGCGGAGTCGGCGTCTCTCTTCGCCCAGCTCTTCCGCTGCTGGTCGCACAATGCCGCGGCCTCGATCGGGCTCTGTCTCCTGGCCGGGCGCTTCCTCCAGGCATATGAGCTCATCAAGCTGTGGTGCGCTCCCCCCCCCCCCCCCCCCCCCCCCCTTGGCCGGGTGGAGGGCAGCGGCGCCAGCGCCGGCCCTGACGCCTGGCCCTCCTGCCTCGGGCCTTCGCTGGGGCTCTCTAACCTTCTGCCGCCGCTCCCCTTCTCTGCTTTCCCCCCTCCCCGTGGCAGCTCTTGCGACATGGACGTCACGGTGTCCTTCCTGGTGGACATCGACCAGCTGATCCACCTCATCGAGTCGCCGGTCTTCACCCGTACGCCTGGGGGTTTTTTGTTTGTTTGTTTTTTTTTGCGCTGTTGCTTCTTTCTCTCTCCCCCTTTCCGACCTTGGTGCCCCGCAGCGCCCGGCCGGCCGGCCGGCCGGCGGGGCATTCTCTGACCTTTTTATATTGCCCCATCCCGCGCGCCGGCCATGCATGCGCGTGCCACCGCCAGCCATGCGCCTGCACCTGCTGGACATCGCCAACAATCAGTCCCTCCTGCTGGCCCTCAATGGCTTGCTGATGCTGCTGCCCCAGTCGTCGGCGTACAATATCCTGAAGAACCGGCTGTCCTCGGCGTCGGCCATCTCCGCCAGCGCGGCGGCGAAGTTGCCCGCCCCCTCGGCGGTCCCCGGGGCCGCGCCGGTGGTGGCCTTCCCTCTGCGTGACCACCTGGACCACCAGCACATCGAGCAGTTCATCGCATGTCAGCAGTCGCACAGCGCCGTGCGCAGCCTCGGTATGTCGACCTGCTGCCGACCCGCGGCCGCCCCTTGGTTCGGTTGGCCTCTGGATTAACTTCTTTTTTTTCCTTTTTTCGTTCCTTGGCGCGCTCTGTCCTCCCCCTCCCCCCGTCCCCCGTGCCCAGCCATGACCATGCTCAACACCCATTCCCGAAACCGGAACCTCTTTGCCTTTGTCCAGTCACACCCGGAGACGGAGAAGGTCCGCCGGTCGACCGTGGCCACGTACCTGCTGTCGCAGAAGCGCAGCCCGATCGACATCAGCCAGGTGCGGGATCTCCTGTAATCGGCCGGGGCACGCGTGCTCCCTCCGCGTGTGTCTGCCAGCCGGGAAGAGCTCGGCTCGGCCGCCCCCCCCCCCCCCCCCCCCCGGCGAGATATGCCGGTGCCCGGCGAATACTACCACCCCCAGGCGCAAAGGACAGGGACATGCTTTGTCGGGTTCTATGGCGCGGGTATATTGTCCAAGAAGAGGAAGCCCGTGCGGCGGGGTGTGGGTGGGGGGAAGAAAGAAAGCCTGTCCCGAGGGGGAGAGAGAGAGGGAGGGAGAGCGGGGGCGGGGAGCCGTGGCCGGCCGGCCGGCCAGAGGCATGCGCACGCCCCGCCCTCAGAAAGTCCCGGCCCCGGCCGGCTCGCCGGCCACCGGGTGGATCGCCGGGCTGGCATAGATATCCGACGTGATGACCGGCGTGGTGGTGGGGCTGGCGACGGGCCCGGGGCCCGGGGTGGTGGGGCTGGGGTTGAGCTGCGGCGAGGCGCCCGGCGAGGCGGCGGGCTGGCCCTTGCGCTGGGCGCTGTTGCGCCGGGAGCGCGAGGACAGGCGCCGGCTCTTGCCGCGACTGGGCGAGGAGGTGGGCCCCGGGTCGGCATCGGCCCCGGGGGAGGCTGCGGGGTCGGGCGACGTCCGTTGGGGAGGGCTGCCGGGGGGGGCGCCCCCGGCGCCGGTGTTGGCCGGGGCCCCGGCACCGACGCCCAGGCGCCGGAGGAGCCGGCTAAAGAAGCCAGATGCCTCGCGCGGTGGCGATGCCGCCGACGATCCGGACGCCGAGGACGGCGCCAGCGAGGGGGAGTACGACGCGTGGTGGTGGTGGGGCTGATGCTGATGGTGGTGATGGTGGGGGTGGCCATGGTGCCCGTGTGCGGCGGAATGCGCGAAATCCCCCTCGAGGCCGGAGTCCAGGAAGTCCGACCCGGCGCAGGGGCCAATGCTGCCGGACCCTCCGCCGCTGGTCGAGTGCGACAGCCAGCCGGCCGACCCGCCATGAGCCCCGAGCGACTGGCTGCGGGGCTTGTCACTGGCCGGGTCGCCGCCGGGGCCGACCGCATGCAAAGAGCCGCCGGGGGCGGGCGAGTGCCCGGCCGAGGGGAATGGCGAGTAGAAGTGCTCCGGCGTCGAGGATGAAGGATACCGGTAGAGGAGGGACCCGGCCGAGCCGCCAGCCGGGCCGCAGCCCGGCATCCCTGCCGACGAGCATCCGCCATTCCCCAGACAAGGGACATCATGGCACAGGGATCGCGGAAGGACGGCCCCCGGGCAGAGGGCCGGGAAGGAAATGCCCAGGGACAGGTACTCGGGGAAAATGCCGCCCGGGCCGTCATCCGGCGTGATGCCGGGGTACACGAGGCTGTGCGATGCGCCGGCCGGGCCGCCGGCGGTGGCCGCCTCCCACCGGGGCGCGCATGGAACTGGCCCGGCGAAGTACGACTGGAAGGGCCCGGCTGCCGGGCCGCGCAGGGCCCCGATCGGCTCCTCGTGGGAGTAGAGATTCTGAAGGAAAGACAGGAGGTTCGAGTGGAAGGGCTCGCCCGAGCCGGTAGGGCTGATGATGGATGCCGCGCTGACCGGGATCTCGGGGTCCTGTGTGCGTGTGCGGCGTGCCGGGGGGGGGGGGGGGG
>NW_009242972.1:1720705-1725418 GCF_000388065.1 Fonticula alba | reverse complement strand
CCGCCGTGAGTGTGTGTCGTCGCGAGCGCGCGCGCGCGTGGAGGGAGGAAGAAGGGGGCAGGGGGAGAGATGCTGGAAGGGAGGAAAGGGGCAGGTGCCAGCCAGAGGCAAGAAGGGGGGCAGCAAGTCGCACCTTGGAGCCGGAGAAGAACTCCTGGCCACTGGCGAGCTCCGGGGACTGGAAGGCCGGCGAGCCGACATTCGATGTGCATGTGTCCTCGGGCGAGTAGAGATCCACCAGCTGGGCGATGCCGAAGTCTGAGATCTTCAAACAGTCCCAGAAGGAGAGGAGCAAGTTACCGGGCTTGATGTCGCTGTGTGTGTGTGTGTGTGTGGATGGGCGGGCGGGCGGGCGGGCGGGCGGACGGACGGGCGTGTGCGTGTGCGTGCGTGCGTGTGCGTGTGCGTGTGAAGGGGAAGCGGGGAGGGGCAGACGTGTCAAGGTGGACGCGTCGGAGGGGATGGGTCAGGGTGGGTGTGCCAAGGCGCGGGAAAAGTGTGCAGGCCCAACGCGCGGGAAAAGTGTGCAGACCCAAGGGGCATGGGCTGTCAGAGGGGGGGGGAAAAAAAAAAGGAAGCCCCACGGGATGGGAGCCCGAGAGCAGGGGAGGGAGGCGGGGAAAACGCACCGGTGGATGATCCCACGCCCGTGGAGGTACGCCAGACCGTCCATGAGCTGGTGGAAGTAGCGCGACGCCTGGGACACGGGGATCCGGCCCTCGGGGGCGCGCTGCAGCAGGCTCTGCAGGTTGGTGTGGCAATACTCGAAAATGAAGTAGGTCTTCTCCTTGTGGGGGTTGTAGGACACCGAGTAGAGGGAGATGATGTTCGGGTGGGTCACCCGTCGGAGGAGGGCCAGCTCGCGGTGGAGCTGCGCCTCGCCCTGCGGCATGCGCCGGAGCCGGGCCTGCTTGATGATCTTGACCGCCACCCGGCGCAGGGTGTACGAGCAGATGCCCTCGCGCACCTTGCCGGAGGCCCCCTCGCCAATGACCTCGCCCAAAATGAAAGAGTCAATCATCTTGGGCTTGGCCAGGGACCCGGGCCCGCGGGCCGGGTACCCGAAGGCGTCGGCGAAATACGGGCCGCCGGGGACGTAGACACCGCCGGCACCCGCCGCCGCCGCCGCCGCCGCCGCCGCCGAGGGCAGCGACGACGAGGAGGCCGAGGACCACATGGACGAGTGGCTCTCCGGGCCGGCGATGGACGAGCACGACTGGATGGGGATGGACACCTTGGTCGAGGCCACGGCGATGTAGCTGGACAGCACCGGCGAGGAGGGGGGGCTGGCCCCGGCCGGCAGGAGGGTGGCCCCGATCAAGGGGCCCGGGGCCCGGCCGGCGCCGCTCTGGCCGCCGGGACCGGCACCCGGGGAGGTGCCGGCCTCGGCCAGGGCCCCGTGGCCGGGGCCCGAGCCCGCATGCCTGGCCGACGGGTCGTCCTCCGGGCCGCCGGGCCCCAGGCCGGCCTCGATCAGCGAATTGGAACTGGCCTGGGTGATGGCGGCCCCGGCCCCGGAGGGGAGCCCCGCGTCCAGGGCAGCCGGCAGGATGGGGATCAGCTGGCCATCGTCCCCGACACTGTAGAGCCCCGGCCCGTCGATGGGGAAGTCCGACGAGAGGGAGGAGCTCCGGGACGAGCCGCCGGCACCGGCCGACCCCAGGGCCCCGGACAGGTGCATGTGCGCCAGGCTCAGGGCACTGCCCTGGACATGGGCCGAGAGCGGGCGCTCCGGCCGGGAGTACGCATACGGGTAGGGGCGCGAGTGCGGGTGCGGGTGCGGGTGGGGGAGGTCATCGGCCGCGCGCCCGGGCGGCAGCGCACCGCCCCCGGAGGTCGAGCGGCCGCCGCCGCCGCCGCCGCCGCCATCGTCGTGGATGGTGGCCGCCAGGGCGGCGCCCGCGGCCATGGCATTGGCCATGGCCGCGGTGGCGTGGGGCCCCGACGCCCCGGCGTGGACAGCAGCCGCATGGGCCGCGGCCTGGGCGGCCGACCGACTGCCCACCCCGCCGGCCGAGGAGGACGACCGGCCAACCGTGGCCCCCATCATCGTCATCAGGCCGCCGACCGGCGACTCGGCGTATCGGGCCCCGACGGCCGAGGAGCTGGTCTTGTGCTGGGGCCCGCCGGGGCCGCCGGTGCCGCCGGCGCCGGGGGCACGCTCGGCCCCCCCGGCCCGGGGCCCGGCCACCAGCGACGAGTGTGAAGAGCTGGCCACGGCCGCTGGTGTGGCGGTGGGCGTGACGCCGGCGACCCCGGGGCCGGGCCCCATGCCGGCCATCCCCGGGAGGTCGCCCCCCGAGAAGGAGGACAGCGGCCCGTGCGCCGGGACCGGCGAGCTGGACGCACTGACCGTCGCCGAGAAGGGGACAATGCCGGCCGGGACACGCCCGGGGCCGGGGGTCCCGCCACCGCGGCCCACCGGCGACGGGGCGGTCGACGAGCAGGGCGAATTGGAGATCGACCGGAAGCCCCCGGGCCGGTGGTGAACCGGGCCGAAGGTCCCGGCCCCGGCCCCGGCGGGGCCCAGGTGATGGTGCGCGTGCGGATGGTGGTGCGGGTGGAAGCCCTCGCCGGAGGGGGACTCCCCGGCCGGGGGCAAGTACCCCAGGCCGCCGAGCGCCGCCGGCGGGGCATACTCCGACAGGGAGTAGTGCGAGGAGACCGACGCCGCGGGGCTCGGGGCCCCGGGGCCAGTGGATGGCCCGATGCCGGGGACCGGGGTCCCGGCGCCCGGCGGCCCGCCCGGCCCCGGGCCACTGGCCAGGGAGGATGTCGAGGAGGAGGACGGGCAGTGGGGGTACGCGCCCGGGGGGGCGGCCGACCCGCCGGTCGACACGAACGAGGCCGAGGACTCCCGGCGGAAGGGCAAGTACGACAGGGCGCCCGGGGTCCCGGCGGCCGAGGCCGTGGCCGCCGCCGCCGCCGCGAAGGACAGCTGGTCGTAATCCGGCAGGCTCGGGTCGTCGGAGTAGTCGGCCAGCCCGGCGCCGGTGGGATCCCCGTGCCGGGGCAGGTAGTGGCCCCCGTGGGCAAAGGGCGACGAGGAGCCGGACCCGTGGGCCGAGGCGATGCCGCCGGCCGCCCGGGACAGGGAGCCCCGCCGGGAGCCCGGGGCCAGCGGCCCGCCGCCATAGCGGCTGACCGGGTGCGGCGGCCCGGCATCCGGCAGGTCGGCCTCCTCCGGCGGGAGGTCCTCCTCGTCGTCATCCTCCGGGCCGCCGTAGTGGCCGTGCCCATCGTAGTAGTGGTCCTCATAGTCATCCTCATCGGAGACGGTCAGGAAGCTGGACACCCGCGGCGAGGGGTTGACCGGGGGGTGGTGCAGGGCGGCCGGCAGGGCCGACGCGGGGCGGACCTCCACGGCCGCCGCCGAGCCCGGGTGCTCCGGCAGGTCGTCGGCTTCATCTTGGAAAAGGTCGAAGGTGGCCTTCCTCACGGGAGGCGATGTGGTGCCGGCCGGCGCCGAGGGTGTCGGCTCCGGGCGGTCAGGCGCCGGTGGGGTGTCATCGGCGGGCGGCGGCGACAGGTGCATGTCGCGGCGAGGGCGTGCGCGAGGGGTCTATCGGGGGAGGGTCTGCCGGTTGGCCGGGGTGTGTCAGTACAGGGGCGCGGCGGCGGAGCACGAGGGCGAGCGCGGAGGGCATGGCGGTGGCGGCGCCGGCAGCAATGGAGGGCGCCGGCGGCGGTGGCGGTGCGTACGAGGCGGCGCCCGCGGGATCCATCGAGGGGGGCGAGCGATCAGGCCGACGACGGGTGGCGGCGGCGGCGGCGGCGGCGGCGGGTCTCGGCGACTGGCGGTGTGGCAGGGGGAGGGGAGGGCGAAGGAGAGGGGGCGAGGGGAGGGGCGCGCGCTCGCGCGAGGAAAAGGACAAAAGGGGCTGGTGGCGGGCGCGGAGCGGAGCGGCTGGGGGGGGGGGGGGGGGGGGGGGGGGGGGGGGGGGGGGGGGGGGGGGGGGGGGGGGGGGGGGGGGAGGGGGGAGGATCTGTGGCGTCGTGTGACTCGGGGGGGGGGGGGGGGGGGGGGGGGGGGGGGGGGGGGGGGGGGGGGGCGGGAGAGGGGAGGATGGCTCGCGGTCCGCCCCCGGGGGCGACCGGCCCCCGGCGGGGGGCGCGAAAAAGCAAGCCCTGCGTCGCGACCCTTCGGACTGCCGACTGACAGGGAGGGGCGCGGCCGTGTCAGTGCCCCCAGGGGGGGGGGGGCGGGGGAGACGGAGGGGCAGCACACCAGCGCGGAGCCGGGCCCGGGGCCGGGGGCGATCCGCGCCCGCCCGCCCCGGCGATCCGGCCCGAGGGGGGGGGGGGGGAGCGAGCTCGTTCGGGGAGACGGCCGGAATGCGGCCGCGACGCGCACCCCCTGCGCTCCCCGCGCGCCCCGGCGGCCGGTCCGGGCATGTCTCGCACGCCCCGGCGAACAACCGCCGGGCCAACGGCGGGGGGATGAGTCGCCCCCCCTCCCCCCAGGACCGGCCACTCCCGCGTGAATGGGCCGCCCGTTGTTCGGCGCCCGGCCGGCTCGGCTAGACCGGGGCCGGGTGCGCGACCGGGGCCGGGAAAGAGATAGTCCGGCCGGTCGGGCCCTTCGGAGCCGAGAGCCGGGCAGGCTCCTGGCTCGGCCCCGGGCATCGGGGCCTCGCCTCCGGCCCAGGGCGAGGGCGGGAGATAAGACCCGGTCGCGCCGGATGGCTGCTGGCCGCGCCGGCGCCGGCGCCG
>NW_009242972.1:1694700-1697903 GCF_000388065.1 Fonticula alba | reverse complement strand
CCCCCCCCGGGTCGGCCCACATCGCCAGGATGGACCTCTTCAAGACGGCCCTCAGCACGGCAGCCCAGTTCTACCGGGACCTCAACCCCTCGACCCTGAGCGGGGCCATCGACATCATTGTGGTGCGCCAGCCGCCGGTGCTGGTGCCGATCGAGCCGGAGGGCGGCCCCGGGCCCGGCTCCGCCAGCCCCCTCGGGCGCAAGGCCGCCTCCAAGATGCGCGTGGTGCGCGAGCTGCGGGCCTCGCCGGTGCATGTGCGCTTCGGCAAGCTGAAGCTCCTCCGGCCCGTGGACAATCGGGTATGTTGTGCGCGCGCGGGCGCTGTCGCCAGGGGGCGGCGGCGGCTCCTCCTGCTCCTCCTCCTCCCGCACATGGGCCCCCGGCCAGGGCGCCGGCTCCTCACTGACATGCGCGGCTGATGTTGCTCCCCCTTGCAGGTCCTCATCTCGGTCAATGGCCGGACCACCGAGCTGACGATGCGCGTCGGCCAGGGCGGCGACGCGTACTTCGTCCGGCGCGCCCCGCCGGAGATCGGCGCCCCGCTGGATCCGCCCGGGGCCGTGTCCCCGGAAGCACCCTCGGCGGCCCCCGGCCCGGAGGGGCCCTCCATCACCCTGGAAGAGGCGGAGTCGGCGGTGGCCGCGGCGGCGGCCGCCGAGGCGTCGGCTCCCGGCGCGCCGGCCGCCACCCCCCCGGCCCCTGGCTCGCCCTCCGGGCAGCTGGACTCCGTGCGTCCTGTCAACGTGCGCGCGCGCGCGCGCGTGTGTGTGTCCGCCCGCCCCCCTTGGTCCTCCCTTCCTCGCCCTGCCCCCGCCCAGCCGGGCCGCGGCACTGACACAGTGCCCCTTGCTCCCGGCCTCCTGGCCGGCCTTGTTCCATCCTTCCCCCCCCCTCCCCCCCCCCTCCCTTCCCCCTGCCTTGCCCCCCGCAGGCCGCTGGTACGCCTTGTCCGCCGGCCGGCCAAATCTTGCCTGCGCTCGCCCCGCTTGCCCAGACGGAGCCCGGCCCCGGGTCTCGGCCGCCGGCCCCTCCTCCCATGCGCCTCGACACTGACCCCGCTTGCCCTTTGTCCCCGGCCCGGCTGTGCCTTCGCAGACCCCGACTCCATGGATCTGAGCCAGCGCGCGGTTGACTCGCTGCCCGTCGTGGAGGAAAGCATCTCCGAGCTGAGCGAGGCCCTGTGCTCGGAGGGGGGCTTCCCGGCGACCGGGGCCTCCTCCGGGCAGATGCACCAGCGCCCCTCGGTGCAGGCGGCCCTGGAGGCCGGGGCCACGCTGCTCGACGCCTCGGACCCCACCAGCATCGAGCTGTCCCTCTGCGCGGATGTCCTCTTCCCGGGGATGGCGCTGCAGGTGGGCGGGATGCCGGGCGCGCCGGCGCCAGGGGCCGCCGGCGGCGGCCACGGCCCGGCGGATGTTGCCACGGCCGCCCCGGCCGCCGGGTCGCCCATCATCGACGGGCAGCTGGGCACGGCCGCGGCGCGGGTCTTCGCCGAGCACCTGCTGGCGTCGGACAAGCTGGGCCTCGGCTCGCTGGTGGCCAGCTGGCCGGTGCTGAGCCAGGAGCTCTTCGCCCAGCAGCCCGGCGCCGGGACCGATGCCCCGGCCGCCAGCGTCAACCGGCTGGCCGTGCGCATCGGCGGCCGGGTCATTGTTCCCTGGCGGATCGGGGCGCTGGCGGTCCTGGCGCGTGCCTGCCTCGGCCCGCACCTGAACCACCCGGTGGTCGCGGTGGCCGGGCCGGACTGCCAGCACTCCCTGTCGCTGGCCACCACGCCGCACCTGGGACCCGATGGGTCGGGCGTGGCCGGCGGGGTCGACGAGCCGGGCCTGGCCGACGGGGTCGACAAGCCGGGCTCCCCGCCCGCCGGGGCCGGCAATGATGACGGCCCCGGCCCCGGCCCCGGCCCCGGCGACCTCGATGCCGGGAAGGCCGCCGCCCCGGGGCCCGGCACCGCCAGCCCGGGCCCGGTGTCCCCCAGCATCACCGAGTCCGGGCCCATGCCGCGCATCCACCCGAGCCTCTCCTCGTCGCTGCTCTTCCCCCTGGGCGCGGCCGGGTCGTCCGGGCTGCTGACCCCGATGTCGCCCCAGCGGCCGAGCATGCATTTCCGGCCGGGCTCCGGGGGGGCCTCCCTGCCGGGCACCCTGCAGCCCAGCCCGACGGTGGGGTTCCCGCTCGGGGGCGCCGGGCGCCGCGGCCCGGGGCCCCTGCTGGACCTGGCCGACACGGACCCCGACACGCAGGACGACGACATCGAGGAGGTGGACATGCCGTCGGGCGAGGCCCCGGCGGCCGGCGCGGCCGACGCGCCGGGCCCCGACGAGGCGCCCCCTGCGGCCGATGCCTCGGGCCTGGTGGCCGAGCAGCCGAGCCTCGATGGCCGGCTGTTCCAGACGCTGGATGCGTCGATGGCTTCGCTGCTGAACACGGCCCTGTCGCATGCTCTGGAGGCTGCGGTGGCCGGCGGGCCGGCCGGCATGCCGGAGGCCGGGGACCTCTCGGCCGCCGACACCTCGGCCGCCGACCTGGCCGCCGATGCGGCCGATGACTTCGATCTGGACCCCCTGTCCGAGGGGTCGTCCCTGCTGAACATCGAGTCCGGCTTTGCCGATGCCCAGCCCGGGCCGCCGAGCGCGGTGGCCACCCCGGTCCCGGCGCCGGCCGGCGGCATTTCCGGCCTGCTGCGGTATTGGATCCCCTTCTCGCGCCTGGGCGGGGGGCGTCGAGTGGCGGAGCCGGCCGCGCGCCCGGCCCCGGAGCCGGAGGCTGCCCCGGCCCCGGGGTCCGCGGACCCGGCCGGCGCGGTGGCCGACGCCGCCGGCGCCGTGGCCGCCATCGAGGCCGATGCGGAAGCCGCGCCGGCCACCGCTGACGCTGCCGCGGCCCTCGCCGGCGCCGCGCCCCCGGCCGCCAACGACCAAAACTCCTTCGTCCGGTCGATCTACTTCACGTCCGAGGAGCTGGTATGTCCTTGCCACCCGGCCGCCCGGGGGAGGGGGGGCCCTTCGCTTGGCTGCCTGCCTGCCTGCCGAAGGGCCCCTTCTGTGCCCGGGCCCGTGCGCCGCCAGCAGCCGCGCGGGATACTGACCTTTGGAGCACTGCCTCTTCTCTCTGCCGTCGCTGTCGCCGCCGCCGCCGCGTGCGCGCGCTCCCCCCCCCCCCCCCCCCCCCCCCCCCCCCCCCCCCCCCCCCCCCCCCCC
>NW_009242972.1:1683562-1694625 GCF_000388065.1 Fonticula alba | reverse complement strand
CCCCCCCCCCCCCCCCCCCGCCGGGCCCGCAGTCGGCCCTCGACCTGAAGGATGGGCCCAACCACATCGAGTTCACCATCGAGTCGCCGGGGCAGGGGGCCAGCTGCGCGGCCACCATCTACCTGTGGGACTACACGGACAAGATTGTCATCAGTGACATCGACGGGACCATCACCAAGTCCGATGCCCTGGGGCACATCTTCACGGCGGTCGGGCGTGACTGGACGCACTCCGGCGTGGCCACCCTCTTCAGCAACATCGCGTCCAATGGGTACCGGCTGATGTATGTCACCAGTCGGGCCATCGGCCAGGCCAACTCCACGCGGGGCTTCCTCCGGTCGGTCAAGCAGTCTCCCCCGCCGAATGCCCTGCCCTCGCCCTCCTCGTCGGGGCTCTTCCAGTCGCACTTGTCGGCGGCCTTGGCCCCGGCATCCAGCGGGCTGGCGGGGGTGTCGCCGGCCGGCTCGGCCCCGGCCTCCGGGGCCGCCTCGCCCCTGGTGGCCAATGGCGGGGGCCCGGCCTCGCCGGTTGGCGGCGGGACGCCATCGGACTCGCCGCGTCTGGCCCCCGCTGGCGGCGGCCCCCTGCAGCCGCCCTCGCCCCCGGGCAGCGGTGGCCCCATTGCCGGCGAGGCCGCCGGGGGGGGTGCCCATGCGGCCGGGGCCGGGGCCGGGGCCGGGGCCGCGGCTGCCCCGGGCCCGGGCGGGGCCCTGTCCCGGTCCGGGTCCAGCGGATCGCTGCGCCCGGCGGCCTCGGCTCCCCGGGCCATCGGCACGCCGGGGCAGGCGACCTCGGCGGCGGCCGACGCCACCGGCGCCGGCGCCGGCGCCAGTGCCTCCCCCTCGACGCACCTGGACTCGGCCACGCTGATGTTGGTGTCGTCGCCGCGCGACGCCGACGGGTCGCTTCAGCCGCGCATGCATCGGCTGCCTCCGGGGCCGCTGATTTGCGCGCCGGACCGCCTGCTGGCGGCCTTCACGCGCGAGGTCATCGAGCGCAAGCCGCACGTCTTCAAGATGGCCGCCCTCGGGGAAATCCTCAAGCTCTTCCCGGCCGACACGCAGCCCTTCTATGCGGGCTTCGGCAACCGGCCGACGGTATGTGTCCCCTCGCCGTGGTCTTTTTTTCTTTCTTTCCCTCTTTTCTTCTTTCCCTCTTTTCCTCTTTTCCTTCTTTCCCTCTTTTCCTTCTTTCCCTCTTTTCCTTCTTTCCCTTCTTTCCTTTCCTTCCCTCTTTTCTCTTCCTTCCCTCTTTTCTCTTCTTTCCCTCTTTTCCTTCTTTCCTTTCCTTCCCTCTTTTCCCTTCTTTCCCTCTTTTCCCTTCCTTCCCTCTCTTCCCCTCTTTCCCTCTTTTCCCTTCTTTCCCTCTTTTCCCTTCTTTCCCTCTTTTCCCTTCTTTCCCTCTTTTCCTTTCCAGCCCTCTACCCCCTCTCCCCTACCCCCCATCCTCTTCCATCGCGTACACACACAGCGCTGACCGGTTTTGACACCGCCGCCCTCCGTCCCACCGTCCCCGCCGTGCAGGACGCCCTGAGCTACCAGTCTGTCATGGTGCCGATCGAACGCATTTTCACAATCAACCCCAGTGGCAACATCCGTCTGGAGCTGGTCGAAACCTACCGGTCGACGTGCGTTCGGTGCCCCTTGCCACCTCCCGCCTGGCCCATCCTGTGGCTCTGACGACCCCCCGCCCGTCCGCCTGCCCACTCTCGCACTTGCAGCTATTCCGACATCAATGACATCGTGGACCAGATGTTCCCGCCGATTGTCATCCGCCGGAAGCGCCGCCTGACATTGCAGCGCCCGGCCCACAAGCCGGGCGACTCCCTGCCGGATGATGGGATCTCGGTGGAAAGCTCGCCCGACGAGCTGCTCGACCTGCCGGAGGAGCCCCCGAAGCCGGCATTCAACGACTTCCACTACTGGCGCCAGCCGCTGCCGGACATCAGCGCCCTCCTCCCGTCGAAGCCCTCGACCGGCGGCAAGGGCCCGGCGGCCGGCAGCGCCCCGGCCAAGCCATCGGCCGCCAGCACGCCGGACCCCCGGTCACCCCCTTCGAGTCCGGCCCCGGCGCGGGCCACCCTGCCAGGGGCCGACGCCTCGCGCCCGGCCAGCCCGGCGGCCCCCATGGCGGTGGCGGCCAGCTCGGCGCGGTCGGTGTCGGTCGGCGGCGCGCCGGCCTCGGCCCCGGCGGCCCCCTCGCCGGCCACGCGCATCGTCTCCAGCTCCGGCTCCAGCACCCCCGGCAGCCGCGATGGCGACGGGTCCAGCAGCGACGATGGCGACGATGACCACAGCCATGGCGATGACGACCACGACCACGACGACGACGACGATGACGACGACGACGACGACAGCGACCCCATGGCCGGCGATGGCCATGCGGACCATGACGGCGAGACGGTCGTCCAATTCCGTGGCTACGGCTTCCC
Organism: Fonticula alba; assembly: GCF_000388065.1. NCBI lineage: Eukaryota > Rotosphaerida > Fonticulaceae > Fonticula > Fonticula alba. The sequence goes on along the minus strand of NW_009242972.1, from coordinate 1,692,194 downwards.
GTTCTACTAGTTCCACAAGGATGGGCGCCTGGCCGCGGCCGGGGCCGCGCTTTTCTTTTTCCCCGCCCCGCCGCCTCTTCTGCCCCCTCGGCCTGCCTCTTTCCTCGCATGGGCCTTGCCTCGCCTGTCCCTTTCCCTCTCTCTCTCTCTCTCTCCCGAGCGCGCACGACCGGGCATGCCGGTCCCTGCACGAGAGCCTTCTCACCCCCCATCGGGGCGCACTTGTCCCAATAGATCTCGCTGTTCTGTGTGACCCCCCGTCCTCCGGCTCCTGGCTCGGGCCGGGGCGCCACTCCCGCTACGCCTTCGCCAGGGCGCGCCGAGGGGGCCATCAAGGCTCTGGTGATGGATGTGCAAACAAGGACAGGTTTATATGGGGGAGAGAGAGAGAGAGAGAGGGGGGGGGAGGGAGGGCGAGGGGGCTCGGCGCCGATGGACGTGGCCGAGCAGCAAAACCGCAAGCCGGCCACGCCTCCCCCCACCGGGGGACGGGGACGCCACCGAGGCGGCACTTCGCTACTTGGTGTCCATCTTCCGGAGGAAGACCCACTCGTCGGGGGGCGGGTCGGCGGCCAGGCGCCGGGCCAGGGCCAGGTGCTCCTGGCAGGCCAAATCCCCCGGGTACTGGGCCTGGAAGGCCTCCAGCAAGACGGCCGCCTGGGCGAAGCGCCGCTGGGTCATCAGCTGAAGGGCCTGGTCGAAGGAGCGCATGCTGGCCGCCACATTGGCACTGACCACGTCATTGTGGCCGATCAGCTCGCACACGGTCACCGGCTGGGCCTTGCCCTTGACCGTGACATTATCCAGCACCCGAGTCACGAAGGACCCCTGCACTTGGGCCCGAGTGGCCCCGGACAGGACGATGGATGTGCCGTACACCCGGTTGAGGCCCTCCAGCCGGGACGCCAGATTCACATTGTCCCCGATGCATGTGAAGCTCAGCCGATTCCGCGAGCCGAGATTGCCCACCAGGCAGATGCCGGTGTGCAGGCCGAAGCGCGCCTGCACATGCGGCAGGCCGGCCAGCGCCCAGTCGGCCCGGGCGGCCTCCATCTTGCTCAGGGCCTCGAGGGCGGCGCGGCAGGCGGCCGCCGCATGCCCATCCGGGTAGGGATACGGCTCCGGGGCATTCCAGAAGGCCATCAGCGCGTCGGTCATGAACTTGTCGATGAGCCCCTCATTGGCCACGACCACGCTCATGGTGGAGGAGAGGTAGCGCCTGGCCAGGGGCGCGGCGGGGGGGGGGGGCGTGTCAGCGTGAGGGGTTGCGAGCGGCACCGGCGAAAAGCAGCCCGAGGTGTGCGTGCGTGCGTGCGTGCGTGCGTGCGTGCGTGCGGGTGTGTGCACACGCACTGGAGAAGCTCCACCACATGGGCATCATCGAAGGCCTGCGTCAGGTCGGCGAAGTTGGCGATGTCCGAGAACATGACCGTCACCTCGGTGGGATCGACGCCGAGGATGGGCCGGCGGTTTTCCCGGACCAACAGCGTGACCACCTGCCGCGGGGCATACCGAAGGAAGGAAATCAACCCGACGCGCAAGGACAGGAGGGCTGTCCGCCGGGCGAGACCCCCCCCCCCCCCCAAAGGCAGAGAGCGGCCGGCAGTTTGTCGGGGCACGGAGCGTCAGTCGGCGGCAACAGCTGCGAGGAGCGCGGAGGCGATGTCCCGCGCCCAGGGCAGAAAACAACGGACGCGGCCGCCGAGGCGTGGCGTGGCGAAGCGAATGCACGCACCGTCGCGGATCTCATTGACCTCCTCGATCTCCAGCCGGCTGGAGGATACCAGTGACGAGGAGCCGCCTGCCCGGCGTGGCTGACCAACGGTGGCGAGGCTGGCGTCAGAGGGCGACACGTCTATCTTCTCGGAGGAGGAGAACAGCGACCGGAAGGTGGGGAAGAAGGAGAACCGGCGGAAGCGCCGCTTGACCACCTGCGGGCTTTCCTGCAATGCGGCCACCTCCTCTAGGTGCCGGATCACCGCCAGCAGGGGGCTGGCCGTGCGGGGGGAGGGAGGGAGGGAGGGAGGGGAAAGCGGGATGGTGAGCCTCGCAGTCGTCTGGGTGGGAGGAGAGACACACACAGAGAGAGGGAAAGGGAGAGACAAAGAGATGCGGCGGCATGCGACGCACTTGGTCAGGAAGCGATTCAGCAGGATCGACAAGAAGACCGACAGCAGCAGCAGCAGCACCGCCACCACCGAGACGATGGTGCCATAGCGCCGGGCCAGGGCCAGGGTCAGCTGCTGCCGGTCGAAGGCCGCCACGATGCGCCACCGGAGGTTCGAGCCGCGGTGATACTGCAGGTGGGCGATGGACAGCTGCAGGTCCATGTGCCGGCGGGCGCATCAGGGTCAGCAGGGGGGCCAAAGGAGAAGGCATGTCGGCATGGCAAGCCCACAGAGGCGACAGGGCCGCGGCGCACGCACCCGGTCGTCCGGTTCGAAGTAGGTCACACGGCTGGTCCGCGAGGAGGAGACATCGTTGGCAGCGGCATCCGGGGCGCCGGGCACAGACAGGGCGCCGGTCGGCGCCGGGGGGATGACACCACGGGCGACCAGGTACGACGCAATCAGGCGAATGTGCGCATTGTCGCTGTCCTGCGAGTGCACCATGCAACAGTCACGAACCGAGCAAGTGTGCGTGCAGCCTGTCCATGGGGAGGGCCAAGCAGCGGGGTGAGTATGGCGGTCGAGACACACGCACGCACACGCCGTGGAAAGGGAGAAGAAAAGGGAGAGAGGGAGAGGGAGAGAGATGGAGGGAGGGAGATGGAGGGAGGGAGATGGAGGGAGGGAGAGAAAGAAAGAGAGAAACAGAGAAAGAGAGAAACAGAGAAACAGAGAAAAAGAGAAACAGAGAAAAAGAGAGAGAGGGAGAGGAAAAAACACGCACCTTCGGCCGGGGTCTTGACCAGCTTTACCTGCTCGCCGGAGCCCGATCCGGAGACCGCGCTCTCGAGGTGGCTCTCGCTCAAGGCCACCCCGACCAGGAAGCCCTTCGCATCCAGGAGCAAGAGTGTCGGCGCGCCGAGATCCCCGGTTGTGGGCGAGGCGGTGGCAGCGCCGGCCCGACGGCCAGGCCACAGCCGGTCTAGCGCATCGGCCATCCGGGTCAGGGCCGAGCGTCGGGTCAGGTGTGCGCCATTCGACACGACCCCCAAGGAGGCCATGTCCCCTTGGCTTTGGACCTCGGTCAGGAGCTTGCGCAGGGAGGTGGACAACTCGGCCAGCGAAACGTCCGTCGACATGATGACCGGGTGATTGGCCGGCCTGGGTGCCGCACTGTCGAGGGGCACCGCCCGGAGGGCGGTCTAGCGTGTGCGTCCGGCAGGCAGCCCGGGGCCGGTGGTGGGCGAGACCCGGTGATGGGTGAGTCCCGGTGTCGGCAGGGGATGAGCTGAGACGGGGGAGAGGGAGAGAGAGAGAGAGAGAGAGAGGGAGGAAGAGAGGGAGCAGCAGGGGAGGACCCCAACACAGTAGCCACGAACCGTGAATCCCAGGCGGTGGTACGACGAGTAGAGGTAGATATCCGACCACACGGGCCCGGTGGTGGCGGCAGCCTGGCGGGCAGATGCGCACAGGAGGGAGGGGGGGGGGGGGCATCGGGTGTCAGTCAACCGCGAGAGGCAGAGGGCAAAAGCCAGCAGGAAAGCCCTTCGGGAAGGGCCAGCCGGCGTACCGCCTGAAACCAGCTCCGCGTGCGGGGGTCATACGAGCGGGAGAACTCCGGGCCCCGCCCGAGCGGCGGCGGGTAGTCGAACACCGGGCAGGAGAAGTCCGACAGGGAGCACGCTTCCGGATGGTGGAGGAACTCCTGCAGCTGCATGGTGGCCGGGCCGGTGGGGTCCCCGGCCGGAGGCTGCATGCGGGTGACTCGGACCCCGAGGTCGTCTTTGGGCGAGGTGCCAGCGCGCGAGGCGCCGCAGAAACTCCCCTGCGGCAGCCGGGCCGCCCAGCCGCAGGGAGAAAGGAGGGGGGGGGGGGGCAGATGTGATCATCGGTGTGGGGCTGGTGAGGGGAAGGTGGGCGGAGCGATGGCGGCCGGGAGGGCGGCAAAGAGAAAGCGAAGAAAGGGGCACGGAGAGAGGGGCTACAGGCCCCCCCCCCCCCCCCCCCCCCCCCCCCCCACGACGGGAGACCCATGCACGCACCAGCCCGTCCGACAGGTGGACCATGCTGACCAGCAGGGACTCATGCTGCATGGAGTAGAGCAGCGGTCGCGAGGCACGCTGGCAGTCGGCCGGCGTGTGGCCAAAGTGCAGGAAGTAGGGCAAGTGCACGGAGCTCAGGGCCTCGGCATTGTCAAGCGCCAGGTCCAGATTGATCTGGGCCCGGCTGGCCAGCTGGTTGGCCAGCGAGCGGATGGTGGAGGTGGTCTCGCTGCGGCGCGACCGGCGAGGCGGGTTAGCTGGGAAGGGGGAGCGGCCGGTGGCCGGTGCAAAGAGAGCGAGGCATGCGAGCATGTACCGGCTGGAGCCGACCAGGGCCACGGTGACGATGACCGCCACGCCGATGGTGATCAGCAGGGCATTCACCCAAATGACCACGGCCGCGATGGACGGCCGGCTGGAGGGGGACATGTCCTTGGCTTGGGAGCGCCGCCGGGTGCCGGGCCGCCGGCCGGACGACGCCGGCCCCTCGGCCATGGAGGAAGCCACCGACTGGTCGGAGCGCTGCCGGCGGAACCCCGGCAGCGAGAGGCTCGCCGAGGACAGCCCCGACGACGGGGCCGACGTGGAGTAGGTATTCCGTCGGAGGGCCCCGGGAGCCTGGCTCGGGGAGGGGGGCCCGGCCACCGTGGCGCCGATGCCATCGACCCGGCCCGGGTCGGCGCTCGGGGCCACCACCACAACGGGCCCGGCCGGCCCCGGGGAGGCGGCCGCCTGCAGGGCGGGTGTCGCGGCCGTGCCCTCGGCCATGGTGATCGCCGCCACGCCGGCCACGGCACCGGCCCCGGGGGCGAGCCCCATGCCGGGCGCCGCATCCGGGGCCGAGGCTTCGGGCAAGTCGGCCGCCTCCGGGCCCGCCGGCGGCGGCGGCGCCGGCGGCGGCGGCGGGGAGCTCGGCCGCACCCGGAGCCCGGCCCCCTCGGCATCCTCCACGGCCGACGCCCCGGAGGAAGACCCGAAGGACCCGCTCGGCGAGGGCGACGAGGAGGCATGCCAGGATCGCAGGTCGCCAGAAGCACCCACATCCACCGACTGGTCGGAGTCCGAGCCGGAGCGCGTGCGCGGCCGGCGAAAGACCGACGTGATGGTGGACCGCCGCCGGGTCGGCCCGAGGGCGGCTCGCCCGGGGCCGGGCACCGTGCCGGCGGAGGCCGGGCCGCCGGTCCCCCGACCGGGCCGCTGGGCGTCCGCCCCCTCGACCGGGCGCCCGACCATCGATGCCGGACGCCCGCGCCAGGAAAACCGACTGGGCGAAGGACCCCCGGACCCGGGCCCCGGCAGGGCATCCCCCGAGGAGCTGGCGTCCAGCAGCCCGGGCCCGGCCGGGCCGTCGCCCACGGACCCCGCCAGCCCGCCGGGCTGGGGCGAAGGCCCGCCCGACGAGGCGAGGCCCCCGCGCGACGACGAGGCGGCCAGGTCATTCGGGCCGAAGCCCGGCGCCGGGGCCGCCGTAACCGGGCCCCCGCCGGCCGCCCGTGGTGCCCAGGAATCCTTGTTGTGAATGCCCCCGCGGGCATTGCGCGCATTCATGTCCAGCAGCACGGGCGCCCAGGAGGATCGCCGGGCGCCGAGTAGCGCCGCCGCGCGGGCCCCGGCCACCAGGCTCGGTGCCGGCCGGTCCGTCGGGCCGCCGGGCAATGGCCCGGCCGCAAACTGCGGATGGCTCACCCTGTCGTGGCGGCATGCCGCGTCCCGAGGAGGTGCGAAGGTGAGCATGGACGTGCGCATTTGGGGGTGTGGGTGTAGATGTGAGGATATGTGAGGATATGTGTGCAGGCGTGTGTGCAGGCGCTCACGCGCGCGGCGGCGGGAGAGAGGGAGCAGCAGGGAGCAGCAGGGAGCAGCAGGGAGCAGCAGGGAGCAGCAAGAGAACGCACCGCGTCCGGGCGGGAGCCAGGCGGGGAGAGCGCACGCGCAATGCAGCTGGCGGCGGGGCGGCGACCACCCCGGCGCCCTGCTCGGCCGCCGACTGCGGGGCCGACGAGGGCGAGGCAAGTGAGGTGGAGCCGCCATCGGTCGGGGGTGTGATGCTCCCGGCGCCCAGGGGGCCGCTCGGGTCAGCGTCATCCTCCTCGCCGTCCTCCTCGTCATCCTCCTCGTCGTCTTCCTCGTCGTCGTCGTCCTCCTCCTCCTCCTCTTCCTCATCGGGGTCCAGGTCCCCCGGGCTCCAGGTGCCGAAAAAGGAGGCGATGTCAATGTCCGGGTTGACCGGCGACACCGGGGCCGAGTCGGCCGAGGTGGTCGTGCCGGTGAGCGTGCGCATGGCCAGGGGGCTGGCCGGGCCGGCGGTGCTCGGCGACCCGGCCGTGTGGATGGTCAAGCCGCCGGCGCCGGCGGAGAACCCCCGCCGATCGGCCACCGGGATCGCCGTAATGGTGGCAGCAGGCCCGGGCAAGGGGGCGGCATCCGCCGCCAGGGAGGGAACCCGGTCGGCAGGCCCGCCAGGGGTGGCGGCCAGGCTCGGCACGGCCGGCAACCCGTCCGCCAGGTCGCGCGTCACATCCGGGGGGGTGGTGTCGACGGCGGCCGGGGTGGCCTGGCCCGGCCGGGCGACGAGTCGCGCCGGGCGCGACGTGTCCAGCTGCCGGACGAGACGCCGCTCCCGGCGCTTGTCCCCGGGGGACTGCCACTTGCGCCCGAGGAAGAACAGGTCCACCGGCGTCACCACCAGGACCGCCGAGTCGCACGACCCGGCGTAGGACCCCGACCGACTGGCCAAGCGAAGGTGGCTGGACCGCAGGGCCCGGACGCCGGAGGTCGGCCCGTGGGCCGCGGACCCGGGCCCATGCACGGTCGGCGGCCGGAGGTACGGATCGGCCAGGTCCCCCTCCGGGCGCCGGCTCAGGCGGATGCGGATGCGCGGCCGGGTGGCCGCCGGCAGCGGGACCCCCGGCGCCGGGTGCAGCTCGCCCGACGCCCAGGCCGACCGGCCGGACCCCGCGGAAGAGGCCTCCATCGACGATGGGCTCGGCAGGGAGCCCAAGGCCGAGGAGGAGGAGGAGGAGGAGGAGGAGGAGGAGGAGGAGGAGGAGGAGGCCGAGGCCGAGGAAGAGCAGGAGGAGGCCGAGGAGCACACCGCGCCCGGGCTCGATGAGGACGGCGACAATGCTGGCGAGGAAACCGCCGACCCGTGGCCCATGCCCAGGGCCGACGGGCCGCCATCCGCCGGCGCCGGCCTCGGTGACGGGGACCCCCCCGGCCAATAGGCCCCCGGCGGCGGGGAGGCCCCCTCGCCACCGGCCATGGACAGGACACTGGCACTGAGGGCCGGCCGGGCCAGTGGGGCCAATGTCGACGGCATGCGGAACTCCGCCTCGCCGATGAAGGGCGCATGCCGCGGGCCGGCCCGCTGCACACGCACCGGGGAGTAGGGCCGCACCGTGAGCAGCGGCCCGGGGGCGGCCACCCCGCTGGCCGGCCCGGCCAGCAGGCTGCCGGCGGTGGCAAGACGCCCGCCCGGGGCCGTGGCCGAGAGGACCGTCAGCCCGGGGGCCGGCGAGGTCGAGCGGTCCGGCGTGGCCGGCGGCCCGGCCACCACCATCGTGGCCCCGGGCCCCGGGGCCTGGCGGTCATGCCGGCCCCCGGCCGACAGCGAGTACCGCCGGCCCTCCAGGTGCGGCACCGTCGAGGGGGTGGAGGACCGCCGGTTGTGGTGGGCCGCCGCACGGCCGGCGGCCAGCGGCGGCCGCGGCGGCTGCTGCATGGACCCCCGGCGGAGGTCCCCGGGCACCGGGGCCACATGCCCCGGCGACCGGGCATACGCGTCGACCTCGCTGGCCGGCGACTGCGGCCCCGGGGCCCAGCCGGATTCGGACCCGGAGCTGGACCCGGCGGCCGCCAGCCCCGCGAAGGGGAAATCCTCCACCGGGACATGCTCGATCTCGATGAAGTCATGCAGGCTGAAGGTGTCCGCCACCCAGGTGAAGATGGAGGCGATGCGGTGGTCCAGCCCGGCCGGCCGGCCGCCGGCCAGCGTGCCACTCGACGCGCTGGCCACCGCCTCGCTCGATGCCCCGGCCACATGGTCGCTGGAGGCGCTGGCGAGGCTGCCCTGGCGATCGCCCTGCCGGTCCCTGGGCCGGTTCCCATGCGGGTCCCCGTGCGAGCCGTGCGACTCGGCCGCGAACGCCGGCATCCCGGGCCCGGCCCAGGGGAGGCCCTCCGAGGAGGCCAGCGACCCGGGCGCCGCGCGCTTGAGGATCCCCCGGGGGGCCGGGTCTGTTGGGGGAATGCTCGGGCCGTGGTGCTCGGTGGGCCGGCTGTCGCACGGATCCGCCGCCTCGGCCGGCGTGTCGGAAGTCTCCCCGTCGTCCACGTCGCGGACTTCCGGCCTGGGCGGCGGTGACACTGTGCGTAGCTCGATGCCCGGGTCGGCCTCGCCCGGCCACCAGCCTCCAGGCATTGTGGAGATGTGGCGGGGCGGGGATGAGGGGGAGGGCGTGTGTGTGTGCGCGTGTGTGTGTG
>NW_009242972.1:1682194-1683476 GCF_000388065.1 Fonticula alba | reverse complement strand
GTGTGCGTGTGTGCGTGTGTTTGCAGTTGGAGGGGGAGGCGTGGTGAGGTGGCCCAACCTGTGGTGCGACGGACCCGACACCAGCAGAGAGGCCCGACGCAGGGACCGAGGTAAGGCGAGACACGAGCAAAGGGAGGCGAACGGGGGGACAAGTGGGAGGAGGGAAGCGCTGGCCTCGGGGCCGGGCAAGCATGCCAGGCAGGCGGGGGCCCCTTGGGGTGTCTGGCAGTTGCCTGGGGTGCGGGCCGGCGGGCTGGCCGAGATTGCGCGGGAACACCGCATCCGGACATCCGGGCGTACGCCGGCCACCTCCGTCCGAGGCGCATGTACACACACACACACACACACACACAGACACGCACAACAGGGCAGGTAAACAAATTCTCGCGGAGATCGGCGCAGGGCTTGGCGGCCCGACCGGGGTTATATTGCCCGCATTGCCCCGCAGGGGGCCCCTGCCAATATGTCCGGCCTCGGCCCCCATGTGCCAGCCGGGGGACCGGGCGACCCTGCCACCGGCGCGGCCACAAAGCGCCCGGGGCTGAGAACAATCGGCACAGGGGCTCCCCCGCTTCAAGCGACATTCCCTGGTCCCCGCTCCCCGCTCCCCGCTCCCCCGCCGCCGCCCCCTTCCCGCGCCTGTGGCGGGAGGCCGCCGAGCGGGCCGCCGCAAAAGCCCCCCCAGTGCCAATCCATCCTGGGGCCGGGCGGCGCATGCCAACCGACCTGCTGCCCCGGGCCGCCCCGCTGGCAGGCCGCCGCAAAAGCCCGTGTGGGTTTAAATTGGCCGTTACCGCCAGCCCAGCGGGCCTGGGAGGCGCGCCAGTTCCCCCGCCCCCCCCCCCCCCCCCCCCCCCCCCGCCCCCCTTGTCTACCCTGCAATCGGCCCCCGCTCTTCCTCCGGCCTTCTCCCCCTCGCCCCCCTCGCCCATCCTCCTGCCCCCTGCTTAGTGACCTTGAAGAATGGGTATCCGCGGCCTCTCGCAGCTGATTGCCGACGTCGCCGGCACGGCGGTCCGGCACATGGAGATCAAGCATCTGTTCGGCCGGAAGATCGCCATCGACGCGTCGATGTCCATCTACCAGTTCCTGATCGCCGTGCGCCAGGCCGACGGCGGTGTGCTGACCAATGACTCGGGCCAGGTCACCAGGTGCGCCGGCCGAGCGCCCGCCCGCTTTCTTGTCTTTCCCTCCCCGCCTCTTCTGTCGGGCGTTGGCCCTCCGATTTCCCCAGGCGGTCTCCCCCCCCCCCCCCCCCTCTCTCCTTTGCTCCGGAGCCCCG
>NW_009242972.1:1664990-1681948 GCF_000388065.1 Fonticula alba | reverse complement strand
CCCCGCCCCCCGCACCCGCCCCACCGGCAGCCACCTCATGGGCATGCTTTACCGCACGGCACGCATGGTCGAGAACGGCATCAAGCCCGTGTACGTGTTCGATGGCAAGCCGCCGGCCCTCAAGGGCGGCGAGCTGTCCAAACGCTCGGAGCGCCGCCAGCAGGCCGAAGAGAGCCTGAAGACGGCCACTGAGCAGGGTACGTGTCGCCGAGGGCCCGGCAAGGAGCCGGCCATGCGCACGAGCAGCGATATGCGCGCAAGGGGCCCGGTCCATGCCAGGCCCCGACACACCGCGCAAACGTCCCCGCACACTGACCGCTCGCCTTTTCGCTGCTCCCCGCCGGGCTACGACCCCCCCTGCCCCCCCCGCCCCCGGCCCCTATCCATCCTGCCCCGTCCCCAGGCAACCAGGCGGACATGGACAAGTTCTCCCGGCGGACGGTGCGCGTCACGGCCGAGCACACGGCCGAGTGCAAGCGCCTGCTCACGCTCATGGGCATCCCCTACATCGAGGCCCCCTGCGAGGCAGAGGCCCAGTGCGCCGTCATGGCCGCCAAAGGGCTGGTGTATGCCACCGCCTCCGAGGATATGGACTCGCTGACGTGCGGGTCGACCATCCTGCTCCGGCATCTGACATACAGCGAGGCGCGCAAGGTGCCGATCGCCGAGTACTCCCTCCCCCGGGTGCTGGAGCTGCTGGAACTCACGATGGACGAGTTCATCGACCTGTGCATCCTGCTGGGGTGTGACTTCTGCGACACCATCCGCGGCGTCGGCCCCAAGCGTGCCCTGGAATTCATCCGCAAGCACCGCAACATCGAGACCATCCTGGAGAATCTGGACCCCAAGAGGTACACCGTCCCGGAGAACTGGCCCTACAAGGAGGTCCGCGAGCTGTTCCGGTCTCCGGAGGTGACCCCGGTGGCGGACATTGAGGTGCGTCGCTCTTCCCCCCTTTCCTTGCCTCCACCTCCCGCAGGCGCCTGCCTGCGTATGTCTGTCTGCCGCGTGGGGGGGGGAGGGGGGTTGCCGGAGGTCATTGCCTCGGTCTGACTCGGCGAGGATCTTTGCTGATGTGCTTCTCCCCCGCCCCTTGCACACACACACACACACACACACACACACACACACACACACATGCACATGCAGCTTAAGTGGTCGAGCCCCGATGAGGAGGGCATTGTCAAGTTCTTGGTGACCGAGAAGGGGTTCAAGTGCGTGCCAGCCTCTTCTTGCTTTGATCCTTTCCTGCCCAGGAGCCAGTGAGACCGGGATGGTGAGGCTTTCCTGCCACTGACAGTCTGCTTCTCTGTCTCTCTCTCCCTCTCTCTCTCTCCCTCTCTCTCTCCCTCTCTCTCTCCCTCTCTCTCTCTCCCTCTCTGTCTCTCTCCCTCTCGTGCGCGCGCGCGTGCGCACGGCGGCACAGTGAGGAGCGCGTGCGCTCGGTGATCCAGCGCCTGGACAAGGCTCGCAGCGACTCGACGCAGAGCCGCCTGGATGGCTTCTTCAAGGTCCTCCCCCGGGCCCCGGCCGACAAGGCCGCCGCCAACAAGAAGAAGCCCTCGGCCGCGACGACCACCGCCGCCAAGAAGGCCAAGTCCCTGAAGACCGGCGCCGGCAAGCGGTAGCGCCTTGCAGCGTGAGCGGCTGAATGCGGCGGGCCCCTGCCTTGGTGGGGGATGCGTTGCTCCTTTTCCTTGTCACACTGCCTTATATACACACACACACACACACACGCATGCGCACGTCGCACGTCGCACGTCGCACGCCGCACACACACACACACATACACTTCCCTCCTCCCCCTTGGCTGGAAGAATAGCGTGTGCAATAGAGAGATCCATGGCCGTGAAAGTACTGTACAGGGGGCATTTATTCGTGGACTGAGGTGTGAGGGGGGAGTCGGCCAGATGCCGAGCCCCGGGCCCAGGGGGGGGCGAGCGACCCGGCGGCCGGGTGGGCTCAGGCTGAGATGTCGGAGGGGCTGGGCAAAAAGGAAGCAGGGAGATTAGATCGGTGCGGGAAGCATATTACAGGGGGGGGAGGGGGGGGCGGGCGGGCGGGAGGAGAGGAAGATGAACGTACGATCCACCGGGGATGAGCTACCGCGCGGGCAGGCCAACGGGCAGACGGGCGAGGAGGTGCAGGCGCGGGCAAACAACATGTCAGGCGTGGGAGGAGAGCGAGATGAAGCGGGGCGACACGCGCACGATCGGGGCGCGCAAAAAGGTCGAACCATGGCAATGTTGTTCCCGCTCAGGAGCATGGACTTGCGAACCGGGAGCTGCAGACGCGAGCCATCCGGGTTCACTTGACTGCGAGAGGGGGCGGCGGGGCCGGCGGTCACGGCGTGAGAAGGCCTGCGGCAGGGGCGGGCGAGGCGGTCTGTGTGGGCGAGGGAGGGCGCCATGCCAGGGAAGAGGAGGGGGAGGCCGGCGAACGCACATCTCGGTGACATCCTCGAGGACCATGTCTGGGGTGGACGGGGGGAAGGAAAGAGAGAGAGGGGGGGAGGGAGCGAGGGAGCGAGGGAGCGAGGGAGGGAGGTGGAGAGGGGCAGGGGCCGTTAGGACCACGCAATGTACGGTCTGGCAACCAGAGGAAAGAACCCCCGCGCGGCACATGGCAAGCCAGGGAGGAGGCAGCTGGCCAAGGGGCCGGATTGGACGCACTGACATGCTGGTCGAAGCCGCACAGGGTGCCCACCAGCTCGGACTCGCCGTGCAGGAGCAGCCAGATGCGCGAGCCAATGCACTTGTCGATGAGCTCTGCATCGGGGGCCGCAGGCGGGTGCGTATGTGTACGTGCGTGCGTGTGGGCGGGCGGGCGGGCGGGCGGGCGGGAGGGTGTATACGTGGGCGTGTGTCAGAAAGGCCGTGGAAAAAACAGGGAACGCGGTCGATCTGGGGGAGGGGAGGGCGGGGGGGGGGGGGGGACCACGCACCAGGGGGGGGGGCCGCGGTGTTGGGGGGGGAGGGGGGAGAAGAGCGGCGCAGAGGGAGGAACGGCAGAGGAGGGGGGGCGGGCGGAGGGCGGAGGGTGTTGGCGTGACGCACAGGGCGCCCGGGCGACGGGCCGCCAGGCAATCAATCCCGCCGCACAGCCAACAGCGCCCCGCTCGAAGTCCCAACGCAGGGGGCCGTATCGCTGGAGCTCCCGCTCCATGGGGCCCGGGGGGGCCAGCCCGGCGAGCGGTGGCTGCTCGGCCGATCAGCGGGCGCTGGCGCGTGGCCCGGCCCAGAGGGGGGGGATCGACCGGGGAGGGGCGGGGGAACGCCCGGCCGCGCGCCCTCAAGAGCCGGGAGCGGGCGGCGCGATCCACCGCCGCTGCCAGCCCCCCAGCCGCCATCCTGCACCTGCTCCCCCCTCCCCGCTCTTTGTGTGCCTGTCCCCTGCCAGTCGGCCTTCTTTTTTTTTCGCGCGCGCGCACGGCATCCGCCCTTCGCCTTTTTATTTTTCTTCGCACCCGATCCCCCCCCCCCCCCCAGCACCATGGTAGACGCTCACGACGTCCCGCCGAGCCCGGCAACCGACGAAATGGCCCCAATGGCCACGGAGGCCGCCTCCCCCATTGAGCATGCCCCTCTCTCCGAAACGGCCTCTCCTGCTGAGGGGGGCACCCCCTCGGCGAGCGAGGCGGCTCCCAAGCTGTCGAAGAACCAGCAGCGCCGCCTGCGCCGGCAGCAGGAGTGGGAGGCCAAATCCGAGCAGCGCCGCGAGGACCGCCGGCAGCAGCGGATCGACAAGCGCCGCGCGCGGGCCGGCCTCCTCCGGCAGTTCCTGGAGATCAAGGAGCAGCATGAGCGCGAGGAGACCTCCTTCGACGAGGCGGCCGTGCTGAAGGAGCTGAACCTGCACCTGCGCAAGCGCGCGCGCAAGATGGACCCCATGGACGACACCCTCATCACCAGCGGTGTGCATGTGGTGCTGGACAGCAGCTTTGACGAGCTGATGAGCGAGAAGGTGCGCCCGGGCCATCGGTGTCGGCCAGCTGCGCGTACATCGGCATCGACGCACGCACGCACGCACGCACGCACGCACGCACGCACGCACGCACGCATGCCACACATACATGAATGCCTGCCATTGCGTGGCCATGCATTTCATGCGTTTGCCCCGGCGGACCGCTGACCACACGCACATGCCCTCTCCTGGTCGGCCGCGGTCCGCAGCAAATCAACTCGCTTGTGCGCCAGACCGAGCACATTTATGCGCTCAACGCCCGGGCCGAGTACCCGTTCCACCTGCATGCCACCTCCTTCGGGGGGCAGTACCGCGAGCGCATGGACCGCTGCTGCAGCTGGAGCGAGTGGCGACGCGCCGGCGGGGTCAACTTCATGCAGGGCAGCCTGACCGAGGAGCTGCCGTCGCTTGTGGCCCGGATCTTGGCCGGGCCAGGGGCTTCCTCGGCCAAGACCGCCGAGCAGGGTGCCCCTGACCAGGACATGGACCAGTCTGCTGGGCAAACCACCGAGCAGGCTGGCGAGCAGGCTGGCGAGCAGATCGCGAAGGTAAGCCCCAGCCAGACTCCCAATGACACCCCTGGCCAGATTACCAGTGACACCCCTGGCCAGACTCCCAGCCACACCCCTGGCCAGACTCCCAGCCACACCTCCAATCACGGCCTGGCCCTGCACATGGACGCGGAGACCGGCCGCCCGACCGAGGAAGTGGACCCGGCCCAGTGGCAATCCCGCGTCATCTACCTGACGGCTGAGTCACCGAATGTCGTGGAGAAAATTGCCCCGGGGCACATCTATGTCATCGGTAATCTGGTGGACAACAACCACCATCCCGGCCTGTGCTATGAGCGGGCCCGTCAGGCCGGCGTCCGGACCGCTCGGCTGCCCATCAGCGAGCACATCCGCCTGGACACCCGCCATGTGCTTACCATCAACCAGGGTACGCGGCCGAGGGCCACCCCGCTCTCGGATGCCCTGCCTCGCATTTGCCCCGGACACCCATTGACCAGCCCCCTGCCTCCCTCCCTCCCTCCCTCCCCCCTTCCGGTGCCGTCCCCGGCCCACAGTCCACCACATCCTGCTGGAGGCCTTCCGGAGGGATGGCGACTGGCCGGCCGTCCTGGAGGCGGTCATTCCCACGCGCAAGGGCGCGATCAAGCTCGACCAGGCCCCCAAGCAGCCCAAGGCCAAGAAGGCGAAGCTGGCCCCCGCCGAGCCGGAGGGGGAGAAGCCTGCCCTCGCCGAGAAGCCTGCCCCTGCCGAGGAGATCACCCCGGCCGAGGAGACTGCTCCCGCTGAGGAGTGAGCCACTACCGGCGTGAAGATGAGGTCTTTGTGGTCGGCTCCGCGCGTCGATCTGGCGCTCATAGATGGGGCAGGCCGCCAAGCCTCTCTCGCTCCGCCCTCCGAATGTCGGAAGCACACACACACACACGCGCGCGCAGTCGCAGACACAATACATGCCCCGACTCGACTGCCCAGCCCTCCCCAGCGAAGGGGGGGGGGGAGTGCTTTCCTTCGTTCTTTGAAACAGATAGTCTATTGGTTGCGCGGCCGAGGCGGCCGCCACACGAAAGAAAAGGAGGGCGCGGAAGGGAAGACCAATGGCCAGAGCACAGAGCACCGGGAGCCAAGGAAGCCGGCATTGGCGCATGTGGCCGCCATGGGGAAGGGGGGAGAAAAGGAGAGAGGATGGAGAAAGGGACCTCACTTGTGTCCGCCGGGCTGGCCGCCTCCTCACAGGCTCTCGCCATGGACTCCGGACCCCGGCATGGAGGAAGTGAGCTTGATCCGGTGGCCGGTGGGCCGGCGCAGCTGGCGCGCCTCGGACAGCGACCGCTTGGACTGGCGGGTGCGCTCGTTGCGACGCTCGCGGCGCTGAGCCACCACCTCCGGCCGGAGGATGGCCAGCTGCCGGGTGCGCCGACGACGGTCCAGGCGCAGGGCCTGCAGGTATCTGAGGGTGGCATCGTGCAGCTCGACGAAGGTGTCCGCCCCGCCGACCGAAGTCCGCAGCAGGCCGCGCACCTCCTCGGCCAGGCGCTGCAGGGTCGTGTGCTCGGCCCGGCGCTGGGGCAGGTCCGGCCCACCGGGCAGGGTGTCCGCCGAGAGGGAGATCACACGGACAATCGGCAGCAGGGCCATCGGCGCCAGCAGGGTGCGATCCTCTGGCGAGAGGATCTGGAAGACCGCGGCGATCCACTTGAAGACGAGCGTGCGCTGTGTGTGTGTGTGCGCGTGTGTGCACGTTGCACGGGGGTGCGCGCGAGGCGAGGCACGGGACGCCAGGGCAAGAGGGTGGCATGGGTGATGAACCAATCAAACGAGCGGGGGAGGTGTGAGAAAACGCCGAGAGCAGGTGAAGGCGAAAGGAAGGAAGCATGGCCACCCCCCGCCCCCCGCCCCCCGCCCCCTGCCCCCCCCCCCTTCCACGATGGAGGGGACAAACCAAGTGTCGACCGAAGGAGCGGGAAGGGAAAAAAGAAAACAGGCACATACCTTCTTCGTGCTGCGGTTGGTCAGGTGCTCGCGGCGGGCAATCTGGCACATCCGCCGGAAGAGCCACAGCAACGAGGCCGACGAGCAGCTGCCGAAGACGAAACGCTGGCGATCCTCCTCGGACACCAGCAGCGAGGACATGATGTCCGCCGCCGGGGCGTCGGCCTCCTGGGCATCGGCCTCCTCCTCGGAGGACCCGGCCGCGTGGCCACGGTGGCGCTTGGCCGCCGGGCCGCGCTCGGCCATCGCCGCCCGTAGAGCCAGCGACGAGGCCGAGGGAGCCGGCAGCGGGTCATCATTGTCGGCGCCGTCGGCGTCATTGTCCGAGGCACCCGACTCCCCGGCAGTCAGGCTGGCCAGCGAGTAGTCCTCTTGGCGGTCCACCCGCCGCGAGGCAGAGCCCAGGCCATCGTCCCCGGCCCCGGCGGAGTCCTCCTCCTCCTGCAGGCCGGACAGGGCCTCGTCGTCGGAGTCCGCATCGTCGGAGTCCGCCCCGTCGGCCGACGGGGTGGAGGTCGCCGCCTCGGCCTCACGCCGGGCCGCATCCGCCGACACCAGGTCCCCATGCTGGTACAGCACTCGCGACAGGAAGAAGAGATTGCGCACAATCTGGTCCCCATGCTCGCTGTCCAGGTTGTCCGAGTACAACTGACGCAGGGAGAATCGCGCCAGCGACACCACCAGCGGCAGCAGCGTCGGAGCCGGCAGGGGAGGCAGCGGGGCCGCCGCCGGGGCCGCCGCCGCCGGGGCCGCCTCCTCCCCCTCCAGGCTCTTGGCCTGCTGGGCCGCACGGGCGCGCTTCTGAGCACGCTTCGACCGCACGGGCGCCCCCTCGTCCGGGGTGGAGGAGCCGGTCGTCGCCGGGGCCGGGGCCGAGGCCGACACATCGGCCGCAGCCACAGCCGCAGCCGAGGCCGCCACATGGGCCGCCAAGGCATCACGAATGACCAGCGACTCGGCATCCGCCATGGCCAGCAACTGGCCGACCAGGCGCGCGGTGGCCTTGCGCACCCACGCATGGGGGAAGAGCAGGCCCCGGCGCAGGACATCCGTCTGCAGCAGCAGCGGCCAGTGCAGGCGCGGGCCCACACGCTGCGGGTGATCCCGCAGCAGCTTCATCAGCGCCCCGAGAATCGAGTAAACCGTCTGCCAGATGGCATCCACCTGGCGACTGCGCGGCCCGGTCAGCAGCTCCACCAGCCGGTCCAGCAGAAGAGGCGCCATGATGGCGGCCGACCCCTGGAACCGATCGCCCAGGGCGTCATTCAGCAGCCCGGCAAGCTGGGCCCCGGCGCGCGCCAGCTCCGGGTTCGCCGGGGCCGGGGTCAGGGCCGACAGCCGGGGGGCCCCATCGAGGGCCGACCGGGCCGGAGCCGGCCGGCCACCGGCCAGCCAACTCCGCAGCAGCGCCAGCACCTGGTCCAGCGGCCGCGGCTCCAGCCGGGCAACCAGCGCGCCGATCACCGCCCCGGCCAGGGCACGGCACTGGGTGGCCTGATCGCCGACATGGGCAAACACAAGCGGCAGCAGCCAAAGCAGGGCATTGGCCTGCACCGTGGCCGCCGGCAGGAACCGCATGAAGTCCATGTGCAGCTGGATGACCGACAGCCGGCCCAGCTCGAATTCATAGGCCAGCTGCTCCACCAGCCAGTGCAGCAGCCCGGCCAGGCGCCCGGCCGGCAGCGGGTAATCCAGCACAAAGCGCAGGAGCAACTGCCGCGAGGCACTGCGCACACTTTGCTCCGGCGACACCACCAGCAGCCGCGACAGCTGGTCCACCGTGGCCTCCATGCCGGGCGACACCACCCGCCGGGCCAGCAACGCCCGGAAGAAGGGGAAGGCCGCGCCATGGACACGCGGATCGGCGCTCTCCAACTCCGGCGACACCACGGCGATGACACGCTCCAGCTTGCCCGGGTCGACGATGGCCTTGGGCCGGTGGCGGACCACCAGCGTCAAGGCCCGCAGCGCCGCCAGGGCCACCTCGTCCCCGGTGGACGGGCTGTCCAGCACAATCTGGAAGAGCTTCTCCGCGTAGGCGGTCTCATGGCGCCCATCCAGCGAGGGCAGCGGCAATTGCAGCAGCCGCGAGGACACCGTCAGGGCCGGCGGCAGGAGGCGGTTCCGCCGGGCCGACAGGAACCCCAGCAGCGGCTCGACAAACGGGTCCAGCAGGGCCACATCCTCGGCCATGCGGGCCGCACGCCGGGCCACCGCCTCCGGGTCGGCGGTCTCCATCTCGGCGGCTTCCGACTCGGCGGCCTCCAGGTCGGCGGTCTCATGCGACACATGGTCGGGCTCCGCCGAGGCCGGCCCATCATCATCGCCGGCACGCGAGACCTTCGGGCCGGAGGCCGCGGCGGCGGCGGCCCGGTCGGCTGCCGACGCGCGCATGCGCTCCGAATGCTGGCTCTTGATGACGGCCGTCACCAGGCCCAGCCCGGCATCCGTGAACAGGTGGGCATTGGCGGCGAAGCGCCGAACAGCCGCCTCACCATGGGACAGCCCGGCATCACGCTCGGCATCCGGCCGATTGAGCGACTGCACCAGGAAGGTCTGCTCATGGCGGGCGGAAATGCCGAAGGCCGTGCTGCCGACCCCCTGGCCACGGATGTCCGAATCCGGGTCCAGGTCCTGGTCGCGGTTGCGCCGCGGCCCGGCCCGAGTGGCCTGCGCCGCGGCCGTCATGCGCTGGGTGTGCGTAAATACCGGCGACCGGCGAACGATCAACGAGTGCGCCAGCACCAGGGCCTCGCGCCGGGGGAAGTGCCGGTTCTGCACGATGCCGGCGATCAGCCGCCGGAGGAGGGCCTCCACCCGGCGATTGGTCCGCGAGTCTTCCACACTGGCCAGCACATCGCACACCGGACCCAGGGCCAGCAGCACGGTCTCCGGCACCACCAGACGCCCGATCAGGCCGAAGCCCTCCGGGGCCCGGGACACGCGGCTCTCGATGCCCTTGGCCGCCAGGCCGGCCACGTCCTTCTCCTCGGCCAGCAGACCGCTGACGTCGGCCGTGAAAATGCGCGCCAGCTCCTCCACCAGCTCCGGCACCACGCGCATCGGCGACAGGGACGGCATCATGGCCTCCATCAGGGTGTACACCGTGAACCCGAGCACATGCACCTGATACCCCCGGCGCAGGGCCGAGGACAAGTCGCACACAATCGACACCAGGTACCGGGGGCCCAGCAGCCGGGCCACCGCCACCAGGGTCTTGCGGGTGGTGTCACGCGCGGCCTCATCCTTGGACCGCATCAGCGCCGACAGGGTGGCCAGCACCGAGGGCAGCCGCGTGGCCATGGCACTCTCCGGCAGGGCACGCATCAGCTTCACCGCCGACAGGGCCAGCGGCAGGCGCGTCACCGCGTCCGCCCGCACCGAGGTGGAATTGTCCGCGATCGACATCATGGACGTCGAGGACACCGTGGAATTGGAGCCGCCCAGGGCCGCGGCCGCGGCGGCCTTGCTCCGCGCACCGGTCCCGGCCGCGATGGCGGTCGCCGCGCCACGCGTCACCAGTCGATACAGCCGCGGCAGCAGGGTCGCCGTGATGGAGTAGTGCACGCGCGCCGGCTCCTCCAGGCGGAGGAGGGCCTCGCGCGACAGGACCGCCGCCGGACGGAGGATCGCCTCGGCCGGCGAGGCCTTCCGCGACTTGGGCCCCTTGGCCCCGGCATCGCCGGCGGTCGCGGGCCCCTTGGACCCGGCGCTCTCCGGCTCGTCATCCGACTCGTCGTTGTCCGAGTCGAGCTCGGCACCGGGCGCCTTGTCGGTCGGGCCCTGCGGACCCGGGTCGCCGCCCTCCGGCCCGTCGTCGCCCTCGTCCTCGGACTCGGGGCCACCTTCATCCCCGTCGCCGGGCTCGCCATCGACGATGGCCCCCTCGGCCGCCAGGACCGCGGGGTCCAGCTCGCCCACCGTGAAGTGGAAGGCATCCACCACGGTCACCAGCATGCGGATCAGCAGGCGGGTCTTGGCCGCCGGGCGATCGAAGCGCCCGGAAATGTCGCAGAAGAGGAAGACAAACTTGTCCAGCGGCAGGTGCCCGGCAATGGCGCCCAACAGGGCGATGGCCTCATCCTGCAGGCTGGCGTCCATGCTTTCCAATGCCAGGCGCACGGCCAGCGGAGCCATCAACTCATTGAGGAAGCCCAGGTCCACACGGACCCGCAGCAGGGCCCCCTCCTCCGGCGGAGTGGCCCCGATGAGGGCCTCCGCGGGGGTGTCATTCTCGCGCAGGGACTGGCGCAGCTGGCGCAGGGCCTGCGTCCGCCGAGACGCCTGCAGGTGGAAGACATTCTCGAAGAAGCTGCCCTCCAGGGCGTCGCCACCCGCCGAAGCAGCCAGCGCCTCCTCGGACCCGAGCAACAGCGGCACGGATCCGCCCAGGAGAGCGCCGTCAGAGCCCTCGGCCGCGGTGGGGGCTTCGGCCTCCGCCTCGGTCTCGGCCTCCGCCTCCGCCTCATCCTCCTCCTGCTGGCGACGGCGCTTGCGCACGGTGGCCGCGCTGAACTGCAGGTGGAAGAGCGAGAAGAAGTACGGCATATGCCGGCCAAGCAGGTTGACCGCCTGACCCAGCAGCTGCAGGAACTCCTGCTGCACGGCCTCCTTGGAGAAGCGAATGGCCCGGCGGATGCCGGCCATGAAGACCGTCAGCAGCAGCAGCTCCAGGTGGTGCTGCTCGGCCGGGCTGTGCGTCGCACATCCCACATGAGCCCCGGCCTGGATCCGCTGCAGGAGGGCACTCCAGCAGAGACTGGCATTCGACCGGAGGGAATAGTCATCCACATCGCGCAGGAAGAAGGACAACGCATGCAGGGCCGGGGCCAAAACCGCGGCCGGGGCCGTCGGCATGACCTGCTCACGCAGGGCCCGGAAGCCGGAAGCCCGGCGCTCCCAGTCCACCACATCCAGGAACTGGGCGTCGGCCGTGTGCAAATCCACCAGGGCCGCCGCCAGCGGGCCCATGCTGGGCACCGCATCGGCCATGGTCACGAACACCCGACAGAGGGCCGCCCGCGTGGGCAGCGTCCGCAGCGAGGCAAACAGCGGCGCCAGCAGGTCCGACAGGGGGTGGCCCATTTCGGCGGCCGGCCGGCCGGCGGTCACCGGCACCGAAGCGTCGATGGCCGGGGCCCCCAGCGCCGCGCGGGCCCGCGCCGAGTAGTTCTCCACCCGGCGGCTGGGGCACTCGGCCGGGGCGGCCACCGCGCCGCGCATCTCCGCCAGCCGGTCGCCCAGGCGCGCCAGGTGCACCCCCGGCAGGAGATTGGACACCACCTCCAGCACCGACTCCATGGCCGACTCGGAGAGCCGCGCGCTGGGCCGCACGGCCAGCACCGACATCAGGGCCACGAGCTCCGTGGAATCGGTGATGCCGGATGCCGAGCCGGGCGCCGCGCCGGCGGTCGCCACCCCGAGGCCGCGGCTCAGCCGGGCCAGGATCGACAAAATCCGCCCAAGATGGTCATCCGACAGGCCGCCATCGGCCAGGGTCGAAGCGGCCGCCATGCCCGCACGCGCGTGGGCGAAGGCCGAAATGCGCTCGGCACGCACGCGCTGCCGGGCCCCCGGGTCGCGAGCCAGCGTCCGCTGCAGCAGGAGGTGCACATGGTGCAGGAAGTCCGGCACCACGGCCAGCAAAGCACGCCGGGCCGCCGCCACCGGGCCCGACTCGGTCGCCACGGTGCCGGCATCGGCCCCGGCAGGCTGGAGCATGGCGGCCTGGGCCGCGCGCAGCTCCCGCTGCATGGTTGCCTTGCCATCGGACAAGTCGGCCGGGGCCTGGCCATCCACCACGGCCACCAGGTTGGCCACGATGTCGATGATGGCCTGCAGCACCTCGACCGAGGCCTGCGGGTGCGACAGCAGCCCCACCAAGGTCGGCAGCAAGGTCGGGCTGTAATCCGGGCCGAGGAAGGCCGCGCAGGAAGCCTGCGACCACGACGCTCTTCCGATCTGGCCTGGCCATCCACCACGGCCACCAGGTTGGCCACGATGTCGATGATGGCCTGCAGCACCTCGACCGAGGCCTGCGGGTGCGACAGCAGCCCCACCAAGGTCGGCAGCAAGGTCGGGCTGTAATCCGGGCCGAGGAAGGCCGCGCAGGAAGCCTGCGACGACCATGCCCGGAGCAGCTCCAGCAGACCCACCCGATGCTGCAAGCCGCGGCCCTGGGTGAAGAGCTCCAATCGCGGGGTCACCAGCCCGGCATGGATGGTGGCCACATAGGGCGAATAGTCGAAGCCCGGGATTTGCGTGGTCACGGCGGCCAGCCGGCGGAGGACCAGCTGCTCCAGCGGCAGATCCGGCACCGCGTGCCCGGCCGCCGGGTGGTGCAGCTTCCCCTGGCCGATGGCCAGGAAGAGGGCCATGAAGAGCGGCATGAAGCCCTGGGCCCGGCCGGCCAGCTGCTCCAGCAACGACCCGGCCGTGGACAGGAAGCCGGTTTGCAGGGCCCGCGGGGCGGTGGCCACCAGCGGCACGGACTTCGCATCGGCCGACGGCGGGAAGGTCAGCTGCTCCGGCGTGGGCCAGTGCTCCGGCCCGGTGAAGAGGGCCCGGGCCGGGTCGTCGGCCGATCCACGCAGGAAGGGCCGCACCATGAGCCCCACAAAGAGGGCATGAGATCGGAAGAGCGTCGTGGCACGGACTTCGCATCGGCCGACGGCGGGAAGGTCAGCTGCTCCGGCGTGGGCCAGTGCTCCGGCCCGGTGAAGAGGGCCCGGGCCGGGTCGTCGGCCGATCCACGCAGGAAGGGCCGCACCATGAGCCCCACAAAGAGGGCATGCTCCTCCGGGGTGCACCCCTGGGCCAGCAGGGCCAGGATGGCCACGCGCCGCCCGGCCAGCGCCTTCTTGGCCCGGCCATCCCGAGCGAAGAGCTTGCCGAAGAGCACCCGCAGCACCACCTCCATGACCACCCGACGGTCGGCCGGCTCGAGGCCCGTGGTCCCGAAGGACCCGTACTTCTCGACCCGGTTGTCGGTCTTCACGCGCTTGTGCCGGACAAAGTGCTCATCACACAGGCAGGCCATCAATTGGCTGAGCTCCCCGCGGAAGCGCTTCTCATGGATCAGCGACCCGATGGCATCGGCATACCGGTCGAGGTTCAGCGGGCGCCAGCGCAGCAGGGCCTCCAGGGCCGCCTGCTGCACCCGGGCATCGCCCTGGCACAGGAGCAGCAGCACCCGCTCGCGCAGGGCCTCACCCTGGAAGACCGATCGCACGGCGCGGAAGCGCGCCAGGAAGGCCAAATGCGCCTCCAACAGCGGGCCCATGTGACGCCGGTGCGGGGCCCGCAGGTGCGCCGGGCCCGTGCCCGCGTCCACCGGCGCGCCCTCGATGGGGGCCATCTCCGGGGCATCGACAAAGTCGGCCTCCTCCGGGGAGGCCGCCGGCGCCGAGGAATCGACCTCCATGGTGGCGGACAGGTCCTCCTCCTCCTCGTCGGCATCCTCCTCGGCATCCTCCTCGGCATCCTTGTCGGTGGAGGCGGCGGTGGCGCCCGCGGCCGCAGCCGGGGACGCGTCCTGCAGCAGGGACGACACCTCCAGGTACTTGTCCATGGTGGCCAGCATCAGCGGCACCAGGGACCGGCCAATGCGCTCGGCCGCCGAGGTGGCCTCCTGCAACATGTCCCACAGCCGGACCTCGAAGGCGGCGAAGTCCAGCCGCGAGCCGGTCACCGTGGCCACCATCCGACCATTCAGGTGCAAGGCCAGGGCCACCGGCGGGGCCAGCAGCAAGCGCACGCTGGCCGCCAGCGCACGGACATGCCCATCGGTGAAGGTGTCCACGATCTCGAAGCGCGGGTTGATGGTGGTCCGGTGGTCGCGGCGCGGGGCTCGCACCACCTGCCCCGGGGCCGGGGCCGCCAGGCACGGCTCCTCGGCCAGACCCAGCACCGGGAGGAAGGCCCCGGTGAAGCCGGCCGATGCGCCGGACAGCGACGCGGCCTCGATGGCCGACGCGCGGGCCTGCTCCAGGGCCGCGGCCACCACCATCGCAAAGGGCCCCGGCCGGGTGGCCGCCTCGCGGGCCAGGTGCTCGCGCGTGTTGGGCCAGATGAGCCGCAAATTGACGGCCATCTGCGAGAGGAGGAAGAGCGTCGGCAGCCGGTCAAAGGGGGCCGGCAGCCGGGCCCCGGCGCAATAGCGCCCCAGGGCATCCTGCTCCAGCAGGCGCTCACGGTGCGTGCTCAAGTCCAGGGGAATGGCCTCCACGGCCAGCAGCCGGGCCAGGAGAGTGGCCACGGTGGTGGCGGCATCCGGCCCGGCAGCCGGGCCCAGCAGCCCCGGCGCCAGCAGCCGCAGCAGCCGCAGCGCCGACACCCGGGTCAACGTGTCGAAGGAGGCGCCCATCTGCAGGATGACCGTGCCGAGGGGCGTCAGCTCCGGGGCCTCGACCGGGGCCCCGGGGGCCGGCGGCTCCACCAGCCCCGGCAAGGTGGCCAGGACCCCCGCAGGCAGGGCACCCCCGGCCTCCGACTCGTCATCGGACACCGCCAGCGGCTGCAGCACGGCCACCAGCCCGGCCAACAGCGGCCCGGAGGTGTAGCACACCGGGGCCAGCTGGAACAGCTGGCCAAACCACTGGCGATCATGCAGGGCAGCCTCCTTCCCCAGGCCGGCCTGAAGGTGGCCCAGGGTTTCCATCAGATGTGCCGCCGTGTGCAGGAGACACGCGTCCACCGGGTCCAACAGGCCCAGGCTCACGACGCCGGAATAGGGCAGCCCCGGGGCGCCGGCCGCGCGCGGCAGATGCCCGATCACGGCCCCCAGCAGGGCGTCCAGCACCCCGGCCCCGGTGGCACCCGGCCCGAGGTCCAGCCGACGAAGGAGCGTGCTGATGGCGACGACCGTGGCACAGGCGCCGGGCAGCTCGGCCCGGTCGAGCCCGGGCCAGCTGGCCGGGCTGCACGTCTCACGCCAGTGCTCCGGGAAGTGGTCCTCGCCGGCGCGCACGCGCCCCGGGACCGGCGGCAGCCGGACCAGGCCGGCCGGCGTGCGCGTCAGAATCCCCTCCGCCCGAGGATCCTCCAGCAGCAGCGGCAGCACCTCGGCCAGGAAGGCGGTCGCCTGCATGGCGGCCTCCGGGGCCGGGCCGAACAGGGCCGCGGCCGTGGCCTGCATGCACGGGCCGAGGGCATGCTGGAAGAAGTGGTCCGCCTCCAGGACCGACCGGCAGACGGCCAGCGAAATGCCGAGAGGCTGTACCGGGGCATGTGGCGGCAACTTGGTGAGTGCTATGCGTCCGCGAGCAAGGAGGGGCGGGGGGGGGGGGGGGACATCATGGGACGGGCAGCCGCGTACCAGGGTGAAGAGCAGGCTGGCTAGCGGGGAGATGGCCGCGCGGGGGAGATCCCCGGCAAAGCGCAGCACCGCCGCCAGGACCCCGGCAAAGGCGACGAACACCTGCCCCGGGGAGGCCGGCCCATCCAGGAGGGTGGCCGAGGCGTCGGGAGCCGACCAGGCAAGGAGCACCGCGCGCGATGGCGCCAGGACCCCGGAGCAAATGGCCGCCCAGTCTGCGGCGGCGGCGGCGGCGGCGGGGCGGGGAGGGCACCGACGGTGTGTGTGTGTGTGAGAGAGAGAGAGAGAGAGTGCGAAGGTGTCCACGAGGGGAGGATGGCAAACGGTGGAGTGGAGCGAGGAGGAGGAGGAGGAACAGCAGCGGGGGCATGTGTGCGCACCATCGACACGCTGGCCGCCACGGCCGGAGAGCCAGACCGACAGGAGGCGCATGCAGACGGCGTACCGGGTGCCGGCCGCCAGGGAGGTCTCGCCAAGGCTGCCCAGGTCGGCCAGGCGGTCCAGATACACCTGGATGGCCACCTGCGAGTGCTCGCGCTCGGAGTGCCCGCACAGGAGGACATTCAGCCCGATGAGCACGGCCTTGAAGCGCTCGGCACGCGCCAGGTCCTCGGTCCAGAGTTGGTCCAGTCGGTCGAGCAGCATGACAAGGGTATCCGTGCCGCGGGAGTGCAGGCGGCCGGGGACACCCTGTTATTGGTGGCGGTGCGGTGGTAGTGGTGGGCGCGGTGGGCGCGACACAATGACACAGTGGCGATGGCAGGTCAGTGACAGGTTGAGGCGCCAGGCGGGGAGAGAGGGCCCGCGTGCGCGAACGGCGCACCTTGATCACGTCGAAGAAGAGGAAGCAGAGGCTCTCGTCAAAGTCCGAAGCTTGCGGGCTCAAGGCGGCCAGGGCCTCCATGGAGGTGAGGCTGCCGAGGGTGGCCGCAGACTGGCCGGTGGCCAGGGGGGTCTGGCGGCGATTGGCCGCCTTGTTGGCCGGCATCTCGGCCAGCAGGAGGTCCAGCACGAGGGCCGCCTTGTCGGCCGGCAGCCGGCGGAACAGGAAGGCGAACGACTCGGCCGCGAAGCGGCGCACATACTGCTTGTTGCCGGACCCGAGGAGGGGGGAAAAGACGCTGCACGGACGACGGCGGAGGTGAGTGCTGGATGAGGGGGCGGGGGGGGGGGGGGGGGGG
>NW_009242972.1:1664123-1664931 GCF_000388065.1 Fonticula alba | reverse complement strand
GGGGGGGGGGATCAAACAGTAGATCGGCCACCATGATGGCGGCAAGGCAGCCGGCGCACCTCGACCACCTCGGATTCGGTGATCTCCAGCAGGGCCACCAGGGCGGTGAAGATGCGCGGGAAGAGCGGCAGGAACTCGTCCTGCAGATCGAAGGCGAAGTAGGTCACCAGGGTGGACACCGGCCGAATGGCCAGCGAGTCCGGCACGGCCAGGTGCTTCTCGAAGCACTCGACGATGCGCTCCCGGTTGAAGAGCACCAGCGGCAGCGACCCGCACAGGGGCATCAGCTCGCGCGAGAAGTTGGAGAAGGCAGTCGAGCAGTCGAGCTCCCGCCACTCGGTGAGCTTGTGGCACAGGAGCGAGTCGTTATCCTGTCCGGGTGGGGAGCGGGCGCGAGGGAGAGGAAACCGTCAGCATCGAGGAGGGGGGGGGGGGGGGGGGGTAGCCCACAGAGAGCGGTGTCCGAGGAAGGGAGGCACCTTGATGAGATCCTTGTCCACACGAAGCTGGGAGCGCTGGATGGTGGCCAGGTCGACGCCGGTGACGCGCTCGGCAAAGGTCGTGTACTGAAGGGGGGGAGGGAAGAGAGAAAAGGAGGGTCAGCAATACGGCGGGGGGAAGCAAGGAGGCATTCACCGAGGGGGGAAAGGGCACAAGGGAGGCGCCAGGCGTACCCGGAACCGACGGCCGCTACCGTCGGCATTGTCGTGGTTCAGGTCCTTCGGGCGGATGTTCTTCGACATGGTGCCGACAAGAGGAACCCGAGAGGAGGAGGAGGGGGAGGGGAGATGGCCCGCCGGAGGGGGGG
>NW_009242972.1:1662257-1663838 GCF_000388065.1 Fonticula alba | reverse complement strand
CCCAGGGTCCGGGCGCCCTTGGGGCGGGCCTGCGGGCGGGCCTCGCCGGGGCTGCGCCACCGCGGCTTGTCCAGCCCCACAATCGGCCCGCTCTGGGGGGGGGGGACAGAGGGGCCACGGGGCCGGGGGAGGACACTCTCTCGCCCTGCCGCGCCCGCGGCCCGGGGGGGGGGACTGTGCAGGCGGCGGAGCCACGCAGGTGCCACCGAGGGCCGGGCGAGGGACGCCCCCGCGCTGGCGCCGCCGCGCGTGGGCCCCGCCGCGAAATCTCCTTCTCCAGGAACAAGCGTGGCTCTGGGTATGGGGCGTCGGCAATCTGGGAGTGAAGAATTCCGGCTGCCGACGGATTCCGGGCGCGTGCACGGGGGCGTGGTGGTGTGAGGCCGAAAGTGTGGCCGCAATGTTATTCCCCGATGTCGCGTGATGGGCGTGCGTGCTCTCATGTCAAGCCGTCCGAAGCCCCGGGAGCGCGGCACCCCCCTCGGCCGGCTGGCTTCCCGAACTTAAGCGAGGTATAAGGGGGCGGGGGGGGGGTTCGAGAGGAGGGCGGGCGCGCGCGGCAGTCTCGCCAGGCGCGCCGTTGTATATATCCCCCTCACCAGTGGGGCTCGGCACAAATGGCCACTTTATAATGCCGGTCGCATATATTCGCGTTTGGTGGCGCATCCGCTGCCGCTCGGCCAGGTGGGGATATCCCCCCCCCCAAAGGGGAGGGGGGTGCCTGCGGACCCCCTCGGCTTGGGAGACTAGACTGGGGCAAGCAGGCCCCGACAGGGGGGTGGCTCGACGGAACCTAGGCCGGAAAGTTAAACCTAACTACCATGCGGCGGCGGCTGTAAAACCCCCCCCCCCCCCCTCCTGCCCCTGCCGTCGGTGTCTCGGGCCCCCGCCGCGCGCCAGTGCTGTTTTCTCGCCGGTCCCCCGCGCCGGGCGGGGTGTTTGTTTGTGGCCCGCCGCGCCGCCTTGTCTTTTTTTTTTTCTTGCCACGCCCCCATGTGCGGGGCACCCAGCTAGGGAGGGGCGGGGGCCCATTTCCGCCGGAGCCCTCTGTGCACCCCCGGCGTGCATGTGCACGCGAGACCGCCCTTACAGATGTCATCGCCCCGGCGACGGGGGAGCCCGGCAGCGGACACATGCGGACAGTGACATTCCTGGAGCCGTGCATGTGGGTGCGGGTGTGCGCGCGCTTGTTCGGGTGCGCGCCCGCGCCCTGCGCGAGGTGGCCACGCGTGGCCGTGCCCTCCCCCCTCGCGGCCGGGCGCCCGGGGATACCGGCCGTCTAGACAGGGGCGGGGCGGGGGGGGGGGGGGGGCTGTATCGCGCGCAAGACGCCAGCCTGGCTGGCCGGGCGGCCCGGGAGGGGGCGCCTGGCGGGGCTGCGCGAGGCTCTGCCCTGTGCGACGCCCGGCCGACTGGCACGAGACCCGGCTAGGTGGCAGGGGACCCTCGGGAGCCGGTCCACCATAGCACGGGGGCGTGCGCGGGCTTCGTGGCGAAGAAAATTCGAGAGGGCCTGGCGCGCCTTGTGAGCGCGGCACCCACAGCCGCGGCGGGGTGGACGCGCGGCAGCCCTGGCGTGCA
>NW_009242972.1:1651242-1661631 GCF_000388065.1 Fonticula alba | reverse complement strand
CCGCCCCGCCCCGCCCCCTTATGCCCCCCGAGCCCTGCTCCCTTCCCTTGCTTCCTTTGCCCTGCTCCTCGCCCCCCCCCCATAACCGCCTTCCGCCCCATTACCGTGCCCGTGCCCGCCAAGCCGGCCTCGCCCTCTTCCCTCTTCCCTCTTCCCTCTTCCCTCTTCCCTCTTCCCTCTTCCCTCTTCCCTCTTCCCCGCGTGATGATCCCCCGCTACCCTCCCTTTTCTCCCTGCCTACTCGGCGTCCCACCCCTCTCCCTCCGGCCGCGCTCCCCCTTCCCCCTCTCTTGCGCGCGCACTCGCACTCGCACACATACACACATCTTGCTGACCCCGTTTCCCTCCGTCCTCTCCGGCCCCGCGCTGCCCTGCCGCACCCTCTCGCTTGCCCTCGCGCTCCCTCTCTCTCTGCCTCCTCCCTCCGGCCCTCGCCGCGTGTTGTGTGTGTGTGTGTGTCACACAGATTCCTGTGTTTGGATCACAATATAGAGACCCCCAACATCACCATGTTCGTCTCCTCCCTCCTCCTCCCCCCCTTTTGATCGCCTGCTCCCCTCTCTCTCTCTCCCTCTCTCTCTCTCTCTTGCGCGCGCTTTCTCTCCCTCTTGCCGGCCTCTCCCCCCCCACCCGCCTGTGCACGGCCACGCGTGTCGCCTCCCTCCTTCCTCTAACCCCTCCCCCTTGTTCTCGGCCTCCTCCCTCCCCCGGCATGTGCTGGCCCTTCTTCACAACACAGGGTTAACAACGACATCAACATCGAGGTGCGCCCGGGTCTCTCGCTCCCCCCTTCCTGTTGACCCCCGACAACAGCACACACGCGCGGCCACCACGGCCCGACCTATGCATCTGCCTCTCTCTCCCTCTCTCTCTCTCTCGCCCCCCCCGTCTCAGTGTGCTGACCGCCATTTCCTCCCCGTTCCCGCGTATCCAGGCGTCGAAGGAGCTCGACATCTACACCTCCTTCGACCAGATGGGCCTCCATGACGCCCTCCTCCGCGGTGTCTACGGTGTCGGGTACGTCGTTCGGCGGCTCCCGGCCCCGGGCTTTCCGCCCTTCCACCCCCCTCCCCCTCCCGCCGTGCCTGACATCTCTCCCCCTCTCCCCCCTCCCCTCCCGGTGGCGCGATGTCCGCAGTTTTGAGAACCCCTCCGCCATTCAGCAGCGCGCCATCGTCCCGATCATCCGCGGCTCCGATGTCATTGCCCAGGCCCAGTCCGGTACCGGTAAGACCGCCACCTTCACCATCTCGGTCCTGCAGCGCATCGACCTGAGCCAGCGCCACTGCCAGGCCCTCATCCTGGCTCCCACCCGTGAGCTGGCCACCCAGATCTTCAACTTCATGAACAGCGTCAACACCCACCTGCGCGCTTCCATCTACGCCTGCATCGGTGGTACCCCCTGCGCTCGGACATCGAGGCCTTCCGCAGCGGTGTGCAGATCGTTGTCGGTACCCCGGGCCGTGTGTGCGACATGGCTCACCGTGGCATCCTGGATCTCTCCCGCCTGGCCATCTTCGTCCTGGATGAGGCTGATGAGATGCTTTCCCGCGGCTTCCAGAACCAGATCCGCGAGATCTTCCAGCTCTTCCCCAAGGACTCGCAGGTGGTTCTCCTGTCGGCCACCATGCCGCAGGAGGTCCTCGAGCTGACCGACTCCTTCATGGAGGACCCCACCCGGATCCTGGTCCGCGCTGAGGAGCTCACCCTCGAGGGTATTCGCCAGTTCTACATCGGCGCCAACACCCACGCCCAGAAGCTGGAGATCCTGCGCGATCTCTACGAGACCCTGATCATCACTCAGTCCGTCATTTTCTGCAACTCCCGCCGCACCGTCGACCACCTGACCTCCTTCCTGGAGGGCAACAACTTCCCGGTTGCCTCTCTGCACGGTGAGCTGTCGCAGGAGAACCGCGAGAGCGTCATGCTGAACTTCCGCAACGGTGACTCTCGTGTCCTGGTCACCACCGATCTGCTGGCCCGTGGTATCGACGTCCAGCAGGTGTCCCTGGTCATCAACTTCGACATCCCTCGCAACTTCGAGAACTACATCCATCGCATCGGTCGTGGTGGTCGTTTCGGTCGTAAGGGTATCTCCATCAACATCTGCTCCGACGATGAGCTCGTCCTCATCGACCAGATCCGCAAGCTGTACGACACCACCATCGACCCCCTGCCCGAGAACTACAGCCAGTACATCTCCGGTTAAGGCGGCGGCCGTCGGGCGCGGGGGCTCTGCACGACGGTGCGCCTCTCCAGGTAGCAGCGGCAGCAGCAACAGCAGCGGCAGCGGCAGCCTGGCTCCCTCCCCTCCTTGTGTGTGTGTGCGTGCGTGAGCAGCAGAGGAGGTCGTGCACACATGTCCCCATGCGTGGTGGTGGTGGTGTGCGGTCTCATATGCCTCCCCTTCCTTTCTTCGCCGCCGCCGCCGCCAGCCGCCAGGCCCTTCTTCCTCTTCTTCTCTCCTTCTTGCTCCGAAGACGCCTTCGCTCCTCCTCCCCCCTCCCTGTGTGCATGCCCCCTTCTCGCCCGCGCGCCCCTCCTTGCCTTTCGGCAGGAGGCCCGGGCTGAGCATTGGCCTGCGCGAGAAGAGGCGGGGGGGGGGGGGCAGGAGGCAAGGCCCGCCCCTTATGGGGGGGGCACGGGGCACCGCACAGAAGGTGAACAGAAGGGGGTCTGTGGGGCGGCGTCGGCTGGGAAAAGGGGCAGAGCAAGGGGGAGGGCGGGGGTGTACGTGCGTGTGTGTGTGTGTGTGCGCACCTCACCTTCTCCGTGTGTGCTTGCGCATTCGCGCGCTCCCCCCCCCTCCCTCCCCCTCGCTCTTGTTGTTCCTGCGTTGCGCGCGTGTCTTCCCTTCCCTCTCGCCCTTCCTCTCTCCCCCCTTGTCGTGTGCGTACGCGCGAGCCGTAGTCCTTCCCCCCCCCCCTCTCCTGCTCCCTCTATTACCTGTGTATGTGTGTGCGTGTGCCTTCCCCCCTCACGCACATGCGCACAGCGGGGCGGGATCCGGAGGAGGGGGGTCGTCCTCCGTGTTGCTCTGCGCGCGCCCCCGGTGCCCCATACGTCATCGGGGTGGCATCTTGTTCCTCCCTCTCCCCGGGGGTTCCCTCCTCCCAGGCTGGGGGCCGGGCGTTGCTTCCCCGTTGTCTCCTTCTCCCTCTCTCTCTCTCCTCCTCCTCCCCGCAACCCCCTCCCTCCTTCCTTCTCCTCCCTCCCCCCACTTGTTACCTTGTCCAATATCCACCCCCCCTTATATCATCAGGCGTGTTCTCCGTGTGTTTTTCCCTCCATCTTTCTCTCTTCACCTCTCTTTGTGTACCGCTGTTTTCTCCCCCCTCCCCCCTTGGTTCTCCGTATCTCGACGTGTGATGTGCACGGGCGCCGGGGGGGCCGCGAGGCGCGGCCGCACGCCCTCGTGCCCCCTCGAGCAGGGGGAGCCTGTGGAGCCGCGCCGGTGCAACATGGCTGGCCGCACGATTTCCCAGGGGGCGAGGGGGGCAGCCTCTGGTATGCGGGGGCGCATCCACAGCGAGGGGGGCCTCACACTTTGGCCAGAAGAAGAACACGGCCCGGGACCGCGCCCGGACACCCGCATATGTGTCCCTGCCGCTTCCTATTCAATACACGGGCGCAGATGTGTTGTCCCCGCAGTCGCCACCGCCGCCGCTGCCACCGGGGGCGAGGGGGGGGGGGGGACGCCGTCGCCTGCGCCGCGCGTGTCGCTGCTTCCCCCTCCCTCCAGCTGGGGACGGGTCTCGGGGGGAGGACGGGCAACGCGGTGGCCCAGGCCGGCCATGCTCGCCCGGATCACGCCCTCCTTCTTCATGACGTACACGTGTTCAAAGGCGGCGCCTCCCGCCCGATCGACCCCCGAGGTCGGTGTGGGGGAGGCCCGTCCGCCCGCCTCCCCCCGTACCTGCCTGACTGCCCCCCCCCCCCCTCCCGGGTCTTCGCCGATGTCGCCGTGGGGGCACGCCATGTGCGGTGGTGGTGGTGGTGGTGGTGGGGGGATCGCGCCCAACTCGTCTTCCGCCTCCGCGGTGCGGCATCCGGCGGCAGGGGGAGGGGCTTTTTCGGGCTGACTCGTCCCGGAGAGGGGCGATCTGGCGGAGAAATCCCCCCTCCTCTCCTCCTCCTCCTCCACTTGACTCTGTACCCTTGCGTGGGACGGATCTGCCCTCCATTCGCCCCTCCCCTTGCTCCTCATCCCCCCCCCCCCCTCCCTCCCCGCTTGCCTCGGCACCAGTTTTGTGCAGACCATCGGCCCGGCAATGGACCCTCCCCCAGGCGCGCCGGCCTCGGCCAGTCCGCTGGATGATGTGTCCCTGAGCTCGATGCTTTCGTCGCGGCGGTTCCTCCGGCGGTCGGTGTTCTCGCTGCCGGAGGGGGCCGTGCCGCCGGCTGGCGCGCCAGACGCCCCGGCTCAGGTCGGCCGAGTGACGATCCTCCAATCGTCGGCTGCCGACGAGGAGCCCAGCGACCCGGGCCCCGTCCCGGCCTCGGCTCCCATCAGCCGACGGCTGACCACCGTTCGCCCGGTCGCGCGCGAGACGGCACAGCTGCGCGAGGCCCGCTTGCAGGACTGCCAGCTGTGTTTCCTGCGCCACCAGGAGGCCCCTCCACCGGCGGGGTCGGACTTTGATTTCCGCACGGCGCCGGTGGCCGCGCCGTACCGGTGCAACCGCTGCCAGGTGCCCTACTGCTCGGTCCGGTGCTTCGCCGACTCGCCGCTGCACGTCCGCTGCCGGGAGGACTTCTCCCGCGACCAGGTGGTTGGCGAGCTGCGTGGCAAGCGGGCCGACCGGGAGGACGGCCGGGCGGTGGTCCGGGCCCTGACCCGGGCCTGGCACGAGGAGCGGCCCGGTGCGGCGGCAATCCGGCCGGATCGAGCTTTCGGTATGTTGGCACCCTGTGCTGCCTCTCGGAGACTGGAGGGAGGCCCGCCTGCCGCTGACATGCCCATCTCGCACCTGCTCTTTCTCCCCCCCCCCCCCCCCCCCGCCCCGGCCTGGGGCTGTGGTAGATGATGCGACGGACGCCGCAGCCGGCGAGCTGACCGATGGGGAGGAGGCGCCGGCGGACGAGCGCGGCCTCGAGGCATTGGCCGACCCGGAAAATGCCCCGGCCCCGGCCCTCTGGGCGTCCATCAGTGCGGAGGACCGTCTGGAGCTTGTGCGAGCCATCCTCCTTGGCGATCCGGAGCAGGCCACCGAGGAGGCACGCACCCTGCGCGAGCACCTGACGGCGGGCATTGAGGCCATCCGCGCGGCCGGGACCGCGCGGCCGGACGACACGCCCGAGGCCATTGGCGTGGCGCTCTTCGAGCAGATGATCTCCCCCCCGGCGGCGGCTGGGCCCGGCCAGCGGGCAGCAGCCGCCGATGGCGACCCCGCCGCCCTGGACATCACGTCCGTGGCCGAGCTTCGGGCGCGCGAAATGGACCAGGCCCGGCGCTGGGCCCCATGGTGGGCGACCCGGCGACGGGCGGCCCCCCGGCCGGATGGCGTTCCCTCGGTCCTCCTTCACCCGGAGGATGTCGGTGCGTGCGCGCCCTGTGCCAGTTGTGCCAGTCGTGCCCCTTCCCAGCCTCCCCCCCCCCGCCCGGCGGTGAGACTGACAGCCTTCCTTCCCCGCCATGCGCAGCACATGGGGCACGCTCCGGGTGTGCCCTCTTCCAGCAGGCCCTTTCAACTCGCCTGCCGCCGAGCATCAACCACCTGGTCATCCTGGTCCAGCTGCTGGACTTCCTGTGCGCACATTTCCTCTTCCTCGAGACCGAGAGCCACGGCCCCCCCTGGGCCTGGGCCTTCCGTCCCTCTCACACCTCGTGCCACCGCTGACGCCCCTCTCTCGCCCCCCTCTCGCCCCCCTCTCGCCCCCCTCTCGCCCCCCTCTCGCCCCCCGCCGTCAGCCTGGCATACAGTTATGTTGTCCGGCTGCATGGTTTCAGTGGAGCCGGCGATGCGTCGGCCTGCAGCCCGAGCTGCCTATCCTGCCGGCCGCATGTCATCGAGGAGGACGCCATCCCGCCGGCGGCCGGCGGCCCGTGTGAGGGCCTGCTCTTCCGGGACTTCCTGGCCGTTTCCCGGCTGTATGGCGCGGCTGTGGTCGATGGACGCCGGGAGCTGCTGAACATCGAGAAGGCGGCGGCGGCGGCGGCCACCCTGGCCGCGCAGCCCGCCCCCTCGGCCGATGCCGAGCCGCCATCGCCGGTCGTTGTGCTTGCGGCCGAGAATGCCGATGGGCAGCCCGCGCCGGTTGTCGCCCTGCAGCAGGTTCTCTGGTACTGCGTGTCGGCTTTTGCGCTGCACGTTCGACTGGTGCGCTTGCAGCAGCCTGCTCTGCCGCCTTTGTCTCGCCCTCCCCCGCGCCGCTCCGGGCCCCGCCTTTCTCGCACCCTGGCTGACATATATGCACCGCCCCTCTGCCGCGGCATTTGCCGCACGACCGGCGCCCCGCCACCAGGACCGGGGGCTCTTTGTGTCGGACGCCTTCACCAGCGCGGCGGTGGACGATGTGGCGACCATCCTCGGGGGCCAGGGGGCGCCGCACCTCCCATCGGGACCCGTCTCCAATGGCGGCCAGGAGGCCGTGGTGTCGGCGCTGCTGCACGTGCAGGGCTGGGCGCTTGGTTGCGGCCGGGCGGCCGATGCGTGCCCCCATGCAGGCCGGCGCGGCTCGACCGTGGCCTCCCCGGGGCTGCGGCGGCGGCAGCGGACGGCCTCGCAATCTGGGCCCAAGCCGGATGCCCGGCGCGCGGTGACCCAGGCCTGCATGCGCCTGCGGCTGACGACCGCTTGGGTGGTGGCCGGCGGGCTGGGGACCGCCACGGCCGACCTGGCTGGTGACGACGCCAGCCAGTCGACCCTCGGCGGCGGGGACGGGGACGGGGGCAGCGAGGCCGAGCGTCTGCTCGGGGTGGTGTCGCCCCTGTTGCAGCAGCGGCATCGGCCGGGCCCCGCCGGCACGCACCGCCCGGTCGTGGTGGCCGGCGAGCCCTCAGGCGCCGGAGATGTGGAGAGCGCCGGGCCGGTCACGCCGGCGGGCCGGCTGGCGCGCGAGCTCCGTCTCCTGGTGGCCGGGCTCCAAAGTCAGCAGGCCCTGGTGGACATGCTTGGTCAGTCGATTGCCCGGATGTTGCGGCATCCCGACGGCCGGGGTGGCCGTAGCACGGCCAGCCCGGAGGAGGTCGATAGTTGAGCCCGGGCGCGGTCGGCGAAAGCCCCCCTCCCCCCCCCCCTCCAATGAAGATCTCTTCGTGCTTCTTCTTGTTGCCCCGCCCGGAAAAAAAAAAGGAGGCGCGCGGAGGGGTGGCAGGGTAGCAGTGGGAAAGTGAGTTGACATTGGGTGTATTTTCTGTCACACAGCGCGCGCACATGCGCGCGCGTGTGTGTGTGTGTGTGTGGAGGGGGCATGTGTGTACACAGGCCACCACACGGGAAGGGCGCGCGCGGCGGCGAGGGCGGGCAGCTTGTGGGGGATTTACTCAATGACGTGAGAGCCGGACCCGGGGCTGGAGCGGTCGCGGATGATCTGCTCAGTGAACTCGCGCTTGCCGAGGACCTCGAGCTGGCTGTGGTTGGGGCGGAGGGTGTCGAAGACCTGCATGGGGGGAGGAGAAGCGGTGCGTCAGCGACCAGGAAGGGGGCATATGGAGGTGTGTGTGTGCGTGCGTGTGCATGTGTGTCAGGGGAGGGGGGAGGGGGGGGGGACACATACCAGGGAGTGGTGGGTGCGCATGCGGGCGGCCTTGATCTTGCTGACCTTCGGGCCCCACCAGCTGAGGAGGACGTCGCGGTAGAGGGCGTTGCCGTCCTTGATGTCGGTGATGCGGAGGAGGATGTACAGGACCTTGTCCTCGGCGAGGCGCTCCTTGAGGACCTCGACGCCGCCTGGGGTCATGCGCATGGGAGGGACACGGCAGGGTGCTCGGGGGGGTCAGCGACGGGAGGTGCGCGCGTGCGTGCGTGCGTGTGCGTGTGCGTGTGTGTGTGGGTGGGTGGCGGTGCAGCTGGGGGTGCGCGCACCGGTGCCAGACTCCAGGACGGTCAGGGTGTTGTCGTCCTTGTAGCCGGTGATGAGGAAGGAGCCGGCCGGGTTGGTGGGGCTCAGGTGCTGGTGGACGGCATCGGCCACGGCGCGGGTGTTGTCCCAGCTCATGTTGTCGGTGGTATGCGGAGGGGGGGGGGAGAGGTGAAAAGGGGGCGCGAGGGCAGAGGGCAGAGGAATTCCGCACTCAAAAAAAAAGAGGTGTCTGATCCCTGGGGCAGGCCGCGGCCCGGGGGGGGGCCATTTATGTGGCCGGCTCCCCGTGCACGCGCGCGGCAGTTCCTTGGCGCCGGGGCGGCTGGGCGGGGGGAGAAGGCGGGGCCGGTCTGCGGGGGACAGGGCTGGTGGCCGCCGGGGTGTGTCTCCGTCATGATGTGCGTCCCCCCCCTCTGGCGCGCGGGTCCCTGGACTTCTTTCCCCGGCTGTGGCGTTGTCTGGGCTGCCGCTCTGTTTCCCGCCCTGCCACCGCGGCTGCCCGTGAGGGGGGGGGGAGGGGGGCTGGCGCTGCCCACCCTGAATTGGACGCCGGGGTCGGACCCCCGGCGCCGGCCCGGCAAGGTGTAGCGGCCCCGACATCAATTGGGAGATGGCCGGCCATTTTGGGCGCGCGACCGCGTCCCGCCCCGTCCCCCCCCCCCCCTCGGGGCAGAGGGGGCGCGGCGCGGGGGCCCTGCCCCTGCACACCCCTGGACAAACATGCCAGCAGTGGGGGGACGAGCGGCCACTTTTTTTTTTGGCCGCGGCGGCGGCACCCGGGGGCGTGCTCTCAGGGTGCCACCGGAGGGTGCACGTGCGGGATGCGCCCAAGCGCACCCGCCTGGCTCTCGCACCAAAAGACAGCCATGTAGCTGGCCGCGCAGCCACTGGTGGCCGGGTACGCCCCGGCGGCCCATGGGTCTTTTCGATTCCGCGGCCAGTCTCGGGAGCCGCCCGGTGGTAGGGGCTCTCGGCCTCTCGTTTGCCTCCCCCCCCCCCCCTGCCAGACGTGCCCTCTCGTGTCGGCCCCATCTTCCCGTGCGCAGGGGACAGGGGAGGGAGCGCCCTGCAGCCGGTAGAGCCCTCAATCCCCCTCGCCTGGTCGGGGCGCGGACCGGACGCGGACACGGGCCAGAAAATTCGGCGCCCGAGCGAGGGTTGCGGATCAGAATGTCAAAGATATGTGTATTCATCTATGCACATTCCGGGGAATGTCATTCCGCAGAGGACCCACGGGGCCGCATCACGCCCGCTGTTTCACAACTTCCACGAGTTGGCGATCATGCGGTCCTCGTCGGTGTCCAGAATGAAGGGGTTGTCCAGAGCGGCGGCGATGGCGATCTCGCCGCAGAGGACGCACTCGGACGAGGCGATCTCCTCGAGTTCGCTCTGTGTGTGCGTGTGCGTGTGTGCGTATGCGCCGGGTTGGTGAGTTAGCATGGTGTGGGGAAGGTGCGAAGCGACAACAGGGGGGGGGGGGGGGGGGGGGGTGGTGCGCATCGGGGCCCAGGTGTCGAAGGCCCCCCCCTCCCCGCCCCCCTCCCCCATCGCCGGACGGCGTACCTTGCTCATTTGCACAAGGGGCGAGCTGAGGAGGGTGTCCTGCCGGCCGGTGGCGGTGTTCTGAGAGATGCGCTTCTGAAGCTCCTGGATCTTGGCGCGCTCGTGCAGCGGAGCGAAGCGCTTGCGCTGGAGGGCGGAGCACCGCAGTGGACCGGGCATGGGTTATGGCAAACATGGCAGCGGTCAGCACATCTGCACCGAGTCCTTTGGCTGGGCAGGGGGGAGCGAAGCAAAAAAAAAAAAAAAGAAGAAAAAAGGCACTGGCCGAGCCGAGGGGGCGCAAAGAACGCACCTGGTTGATGACGCAGTCCAGATGGAAGGCATGCGAGCAGGCGAAAACGATGGCCGTCCGGCTGAGAAGACCACGGTTACAAAGCCCACAGCTGGAGGTGACCGGGGCCGAGGCGGCCCGGGCGCGCAGGGCGCGGATGTCCTCACGCAGGAGCTCGGCACTGTGGGACGTGGAGTCCATGCGCTCGCGGAAGGACTCGGTCTCCTTGCTGTACTTGCGCAGGGCTTGACAGATTTGGTCTTGGAAGTGATCGATGTTGGCGAAGTCCCCGAAGAAGGGCAGCACATCCTCAATCCGGAGGCTTGGGCACTTTTCGACGAACTCCATGGCCCTATGCCGGTCGAGCACGGAGAGGGGGAGGGGAGGGGGGGAGAGTCATGGAAAGGAAAAAAGAAACAAGGGCGCGGTCGTCAGTCACAAGGGGCTCACATGGCCGTCGACAGCCATAACCGAGGCAGGGGGAGCAAGAAGGGAAGTGGGCTTGCCAGGGTGTTCCGCGCGCCCCCCCC
>NW_009242972.1:1647239-1651186 GCF_000388065.1 Fonticula alba | reverse complement strand
CCCCCCCCCCCGGCCACGGCCGGGAATGTCCCGGTCAGGAGGAGGGGGAGACCGTGGACGCACTTCTCGATGTCGTTGTTTTCCTCGACCACATGCTTGGCGATTTGCAGCCAGAGCTTCTTGCGCAGGCCTTCCAGATCCTCGGGGATGGCGGCGGCCACGACGGCCGAGGAGGACCCGCGCGCGGAGCCCGGATCCCGGCCACTGTTGCCGCCCAGGCGCGTGGCACTGTCCAGCACCAGGTCCCCATCCTTGAGGTTCTCCGGGAAGGACTGGGCCAGCTCGATGTCCTTGGCCTTGGTGAGGGCGGTGAAGACCGCCTCCTCGTAGAGGCCCATGGCGGCATAGATGTGCACCGCCGACCGGGCGTGGCCATGTTGCGTGCAAATGCGCAGGGCATACTGCAGGTTGAAGGCCGGGTCCAGGTTGATGTGGGCGCGAATGAAGTCCAGGAGCTGGGTTTCGTCCGGCTGCTGGGCCAGCAGCGACAGCAGGTAGTTGTGCACGGCCGCGTCGCGGTTCTTCCGGTGCTCGATGCAGAAGTACAGGAAGTTGATGGCGTAGTTGGGCAGGGTTTTGGCCAGCTGGGGATTGGCCTGGATCTCGGCCGTCCGCCGGGCGGTGTACTTCATCAGGGCCGGCAGGAGGCTCTTGGGGTCCAGGTCGCGAATGCGCTCGAGGAACTCGATGAACTCCCGGGGGAGGTGCTCCATGAGCGTGGGGGCGAACTTGTAGAAGATATCATCCGAGGGCTGTGTCGGTGTTAGTGTGTTAGTGTGTGTGTGTGTTGGTGTGTTGGTGTGTTGGTGTTGGTGTGTTGGTGTGTGTGTGTGTGTGTGTGCGCATGGACGCGGGGGAGGGAGAGGGCGGCGTCAACAGGACAGGCAGGAGGGCACATCCCCCAGGCAAGGGTGGCTCGGCCGGAGGGGAATGCAAAAAAAAAAGAAAAAGAGGGGCACACGCTGACGTACGTATTTCATGACGATGGCCAGGGCGTCGGCGTAGTTGCCCACCTGCAGGTGGTGGCTGATGACTCGCTCGAAGTCCCCGACCATGGTGGCGTAGTCCAGCATCTCGCGCGTCCGACCATAGGAGGCCATCAGCCGATAGGCCGTGGCACGATCCAGGTGGTCCTTGCCGGGGTTCTGGCTGGGCTGCTTGAGGTTCGGGGAGGAGGCCGACGGTGAGTGGTGCCCGGGGAGCAGGAAGTTCAGGTCGGCGTAATGGTCCTCCTGGTTGGAGTCCTGGTGCAGGAGCCCGGAGGGGGCCGGGACGGCGGCCACACCGGTTTTCAGGAACCGCGCAAATTGGGCCCGCAGAGCCGCCTCACGGCCGGTGCTGCTGGTCGATGCGGCGCCCTCGGCGGTGGCGGCCCCGGAGCCGGTCACCTGTTGGGCAGCCGCCTGGAGGACGGCCTCGCGGGACATTTCACTGAGGAACATCTCCGTGATCCAGGTGGCCAGGAGGTTGAGCTGCGTGACGTCGGTCTTCTCGTAGAATTGGTACCGCGACAGGAGATACACCAGCAGGGCGAAGCGCCCGGCGGAGGATTGCTCGGGCGAGGGGCGCGAGGCCTGTCCGTGCGTGCGTGCGTGCGTGCGTGCGTGCGTACATGCGTGCATGCATATTTGCATGTGCACATGTGTGTATATGTATGTGGTTGTGTGCATATGCATGCCATCCACCGAAGGGGCCAGAGAGAGAAAGGAGGGGGGGGGGGATCAGGACACCGGGGGACTTGTCAGTGGCAGCCGCACAGCGGGACACCGGCCGCCCGGGATGTCGGCCGAGGGACGCACCAAATTCAAGAAGCGCAGGGTGATGTCCTCGAAGCTGTAATTGTTGCCGGTAATCCGGGCCCATGCGGCGGCGGCGATGGCATAGCTGTTGTCCGCCCAGGCGGCGGAGCCGATGGACCGGAAGACCCGCTGGAACTGCTTCGGCGTGTGGCAATGGTGCAGGGCCTTGGCCAGCTGCTCGTCGAAGAGGTAGTCCTCCCACAGGTTCTTGTCCTCATTTTCGGTGACCACCTCGTAGATGGTGCTATTGGTGGCCAGCCAGATGGTGTCGCTGGAGGCATCGGCCGTCATGTGGATGGGCGTCTCGCGGAAGCGCTGCCGGGGTGTTTCCGGAAGAAGGGACGGAGCCGGGGGGTGTGGGGGGGGGGGTGGAAAGATGCGGGCGGGGTGAGCAGGAGGCCCAATGGGCGGAGAGAGAGAGAGAGAGAGAGGGGGGGGGGGGGGGGGGGGGGGGGGGAAGGGGCACAGGGAACAAAGGGCAGGGGCGTGTGAGAGCGAGGGCCCCCCGCCGGAAGCAAGGCGACGCCAAAGAGGGGCGGCGGCGGCGGCGGCGGCAGAAGCCTGCTGGCTGACGGGTCGGGGGACGTACATGCTTGAAGACAACCTTGAAGCTGATGCGCGAAAAGGCCACCAGCTGGTCGCCCATCAGCAGCAGGATGTGATGCCGGGTGAGGACGATGGAGTTGGGGACAACGGCGTCGGCCGGCTCGTCGGCCAGCTTCGGGTGCGGCATGAACTTGGCCGTGCCGACCACGGGCATGCCCTCGCCGACGGTGGACGTCAGGCTACCATGGTAGAGGCTGGCGCCGAGCAGGCAGGCAAAGGACTCGGCCTGGCGGCCGTCAGAGGTGGCGGCCACCGTGGAAAAGGCCACACCGTGGTTGTTCAGCTGGTAGGGGACATTGGGCGGCGACACGAGGGCCGTGTCCAGGTAGTTGCCGGTGTACCCGGCGAAGAAGGTGCTAAAGAGACCGGCGGAGGCGCCGCCGGCCCCGGTGGCCGAGGCCATGCCGGCGGCCACACTGCCCACCAGCTGGCTGGCGCCATCTTGCAGGAGGGTCGACCCGGGCAGCGAGGTGCCCAGACGGTCGGACCCGCCGGCCCCGCCGGCGCCGGCCCCGCTGCCGCCGGAGGCCCCGGCACCATCGCCGGCCGTGCGCGGCTCGGCCGCCAGGGCGCCGGAGAACTGCAGGAAGTGGTGTGTGGTGAGCACGATCACGCGCAGGTACTTGCCGCGGATTTCCGAGAAGATCCCCACCACCGGGGTCTTGACGTCCTCCTTGGGGCAGGTGAAGATGGCCTTGACCGAGCGCCGGCGGAGGATGGACTCCTCCGAGGGGGCATGCATGTCCAGCTCCAGGAGCAGGCCCTCGGCCGTGCCGAGGAGGATGTCGCCATCGGCGCCGCCGGCCCCGCCGCCGGGCGCATCGCGCCGGGGGTTCCACCCGACCGCGGTGATGATGTGGCCATTGAGGCGCTCCAGCAGGCGGGCCTTCTTCTGGCCCATGGCCAGGTAGAAGGTCTTGGCATTCTGGAAGGACATGAGCAGGTGCTGGGCCTGCGGGTCCAGGAAGAGGGCCACCAGCTGGCTGGCCGGCTGGGGGAGGTCGTGTTCTGCATGTGCGTGTGTGTATGCGCATGGGAGTGATGATGGGTGTAAGTGTGTGCAAGTGGGGCGGGAATGCGGGGATGTGTGGGTGTGCGCCGGCGGGGGGAGGGCGACCAGGCGGGGCGCGGCACGCACGAACAATGTTGTCCGGGTTGTTGAGGTCCAGCACGAGAAGGATGTTCTTGGTGGTGGCGGTGACGATGATGCTGTTGGCGGTGGCAATGCGGACCGGCTGCACATCGTGCCCGGCGATGCTGATGGACTCCAGCTCGAACAACGCGGGGAGGCCCTCATCGTGGGCCACCGGGGCGCTCTGTGTGCACATCGCCGGGGCGTGGGCAAGCGGGCGGGTGTGCGGGCATGTGAGTGGGGGCGGGGCCGTGTTTGCTGCGGTGCCGGCATGGGCATGTGCGCGAGGATGGCCACATGGCAAGGGAGGAGGAGGGGGGGGGGGGGAGGGAGGAGGAG
Source organism: Fonticula alba (assembly GCF_000388065.1). NCBI lineage: Eukaryota > Rotosphaerida > Fonticulaceae > Fonticula > Fonticula alba. Next base: position 1,647,310 of record NW_009242972.1, on the reverse strand, counting down.
GGAACGCACGGGCGCGGCCGCGCCAGCCGGGCCGATCATATGCCCGGAGGCAAGGTGCCCGGCATAGGGGG
>NW_009242972.1:1630441-1647158 GCF_000388065.1 Fonticula alba | reverse complement strand
GGGGGGGATTCCGATGAGGTCGCTCTGGAGGCCGGGCGAGAACCGCCCCCCTCCCGGGGGCCGAAGTGCACGAAAATGTGTGTGCTGGCGGGGCGCCCTGCCCGGCCGGGATGCGCCGTCCGTGTGTGCTAGGCGCGGCGATGACACAGACACACGTACCCCGGGCCTGGCTTCCCGGCCCTTGTCGGGGCTGGCGGCTGGCGGCTGGCGGCTGGCGGCTGGCGGCTGGCGGCTGGCGGCTGGCGGCCGGAGCTGAAGCTGTGTAGGGGGGGGGGGGGCGAAATCAAAATAGAGCTGACCACCAACGTGATTCGGCGGCGGCCACACGGTTTTTATTTAAAATCGATCGGCCGCCGCCCCTCAGTCGGGGGCTAGCGTGTTCTCGGGTGGCGCGCCGGTCCGTGGCCGTGCCCCCCCCGCCCCCCCCCCCGATGCCCACGACCGGCGGCACGCCTGGACGATCTGCGTGCGACGTCCGGCATCCACCAGGGGGAGGCCGGGGCCGCCGCCGGGAACACCCCGGCGGTGTCAACCCACAAGCGGGCATGGTCGCGTTCACGCGGGCCGCCACACCCTCCCCCACACACGCCTCCGCACCGCCTCTCCCTCTTGTTTCCTGCTCGCGACACCCTTCCTCGCTCGCGCCTCGCGCCGATCTCCCCTCGCGGCTTTCTCCGCGCCCCTCCCCTGAGGCCGAGCCTCTCCCTCCCTCCCCCCCCCCCCCTGCCTCCCTCCTCCGCGTCTTTCCTCCCCTCTCCGCGCCCGGGCCCCTCTGGCTCTCCGATCCCCCCCCCCCCCCCCTGACGAGATGTCCCTCCCAAGCGTGGCGGCGGCGGTGGTTGCCCAGGTGGTTCGCTGGTCCGAGCGGGTGAACACCTGGCGCGAGGCGGAGGCCGACAGCCAGCGGCGCCTCTCAATCGAGCAGAAGACCCTCCTCGGGGCCTTCTCCACCCTGGACGAGGTCCCGCGGGAGGTGTGGCTGGTGGACATGCTGCTGACAACCTTCGGCAGCGACATCGAGAAGTACCGACCGTCGGGCTTTCACCCGGTCACGCGCTTCAACCCCTTCTCTCAAACTGGCCAGGCGGTGGATGGCCGGTCCGGCGGGCGGGGGATTCCGCAAGTTCTCCCCGTCGGCGAGCCAGGCCCGGCGGGCGGGCTGGCCTCGCACCTGGGCGTGCCGGGGCTGGCCCATGCGGATGCCTTTCCCCTGGTGGACTCGCTGACGGCATCGGCGGTGGCGGTCAAGCTGGCCTACTTCCCCATTTGCCTGGCCGATCGGGCGTGGCCCGATGCGGCGGATACGCTGCTGGTGTTGGCGTTCTTGGCATTCGATTCGAGTGCGTCGAGGCGGGCGGGGCAACAGCCCCCCCCCCTTCTCGGATCGCGTGCTCCGCCTGGCGTTTTTTTTTTGCTGTGAGCTGACTTGTCACCCCCCTGTCGGGGCTCTCCCTGTCAGAGGACCTGGATGCGGCGCTGCTGTTCACCCGGGCCGCGCGATCGTGCCTGTTCCGGGGCCTGGCCGACTGCCAGGGCTGGCGGTGTGCATGCCGGCCGGCGGGCGGGGATGGCGCCTGCGGCGCATGCCACATGCCCGGGTCCCGGGCGGCGGTGGGGCCCACGCCGGCCGCCGCCTGGGACATGGACCTGGTGCCGGACCACCAGGTTGGCCCGGGGGCCGAGGCCCTGTCGCCGGACTTCTCGCATTTGCGCTTTTGTGGGGCCTGCGCCAGCCCGTGTCGGTGTGCGGCCGGGCCGCCGGCCGGCCTCGACCCGGGCGACCTGGCCAAGCCGCAGGCGGCCATGTGGGAAATTTATCTGACCGAGATCACCCTGGGGCTCCTGCAATTCCGGTGCGTGTCGGTGCCGGGCCGTCGCCGGTGCCCGTGGTTGCTCGGGGCGTGGGGGAGGTATTTTTTTTTGTGCGACCCTTGCCAACTGGCTTCCGGTTGCCCTCCTCCCATCCTGCCGGTGCTCTCCCTGGTGCAAGTGTGTTGACATGGCTGCCATGACCATTGTCACCGGCTGTCGGTGGCATGCATGTGTGTATGGGCACTTTCGGGCCTTCCTTCGCCCGACCCCGCCGGTGGCATGGGGCCGGACCGCAGGGCCGGCCAATTTCCCGAGGCCGAGCGCACCCTCCGGCGGGTGATCTCGACCCCGGCGGCAGCCGACCCGGTGACCAGTCGCCACCAGCCCTTTCGGCGGTGCTTCACCGGGGCATCGCGGATTGAGCTGCAGCACCTGGCGCACTTTGCCCTGGGCCAGGTGTTCCAGTGCATGGCCATCATGCCGGGGGCCGAGCGCCGGCTGGGGAGCCAGCACTTTCGCGAGGTCAAGCAAAAGACGGTCTTTCACGGGGTTCGCGCGTTGAAGATCATCACCCAGCAGCTGAATGAGCCGGGTGGCGCGGGCAGGCATGCTCTGTCGCCGGACCTGCTGGTCAGCCTGCAGGCGGTGTATTCCTGTTCCATCGGCTGGAGCCACCTGATCACGAACAACCCGGCCGGTGCGCTGGTCATCTTTGCGCGGGCGCTGCAGTGCACGGCCGGTGCGCGCCATGCCGGCCCCGGGGCCCTGGAAGCCGACACCGCGCCCGGGCTCACCCGGCGGTATGTCCTCCATGCGGAGCAGCTGGCGTGCCTCAGTCTCAGCCGGGCCCTGAACCAGGAGCAGGATGTGCGCAGCATCCTTGTGGTACGTGTGCCGGGCCGGGCCGGACCGGGCCGGGCTTGGTGTTGATTTGGGTCTGCTTTTTTTTCTCCCTCTTCGGGCCGAGGGTGTGCCATTTCCCGGGGCGCACCGGCACACCGGCGCACATGGGGACCGCACGCATACGCACATGCACGCATCTCCCACAGCACACTTACACCACGGTGGCCGGCAGTTCCTTTTGCATGCCCTGGCCCTGGCCCGGGCGCGCGGCAGCATCGATGACATCCTGTTTTTTGTTCGCGATATCGGTTCGTTCTGCCCCAGCCTGCCGTCTCTTCCCCTTTCAGTCCCCCACTCGTGCTTTTCCCCGGGCTCCCCCTGCCAAGCAACCATGCGCACGCACGCACGCACATGGCGATGTACACCTTTCTGACGATCTTTACCCCAGCAACGGTTCTGGCGCGCGTGGATGCAACGGCCGAGGCGCTGGCATGGCTGACCTTCGGCCAGGGGATGGTCCTGTGTTTCTTGTCGTACTTCTTCGAGGAGGCCACCCTCGGGACATCCAAGTTCGGCAGCCTGCCATACCTGTGGCACACGGTGTACCCGCTGCACCGGCGAGCGGGCACACGGCCGGGGCCCGGCACGCCGACCGGCGGGGCCAGCTCTCGAGCCGGCACCCAGGCGCCGATGCGGGTGTGCCTGAGTGCCGGGCAGCTGGCCGCCCTGGCGCACCGGTTTTTCTTCGGCCTCCCGGCCGAGGGGTTTGCCCAGCTGAGCACCTTCCTCGAGGAGCAGGGGGCCTTTTTGCTGCCGGCCGGTGAGCCGGCGCCGGCCGTGCCGGCCACGGCCCTGCGCGCGGCCCTGGCCTCGCACAATGTGCGTCTCCACTGGGCGGAGCTTGATGCGGCGGCCAGCCCGCGGCCCGGGCCGCTGGACGAGTATCTGGATGGCGTGCTGTCCGGGCAGCGCCTCGGCGGGCGGGATGGCGGGCTGGCCTTGGGCCCGGCCGACAGGGCCCGGCTGCTGGTGTGGCCGGTGCCGGTGCTGGTGGCCCTCGGGGATCTGGTGCCGGGGCTGGAAATCCACTGGCGCCATGTGATGAGCCGCCATCTGCTGGTGCGCGAGCTCCGGCCTCTGAGCCGGCGGCTGCATTCGTGCCAGGCATACCTGCGGGACAGCTCGGTTGGCGGGCATCTGGACTGGCTTCATGGGCCGCGAACGGCCGAGACGCATGCCCGCACGCCGGCCCCCTCGGATGCGCTGATCCTGGGCAAGACCCTGCGCAGCCGTTTCGACGCGGTGATGCAGTACTTGGAGTGTCTGTGGTGCGTGTGTTGGTGCCCATCCGGCTGGGTGGCCGTTTGCTGGGTGTCTTTTGCCCGTGGCCTTGCGCGTTCTATTCCATCCCTTCTCGCCTTTCTTCTCTTTCTCTCTTTCTGTATGTGTGCCGTGTGTGCTCGGGATGCTGTGCCGGCGGCCGTGTTGCCTGCGGCCCTCTCTTCGCGGGCATGGGCAGGATGCGGCCGCGACCCATGGCCCATGTCACCGATGGGCCTGGCCGGGGGGGGGGGGGCAGGAGGGTGCCCTCCCTGGGTGGCCTGCCTGCGCCGTTGGACGCCACCCGCACAAGCCGGCCCGACGATCGCCCAACACGACGCTGACCCCCACCCCGCCCCTGTCGCTGCACGCACGCACGCACGCACGCACGCACGCACGCACGCACGCACGCACGCACGTAGCCTCCTGGGGCGCGTGGATGCCGCCAGCGAGCTCCTGGCCACGGCGGCCGAGTGCGTGTCCGACATCAGCCTCCTGGTACAGCTGATCCGCCGAGACGTGGCGCAGCGCCGATTGGCCGGCATGCGCGCCGGCGGGAGCACAAGCATGCTCTTTTTCTGCCACACGGACGCCCTGGCCCAGCAATTTTCCCAGCTGGTGGACGAGATCAACCCCAATGGCGCGGAGCGCCTGCGTCTGGAGTGGCTGGCCGGGTGTGTGCTGCTGTCGGCGCCATCGGCCGGGCTTTCCGGGCCCCAGGCCGCCACGGCGCTCGGGCACCTGGACCGGGTGATGCTGTTCGCCGGGGCCACCGGCCAGGGCGCAGGGCAGCAGGGGGTGGTGAATATCGCGCAGCCGGAGACCCGCCTGCGGTGGCGCCATCAGGCCCTGGCTCTGCATGCGCCGCATTTTCCCTCCTTCTGGACGAGCGATTGCGATGGGTCCGCGGACTTCCGCCTGACCCTGGAACTCTTGCGCTTGCAGTGCATGGGCATGGCCGATGTGGTGCGCGCTCTCTCTCTCTCTCTCTCTCTCTCCCTCTCTCTCCCTCCCCCGGGGCCGCATGTCTTTTCGCCCGCTGTCCCCCTGTCCCGGGGCGTGGCACGCGGCGGGACACATGTACATGCTTGGCTAACCGATGGTGGATCTTTCCCCGGACCCCCGGTCCGATGCCGGCCTGGCCCGTGCAGTCCATCACCCAGATTGAGGCCTGCTTCGAGCAGGCACTCGAGCAGGCGCAGCGGGTGTCGCAGTTCGGGGTCGTCGAGCTGCTGGTGCTGCATGCGCAGCGCGACCTGCGCAACAAGCTGTGCTCCCTGGGAATGCCGGGGGCCGAGGCCTCGCTGCCGGAAAAGGAGGCGGCAGCGCTGAGGCGCTTGCACCATCGTGTCAATGTGCAGATGCCGGTTGGCGGCCGGCCGCAGCGGGACCTGGCGGCCGGCTTCCGGTATGTGACGTCGCTGCCCGGCATGGGGGCATTCCTGCGGGAGGCCGGGTTCCCGATGCCGGAGACGCTGCTTTCCCGAGCAGCGGCCCGGCGCCTGGCGCGCATCCGTCCCGGGGCCGCCAGCCCGGCGACCCCTGGCCCGGTGCGCTCCATCCGGGACTGGGTCATGTCGGAGCCGGTGTGCACGGCGAGCCCGTCGAGCTCCGGGGTGGCCTCGCCGGGCTCTGTCGCCAGCCCGGCGGCGGGGCCGGCACTTGGCGTGCCGGCGGCTTCCTTGGCTCGTCTGTCTCCGGGCTTGTCGTCCGGGGCCCTGGCAGGTCCGCTGGCCGGGGCCTCGCCCGGGGCCCCGGGGGTGCCGTTGTCAGGCTCCTCGCCGGGGCTGTCGGCCAGCCCGTGGCGCACGCCCGGCAGGACCCCTCCGCGTGGGGGGGCGCCCACGCGAGCGGCCTCCCTGTCCACCGCCCCGTTGGGTTCTGCGGGGCTGGCTTCGTCGCCGTCGTCGTCGCCGTCGCCATCGCCATCGCCATCACCGTCGTCGAGGTCCGGCAAAGTGGGCTCGGGGCGCATTCGGTCGCCCTTGGGCCGGTCGTCGAGCCAGCGCACACGCATATGGCCTGCGGGCCTCCCGGCCAGTGGCAGCACCCTCGGCGGCGGCGGCGGCGGCGGCGGCGTTCTCATGGAGGAGGAGCTGGTGGAGGAGGAGGAGGAGGAGCCGGAGGTCGAGGCCGAGGGCGAGGCCTTTGGCTTGCTCGGCACCGACCACTATGACACGGGCGACGGCTTTGTCGTGGAGGACGAGGAGATCGAGTTCGAGCCCGGGGTGGCGGCCCAGGAGTTCCGGGATCTGCGTGGGGCCGGGCGCTTGCGCCAGGGCGAGGCCGTGCGGGCCCTGTTCGCGCACTCCGGCGGCACGCCCTCCAGGCGGGCAGCCTCGCGGGCGGCCGCCACGCAGCACGAGACCCCCCGGCGGCGGGGGCCCCGTTCCCCGAGCCAGGGGTCGCAGTCGGGCCCCGGCTCGGTGGACGGCCGCCGGCATCGCGCCGTGGGATCCCCCCATGCAGGGGCCTCGCCGGAACCGCTGACGCCCGGCGGCCGGCGCCGGCAGCAGGGCGACCTGTTGGATGGCTCGCCCTCGACGACCTCCAAGCGCCGGCGCACGGCCGGGTCCGGCCCGCGGGCGCTCTTCGACACCGAGGCCACGGCCAGCCCGGGCATCGATCGCCACCGGGGGGAAGCCGCCGACGTGGCTCTGTCTGGCAGCTTGGGGCAGGACGCCGGGCATGTGTCGGAGCCGGCCAAGAGGTGCAATTCGCCGCGCCCGAAGAAGGCCGCCCCGGAGCAGCAGCAGCAGCAGCAGCAGCAGCAGCAGCCGGTCCATGATGCCCCGGTAGACAGGGCCCGAGGTGCCGGCCCGGGCGTGGCCAATGACCCGGCGAAGCCCCATCCAACCTACATGGACCTCGTTACCGGGGGGGTTGTCTCCCGGCGCCGGGTGTCCTCGCGTCGTGTTTTGGCCGCCAGGGCAAGGCATGCCTCTTTGGCTCCGGGAGCATGCTCCCCCCTGCCGGCTCCCTCTCCAGCTCCACTGGGCCGAATCCCGGACTCACGGCCGCAGTCGCCGTCGCCGTCGCCGTCGCCGTCGCCGTCGCCGTCGCAGTCGCAGTTGCACTCTCAGTCGCAGTTGCACTCTCAGTCGCAGTTACACTCTCAGTCGCAGTCGCAGTCGCAGTCGCAGTCGCAGTCGCAGTCGCAGTCGCAGTCGCAGTCTCAGTCGCAGTCTCGGCCTGGATCGTTGTCGCGGTTGCAGCCGGAGCCGGAGCCAGAGCCCGAACCGGCGCCACCGGCTCCTGGTCTGACGATTGCGCTGCTGGTGAGCGTGGGCGCGACCTTCGGCTGGCGCTTGGAGTTTACCCTGCCGCGAAAGCCCCTGCAGCAGCTGGCCAGCCTACTGGCCGAGTCGCCGCCGGACCTGCTTGCCGGGGTGGAGGTCATGCGGGCCGCGTGTGCGGTGAGCCTGGCGCCGGGTGCTGGCTGCTCCGGGGCCTTGGCCGCCTGGCCGGACTTGGTAGGCATGTGCGCCGAGCGTGTTGGCCGCTTGATCGGCCGTCAGGTACGCGTGTGTGTCTGTTTGTGTGTGTGTGTGTGTGTGTGTGTGTGTGTCTGTGTGTGTGTGTGTGTGTGTTGTCCTGTGCTGTGCATGGCCCGGTCTTCGTGCGGCTTTCCTGCTCCCTTTGACATGTCTTTGCTCTGGTGGCGGCCCGGCGCTTCTGACCATGCCGGCTCACGCTTTCGAACCGGCCCTCGCCCTGGTAGCCGGTGCTGCCGACGTGCGCCCTGCGCTGCGATGCCGGGCTGCTGCTCGTGCGGCCGGCGGCCAAGGGCGGCCATGCGTCCGAGGTGCATCCGCTGCCCGACTCGCTGGCCGCCGACCCGGGGCTCCCGGTGGCCTGGGCCTGTGCCCTGTGGTGGCTGGCGACCGCATGGCCCGGGGCCGGCGGCGATGTGGATGCCCTGCTGGCTGCCGGCGTGGGGGGCCACTTCGCCGTGGACATCCCGATTATCGGTGCGCCCGGGGTTCCGCCCCTCCTCCTGCTCCTCCTGCTCCTCCTGCTCCTCCTGCTGCCGGCCCTTCGCCCGATCATTTGGCGTCGCTAATCCGTCCGTCGCTGGGTTTCCACTTGCCACGCTGTGGCCTCCTGCCCCCCCCCCCCCCCCTACCCCCTGCCGGTGCCGGGTGCAACTCCAGGCTGGAAGTGCCAGCCCACGGCCGGTGTGTTCACCGCTCGCCTGACGGACCGCCTGGTGGAGGCGGACAATTGTCCCTTTGAGGGGACGCTGGCCGGCCGGCCCGGGTATCCCCGGCTGCCGGCGTCCATCAGCTCCGTGCTGAGCACCACCCAGGCCAATGTCCTGCCGTATCTGGAGCGCCTGGACCAATTGCTGCTGCAGCGGGCCGGCCCGGTCGGCAAGGCCGCCGGCCCCTGCGCCAGCAGCATCGTCAAGCGAGTGACCCTCCTGCCCTGCAAGTGGGCGGCCATTTGTCGGCACTGCCCGGCCGACCGGCCGGGGGTCTGCCTGCAGCCGGTGTCCGTGCTGCTGGACCTGCGGACTCTGAGTGCGTGCCAGTGGCCTGGGCCGCGCCCCTTGCGCGGACACTGTCGCGTCCCCTGCCCCCCCCGCTCCTCTCCTTCTGCTCTCCCTTCCTTCGCCCGCTCCCTGACCCGTGCTCCACTCCCGCCCCTGTCTCTGCACGCGTGCGCGCGCACGGCCAGAGCTCGGCGCCCTGGCCGGGGTGGCCCTCCTGGAGGCGCTCGGGACGCTGGGGATCTGCGCCGACGGGCAGTGCGCCGGGCCGGGCCCCGGCGGGCCTGGCGCCTGCGCCGCCGGCTGCCCCATCAGGCCACCGGTGTCCGGTGCCCTGCTCATTTTTTCCCTTTCAAATATCGGTGCGCCTGCTGCCCCGCCTCCCGCCGCCGTCGCCGTCCTTCCCCTGCTGCCTGCCGGGTGGGCGTCTGGCCGTGTGCCGCTCGCTGACCGCCGTCCGCTTGGGCCCCATAGCGCCGGGCTTCCAGCAGGTGCTGGCCGCCACGGCCAAGCCGGCCGAGGCGCCGGTCTTCCTCCTGCCGGAGGTCTTCTACTCGCGGGACCCGACCGAGCCGGCGGCCCCCCATGTGGAGGGGCTCACGCCGACCGGGCTCCTGGACCCGGGGGCCGGGTGCCCGGAGATCGCGGTCCCCCAGCCGGCCACGCCGGGCGAGGCCCTCCACGCGCCGGAGTTCAAGCCGTCCTCCGTGCAGGCGGCCTATGTCGGGGCTCTGGTCCGGCCCGGGGCCAAGTCGCGGCCGGACCTCTTCGCCCGGCCGGACCTCCGGGGGCACCTCTTCATGGAGCTGGGCCTGGCGGTGCTGGAGATCTCCTTCTTCCAGCCGGCGGCTCCCGCGGAGAGGCCCTAGACGCTGGTCCCCCCCCCCCCGCCGCCCGGCCGCGAGCGTTGGCACTCGGCTGTCCCCGCCGCGCCAGATCGCCCTGGCTGGTAGATCTCTCGCTGGTTGGTGGTTTCCTTTTGTGGCCTCCAACTCCGGGGGCTTCTCGTGTCTGGCCCCGGGCCTCGGGGGGCCGGATGTGCCGGATGTGCCGGATGTGCCGGGGGGGGGGCGGCCGCGATCGCCTGCCCCCTTGAAGGCCGGGCACCCCCTTTGCCTTCCCCTGCCTCAGTGGAAAATACATACGAGATAGACCTTCTCTGCCTCCTTCTCTCTCTGCCTCTTTCTCTTCCCTCTTGCCCGCCCGCCCGCCCGCCCGCCCGCCCGCCGGCCCTCTCCTTTGCCCGATGAGCCACGACGCGGATGACGGCTTTGCCCGGCCGACCTTTGGCGGCGAGCCTGCGCCCCAGCCGGCCCCGGCGCCGGTTCCGGCCGCCGAGCGCATTGACTTCTTCAATCCGCCGGAGGGGGTGCCGGCCCTGCGGTACACCCCGCTGGCCAGCGGGGCGCCGCTGGCCCACCGGTATACGCTGGACGTCTTCAAGGAGGACCAGCTGCTCGGGGAGCTGGACCTCCATGCCCATGGCCATGCCTTTTTCGTTGTCGGTGCGTGCGGTGCCCCGCCGGGCGGGCCTTCTCCCGTGCATGGGTCCCTCACCGCGCCCGGGGTCTTTTCCGCCGGGCTCCGATACTGACCCATTTGATGGTGCGCCTTGCGCCCGCCGGCGTCGGCGCCGGGGCCGGGGGTCGGGTGTGGGGGCCCCGGTCACAGGCCGCATCCCGCACTCGGACCTGGTGCAGACCCATGCGTCGATCTCGCGCTACCATGCGGTGCTGCAGTTCTGCAGCTCGGGTACGTGCTTGGGCCGGGATCCATCGGTGCGGCTCCCCGCCTCCCCCGGGGAAGAGGGGGGGGGGGGGAGGCCTCCCCTCCGCTGGCCGCGTGACTGACCGGCTTTGCTCCTTCCCCCGCCGGGGGCCCGGGGCTGGTGTGGCCCTCCCAGGCAAGATCTTCCTCGTGGACCTCGGCAGCACGCACGGGACCTTCCTGAATGAGCAGCGCGTTTCGCCGCACCGGCACCTGCGGGTATTCTCCGGCGACCGGATCGCCTTCGGGGCCAGCACGCGCACCTTTGTGCTGAACACCACCGACGAGGCGGCCGACCGGCTGGAGGCGGCCGAGCGCCGCGAGTTGCTGGCCGCGCAGCAGCAGCAGCAGCAGCAGCAGCAGCAGCAGCAGCAGCAGCAGCCACCCTCCAAGAAGGACTCGGGCATGGTCACATCGCGACGGTGCGCTTGGCCTCCCACTGGCGCCGGCGCCTGTGTTGTGTCCCGCCCCGCCCCCTCCCTCTCTTCTGCTCCTGTTCTTGCTTTCTTTTTGCCCTTCTCGCCGCTTGCTCGCTCTCTTCATGCGGCCCGGCACTGACCCGCTTCGCAGGCCCGAGGAGCAGGAGGATGGCGAGGATGACCCCCGGGCTCACGATGACAACTTCGCCGGGGACATGACCGATGCGCCGCTGGCGGTGGACCGGGACGATGCGTCGTACGCGTCGGAGCCACGCCGAGTCCTGGCGGCCTGGTTCGAGTCCCGCGGCGAGGCCATGGAGGTGGAGGTGGTCGAGGAGCGCGGCGGCCGGCGCGTCGGCATGCGCGACGACGAGGACGACGAGCTGGACTTCGGCGGCCGGCGCGGGGGCTCGGCCAGCAGCTTCGCCCGGGCCACGCGCGGCCCCGGGCCGCACTTCTTCGCCACCGTCAGCCTGCCTCTGTACAATCGCGATGGCGACCGTGCGTGCTTGGCCAACTCCGCTGGTCGGGGGCTGGTTTCTCTCTCTCTCTCTCTCTCTCTCCCTCTCCCTCTCCCTCTCTCTCTCTCCCTTCCTATCTGCCCCTTTCCCCGGCTGCCGCTGACGCCTGTCCCTCTTTTGTGTCCCCGGTTTGCGCACTTCCCGGTCCTCCTTCTTGTGTTCCTCCGGGTGTCGGGTTTCTTTTCGTGGCTTCCGGGCCCCCTGCTTTCGGGTCGCCTGTGCCTGGCCCGGTGGGTGCATCGGGCTCTGTGCGCATGCGCGCCGGGGCGCAAAGCAAGCACCCAGGCCCCCGCCGGGCCCCCCCCCCCCCCCCCCCCGGTGCACGGGGCTGCCTGCCCGCTGGTCCGCTTGCCCTTGCAGAGGTCAATGGCACGGGCGATGCCTCGCGAAAGCGCGACGCCGAGCTGTCCGCCATCCTGGACGCCTGCCGGAAGCTCTTCCATCTGGGGGTCCTGCACAAGCGGGGGCACCTAGGCCGGCGGTCGGGCCCGGTGTCGCGAGCCGGGCGCAGCGACCGCGACGACTTCTTCGACCGGACACACGGCGACGCGGCGGCCGACGAGACGACCACCGGCGGGGCGGCCCCGGCCTCGGCCGAGCAGCTGGCCAGTCACCGGTATGTGTGGTTCGACGAGCGCGGCGTCCATTCGCTGGCGTCGCTGCAGGCAGACCGCGCGCGCGTGGAGCAGGGCCAGCGGATCTTGGCCTGCGCGCTTCAGGACATCAGTGCGTGGGCCTCCTGCCCTGCCCCGGGGGTGGTCCCTCTCTTTCCCCCTCTCTCTCTCTCTCCTTGCGTTCCTCCCTCCCCGGCCCTGGGCCACCCATCCGCATGCTGACAATGTACTTGCGACGGCACACGCACGGCCGGTCTGCCAGCCACGGAGGCGGCGGCGCTCCGACAGCGGGCCACCAAGCAGGACGACATCGATGCCTATGTCACGCGCCTGCGTCTGGACGAGCTGACCGAACGTCTGCCGGCCATCCGGCGAGCGTCCCAACAGGCGGAGGAGGTATGTGGGAAGGCCTCGCATCCCTGTGTCTCTCTCCCTCCCTTGCAGGCTGGCCCCGTCTGACCCACTGTTTGGTCGTCCCCTTTTGCCCGCTCCCCTCGTCGCCCACTCCCACGCCTGCCACAGGCCCTGGTCCAGATTGATAAGTTGCTCGCTGTGGCGGCTCCCTCGGCTTCGGCCTTCGCATTTGCCCGCGCGCCGGCCGCGGCCGCCGGGCCGAAGGCCCCTGAATCGGCGTCCTCGATGCCGGCCGCGCCTGAGCCGACGGTCCCGACGCCGGCCGCCCCTGGGGAGCCAGTGGGCCCGAAGCCGGCCGCCCCCGGGGAGCCAGTGGGCCCGAAGCCGGTCGCCCCCGGGCCTAAGCGCCCCGGGCCGGAGGACACGCAGGAGGCGTCGCCCGCGCCGAAGCGCCCGCGGCCTGGGGTCCTGCCGCCGCCGCCGCCGCCGCCCGACGATTCGGACATCCTCCCGGACGAGACCATCCCCCTGGCCACAGTGGGCGGCCGGGCCCCCGGCGCCGGGTGGAAGCCACCCGCCGGGCAAACCGGCGACGGCCGAACCAGCCTCAACGACCGGTTCGGCTACTGAAGGGCCCCCCTCCGGCCCGGGCCACCATGCCCCGGGGGCACCCTCCAGACACACGCCCTGGCCCAATACACCACCGACCGGGGATTGCACTCGCCCTGCCCACCCCACCGCCCCCCTTGCTCCTTTGCCCCTCCTGGCAGGCTGTCACATGGGCAACAAAATCGCTGGTATTCGCGGCACGCGCCCGGCCGGCGGGGCGGGGAGGGCGCTCCGCCGCTGGCCCGGCTCTCAGGACCGGGCGATGGGCCGGCGCGCGGCGCGCGGCTCGGCCACCAGGGACTGCTGGTACATCATGTTATCGTCGAACAGCAAACTGGCGTCGCAACGAGACAGGAGAATCTCCAGCAGCTCGGTCCACGTGCGGAAGGCGAAGGGGATCGACTGGAAGCGCTCGATCTCCGAGATGATTTGGAAGGCCTTGAAGTGCTTGTCGAAGTTGACCGCCACCGTGGAGGTGAAGCAGTTCTTCTCGGTCGGCGGCAGGAACACCGTGTCGGGGTTGCCGTCGTCGATGAAGACCAAATCCGTCAGGTAGAGGCCTGGCCGAGGGGACGCGCCGCGAGAGAAAAAAGCAAACAAACAAACAAACAAACAAACACAGGTCAGCATGCTGCCCACATCCGAGAGGGGCCCCCGGAGGAGGAGGAGGAGGGGGAGGCACCCCCCCCTGCCGCGCGGCGGGATGGAGGTAAACGCACCGAGGAAGGGGATGAAGGGCGCGCTGGCGCCCTGGAGAATTTGCCGGTAGGCGCCGTGGTTCTTGGCCGGGCTGGTGATGCTCTCCAGATGGGTCCACGCCTCGGCGGCCTGCTCGAAGAGGGCCTGGTCGCCGGCGGCGATGCCGGCCACGGTCAGGGCCACCGGCGGGGCCGCGGCCACGGCCGCCGCGCGAGCGGCCTTCAACCGGGCCAGGTCGCTCGGGGTGAGTGGCTGCCCGGCGGCGGACACCGACCCGGCCGGGGGGATGGCCACGGACAGGCCGTCCGCCGGGCCGACCGGCGGCGTCGCGCCGCCCGGCGACAAGGGCGGCTGGGCGGTCGCCGCGACCACACCGCCAGCCGGCTGGGCATGCAGGTCACGCAGCGACGCGGCCACCGGCATGTCGGTGGAGCTGGACGCCGCCGAGGGCGAAGGGGTGGCCTCGGTGGACCCGGCGCCGGGGGCCGCGACCCACGGGGTCTTGGGACTGCGCTGGTCTTGCGACGTCGGCGTGGAGGGCAGCTGCAGGGCGGCGGCGGACGCAGCGGCAGAGGCGGCGGCGGCGGCGGCGGCCGCGGCCGCGGCAGCCGTGGCCGCCAGCTGCTGCTGGTGCATGACCGACCCCTCGGACACGGGCTCCACGCCGGACTTGCCGCCGGACAGGATGGGCGCCCAGGTGCGCTTGAGCCGGTGAATGGGCGAGGAGGCCAGGCCGGCGTACACCGAGAAGGCGGAATTCATGTTGCCAAGCTGCATGCACCGCGAGGCCACCAGGATGAAGTGCGCCAGCCGGCGCTGGCGCTCGCCCATGCACCGGCACCGGAGCAACTCCGTGGCCACAAAGTAGGTCAGGTCGTTGGAGCGCTTGATCAGGGCCCGGACATTCGGGGCCCGGTGCTTGAGCGAGTCCTTGGACCAGGCCTGGTTCATGAGCTCGGTCTTGCCGCGGATGGTGGAGAAGAGCTGGTAATCGATGAGGGTCAGCTGGCGGGCCACCTCCAGCGGGTCGATGAACAGCAGGTCCGAGGCGTCGGCCGCCGGGGCGAAGAAGGCCGTCGGCTTGAGCACCGGCGGCGCGCTGCGGAGCTGCGACTCCGACAGGGCCGCCGGGCCGCCGGTGGTGTAGCCCGACACGCCGGTGGACACGCCGGCCGCGGCGGCCGCGGCATCCGCGGCATCCGCATCGCCCGGGTCGCCGGTCGCCGCGGCGGCCGCCGCCGCCGCCGCCGCCGCCGCCCCCCGGGCCACCTGGAACCGGCGCTCGATGGAGCGCTCCAGCAGCAGGGCATGCGGCTCGTCGGTGACCCGCATGCGCCCCCGGAGGAAGGCCTGGAGCTGCTCCAGCAGGGCCTGCTGCTCGGCCAGGAAGTCCGTCTCAAAGTGCTGGGTCAGCCACATGTTCAGCACCACCACCGCCCGCTCGCGGATCGGCACAATGCGCTTGACATAGTAGTACTCGATTTGGCACGGGTGCTCCAGGTAATCCGGCGGGGTGATGTTATACCGCTCGATGATCATGGACAGCAGTTCCGACGGCGAGGCGAACGACCGGTAGGACATGAAGAAGGCCTGCGGGTACTCCATGCCGATGTAGACATTGGACACCAGCAGCCGGACCAGGGCCTCCGGCGTGCCGGCCCGCACGAAGAACCGCCGCATGTTGGTGGACGCGTCGTGGCGGATGTCCAGCGCCAGGTCGCCATCCTGCGTGAGGAAGCCATTGGCCGCCGGCACGTGGCGCGAGGTGGCGCCGGCCGCCTCGGCCGGGGCCTGGTCCGTGGGCGATGCCGGGGCGGCCGGGGCCTGGCTCCCGGGCCCGGTGGCCAGCTCCATGAGGGCCGTGTCGTCGCCCAGGAGGTTCGGCGTGCAGAGCCCGGAGTAGAAGCGCTCGTAGTCCATGTTCTTGGACTTCTGGCGCCAGGTTTCCGAGGGGGTGGCGAACTTCTCCTGCCGCGATTGGATGTACTTCCGGCGCTCCTCGACCTCCTCCTGCTGGCGGTGCTCGGCCACGATGACCCCCTGCAGGGCCAGGACAATGGCCACGGCCTGGATGTCCAGCCGCTCGGCGCCCCACTGGCTGAGGATGGCCTGCTTTTCGATGGCCAGGCGCTGGCGCTCGGCCGACACCACATCCTCGAAGATCATCAGGATGCCCTTCATGGACTTGGCGATGGTCTGGCAGCAGCTGAGGATGTCGTCGACGATGGTGGGCGGCGGCCAGACGCCGGCCGCCAGGTTCACCTGCAGGCGCAGCTTCACCACATGCTCATAGATGAGGCTCATGCAGCTGTTGAGCGACTGCTTGCGGGGCTCCAGCACCCCGGCCGCCGTGGCCCCGGGGCCCAGGTCGAAGGACCCGCTGCTGCCGGCATTCGGCATGCCCATGGTGGACAGGCGCCGGTTGAGGGGCGGCGCCGGGCCGGTCCGCTGGCCGACCCCCGCGGGGGCCGGCTTGGCGAGCTGCCCAGCCCACCGGGTTGGCCGGTCAGGCCGGGCGACACATGGGGATGGCAGGCGAGAGCGGGGTCAGCAAAGGGGGAGGGGCATCGGCCGGGGGGGGGGGCGCGTCCTGCCCGGCCGCGCCTCCGGGCCCGGAGGCGGCGGGCACCACAGGCATGCGGGCGTACCGAATCCATCGGCGGGGCGAAGGGCGAATGCGGGCCGGCGCCGGCCGCGGGGGCCGGGGCGAAGGGCGAGTGCACGCCGGCCATCGGGGGCGAGGTGACACCGGCGGCGGCCTCGGCCGCCGGGGAGGCCCCCCCGGCCGCGGCAAACGGCGAAAAGGGCGAGAAGGGCTTGGCCCCGGCGGCGGGGCTGGAGCCCGAGGCGCCGTGGCCCGGGAGCAGCCCGCCGGCGCCGGCCGGCGCGCCGTACTGGCTGGACCGGCGGCTGATGGGCAGCCGGCGAATGGGCCCGCCGGCCGGCATGCCGCCGGCCTCACCCGGCGCCTGGGCGAAGGGAGACAGGGGCGACGCGGCCACGGCCGGGGCCGCCAGGGGGCCATTGGCGCCGGGCCCGGGGCCGTGGCCGGCCCCCGCCGAGGGCATGCCGGCCGCCGAACCACCGGCCCCGGCCCCCTGGAGCGAGGCACTGACCGTGGCATCGATGTGCGGCAGGGCGCAGCCGAGGGCCCCGATGTCGGAGATGGCCTCGTCCACGGCGGCCGACAGGGCCTTCACGGCGGCCAGCCCCCCGAGGCAGGCGGCCCGGAAGGCGGTGACCGCCGCCTCGGTGGCCACCAGCCCG
>NW_009242972.1:1629633-1630431 GCF_000388065.1 Fonticula alba | reverse complement strand
CGTCCACGGCGGCCGACAGGGCCTTCACGGCGGCCAGCCCCCCGAGGCAGGCGGCCCGGAAGGCGGTGACCGCCGCCTCGGTGGCCACCAGCCCGGCGCACTCCTTGGCCGCCAGCTGGAAGCGCAGCACCGCCGACTGGAGCTCCCGGCGGCGGGTGTCCAGGCCATCGGCCACGGTGGCCGTGTGCACCCGCCCCGGCAGCGGGTCCACCGCCGCCAGGATGGCATCGAAGGCCTGGACACAGCGGGCCACCTCGGCCGGGGCCACGGTCTGGCGCTCCTTCTGCGGGACCACCTGCACGATGATGCCCATCAGGCGCTTGACATGCTGGTCGAAGCAGGCCCGCATGGCGTCCACGCTGCCGGTGAGCATGTCACTCGGCAGGCCGACCAGGTGCCCGGCATCGGCCGCCCCGGCCACCGACCCGGCCAGGGTGATGGACGAGGTGCCGGTGGTGGTGGCGGCGGCCGCGGCCGCCGGCAAGTCCGCCGCCGACGCCCCGCCATCCAGGCCCAAGGCCTGCAGCGAGAGGGCCCCCTGCCCGGACATGATGCGCCCGCTGCCGGAGGACTGCTGCTTGGAGAGGGTGGCATTGACGATTTCCTCGAAGCCCCGGATGCCGGTGATGCCCTTGCCCACGGCCAGGTCCTGGTGGATGGCATCCAGCAGCCGGCCGGCCGTCACCCGGAGCCCGTCCACGATCTCCCCGTAGCGGGTCTTCTCCTCGCGGTGGACGGCCGCCATGAGCGTGGAAATGCCCTGCACCATCTCCTTGGACATGGCGTCCACGGCGGCCG
>NW_009242972.1:1627706-1629623 GCF_000388065.1 Fonticula alba | reverse complement strand
CTCCCCGTAGCGGGTCTTCTCCTCGCGGTGGACGGCCGCCATGAGCGTGGAAATGCCCTGCACCATCTCCTTGGACATGGCGTCCACGGCGGCCGGCACGCGGCCGGAGTAGGCATCGGCGTCGGCCGCCGCGTCCGGGCCCCCGGCCACCGACGGGTGTGCCAGGCAGGCGTCCACCTGGCGCTGGACCTGCTTCAGGTGCTCGCCCGACACGGTGTTGAAGAGCTCCCGCACGGTGGTCTTGTTGTGCTGGTACACCGGCATCACCTCCAGCATGAGGGGCTGGATGGCCCGCACGGCCGAGGCCACCAGCCGGTGGGGGTCCACCAGGGGCTGGAGGTTGAGCTGCAGCGGCACAGCAGGCCCCCGGGTGCATGGCGACGGAGGGAGGAGGGTCAGAGAGGCGGCGGCCCGGGGGGGGGGGGGGGGGCCGGGAGAGGAAGCAGGGCCCGGCGGCCGACGTACGGTGTGCGTGCGCGACAGGGCAAAGAGCAGGTCCAGCCCGGCGGCCAGTGACAGGGCCGACGAGCGGAAGGCCGTGCCGACGTCATCCACCGAGGACAGGGCCCGGAGGCAGTCGGCGAGCCGGCGGCGGAAGAGGGCCGCCTGGGCGGCAAAGTCCCCGGGGGCCTGGAAGAGGTAGAGCCGGTCGCGGAGGACCCGCACGACGCTGTCCACGCCGCTGGCCGAGGGCCCGAGGCCGCGCGGGTGCCGGGCGATCGGCAGCAGCGACATGGTCAGCTCCTTGAGGGCCCGGCTCAGGTCCAGCACCCCGGACAGCAGGGCGTGCACCTGGGTCAGGGACAGGTGATCGGAGTCGGCCCGGCGCAGGCGCGCCTCATTGACGATGAAGGCTGTGTGTGTGCGGTGTGCGGTGTGCGGTGTGCGGTGTGCGGTGTGCGGCGTGCGGTGTGCAGCGTGCAGCGTGCAGGGTGCAGTGTGCGGTGTGCAGCGTGCAGCGTGCAGCGTGCAGCGTGCGTGGGTGCGAGGTGAGTCGACGGGGCATGGTGGGCGCGTCGGCAGGGCGCGCGGGGATGGTGGTGTATGCGCGGGCTCATGCGCCGCCGGGGACGTACCCTTGCGCATGGCCTCCAGCAGGTCGGCCAGGGCGCGGAGGACCTGCTGCGAGCCGTGCTGCAGCAGGCGCACATCACGGTTCAGGTAGATCCGGTGCGCCACGCCGCTGGCCAGCTGGGCCAGCTGAACCGCCGAGAAGATCAGCCCCACCAGGCCGCCGAAGAGGCCGACCGCGCGCGGCCGCGGCAGCGCATGCGTCCGGGCATGGTGCGCGGCCCGCACGGCCGACGCGGCCAGCTGCGACAGCAGCCCCATCAGGTCGCTGGTGCCGGCGAAGGTCCGGCAGTCGGAGCGGTCGACGAAGATCTGCCCGGGGCCCACGAGCGGAGGCGTCAGCGAAAGGGGCAGGCAGGCCGGCAGGCCGGCCGAGAGGCCGCGTCGGAGGCGGTCCCCCCGGTCCCCCACCCGCCAGATGGGCAAAAGGAAAAGAGCGGGCAATGGGAAAAGAGCGGGCAATGGGAAAAGAGCGGGCAATGGGAAAAGAGCGGGCAATGGGAAAAGACCCAGGCACAGGGCCACGCCTCACGACGCACATCAAACACCGGGACCAGATCCGCCGCCGGGACGCCCACGCGCTGGCCCTCGAAGATGATGTGGTGCGTGTCGCGCTCCGGCGGCCCGGGGGCCGCCAGGCACAGCAGGTCCCCCGGGCGAATGGTGGCATCGTGCTCCGGCAGGGGGATCTCCCGGCCGGCCCGGAGGACCGTCAGGATGACCTCGGCCCCGGGCTGGCCGGCCGGGGCCTCGGCCAGGGCCCGGGCCGACCGGGCATGCTGCTCCATCTGCGCGGCCACCTCGGCCCGGAAGGCCACCGGGTCCAGCTCGGCCTGGTGGAAGGTG
>NW_009242972.1:1625161-1625901 GCF_000388065.1 Fonticula alba | reverse complement strand
GGAAAAGAGCGGGCAATGGGAAAAGAGCGGGCAATGGGAAAAGACCCAGGCACAGGGCCACGCCTCACGACGCACATCAAACACCGGGACCAGATCCGCCGCCGGGACGCCCACGCGCTGGCCCTCGAAGATGATGTGGTGCGTGTCGCGCTCCGGCGGCCCGGGGGCCGCCAGGCACAGCAGGTCCCCCGGGCGAATGGTGGCATCGTGCTCCGGCAGGGGGATCTCCCGGCCGGCCCGGAGGACCGTCAGGATGACCTCGGCCCCGGGCTGGCCGGCCGGGGCCTCGGCCAGGGCCCGGGCCGACCGGGCATGCTGCTCCATCTGCGCGGCCACCTCGGCCCGGAAGGCCACCGGGTCCAGCTCGGCCTGGTGGAAGGTGTTGGCCCGGGCCAGGTGCCCCTCGACCGCGGCCACGAAGCAGGCCAGCGTGGCGGCCGACACGTCCGGCCCGAAGCCGCAGTACCCCTGGACCGCGCCGCCGGCCAGCAGGCTCAGCCGGGTGTTCAGCAGGGCAAAGAGCTGGGTCATGGACGCGCGCCGGGCCCCGGGGTCGCTGATGATCGAGTTCGACAAGCGCACCAGCATCTTGGCGTACATGGGGCTGGTGAGGAAGCGCTGGAAGCCGGCCTCCACCACCGGCCGGGCCACCATCAGCAGGGCCTCAATGGCCTGGGCCATCTCCTCGGAGGCCGAGTCGCTTGGGGCGGCGGCGGCGGCGGCGGCGGCGGCGGCGGCGG
>NW_009242972.1:1615377-1620352 GCF_000388065.1 Fonticula alba | reverse complement strand
GCTTGGCTCAGATGAGGGTCCGTCCTACGCCTGCGCCGGCTTGGGGGGGGCATGCGCGCGCCGGTTCCAGCGTCGCCGTCGCCAGACGGGACCCGGGGAGGGGCGGGGGTGGCCGACCGGACGCGGCCCGCCGCGAATGTGGGTCCCCCCGGTCGCACAGGCCCCCAGGCCGGGGGGGGGGGGGAGGAAATGCCCCGTACGAGCGCCCCTGCGCCCCTGCGCGGCCCCTGCGCGCGGCCCCTGTGGTGTGCGCGCGCGCGTGCGGCCGGGCGGCCAACCCGCGGCGGTTCGCGCCCGGTCGCCGGCCGCGGCGGCGGGCATTCCTCCGCCCGGGGGGCCCCCGGGCGCCGCGGTGACACTCCCGGGGCCCGAGCGCCGGTGCGGGGCAAAAAAAACAAAAAAAAACACCCCCCCATATGCCCCTTTCTCCCGAGCCGCGGCCGACGGCCGCCCGGCCGGTGGAGGCGCGGAAACGCGGGCGTGCGCGCGCGCGCGCTCGCGCCCCCGCCGCCCGTGCGCCCATGGCGTGGCGGCAGGTTGCCAACGGACCCCATGGGCCGCGGCAATCCCCGGCCGCCAAGCCCCCCCCCTCCCCCCCCCCAGACAGAGCAGGGCGGCGGGGGGCGGCCGGGCGCCGGCGCCGGGGAGAAAGGGCCCTCCGCCGCCCGCCCGCCCTCCGCCGCCGCCTGGCCGGCGTGCGGATGATTAATCGTCCCGGCCAGGCCGCCCCGGGCCGGCGCGCATTCAAACCCCGCCATCACTCGATGCCAAATGGCCGACACCCGGGGGTGCGCGCACCCCCCCCACCCCCCCGCCAGGCGACCTCGCTCCCGGCCGCCCCGGCCGCCCGGCCGCGCCCAGCCGGTCCTAATATCCGGCCCCCACGGGGCAGGCTTTTCGCCCTCCGACCCCGGGCCGGACAAGCAGGGCGGCCGGGGAACTGTCCCCCCCCCCCCCCCCCCCCCCCTCGCCCTCGGGCAGCAGGTGGAGGTGCTCGGGCTTACATATGTGTGTATATATTATATATTCGGCCACTGTGGTTACTGCTCCCCGGGCGCCGGAGGGCTCCCACATTCATTTGGCGCGGCCGGCGGCTCCTGCCAACGCTCCTCGCGGTCGCGGGCCACCGACCGCGAGAAGGCCGACACCAGCAGCGAGGAGACCACCGTCCGGGCCAGGTCGCGGCAGAGCCGCTCGAAGGCCTGCTCGTCGTCATTGTGGTCGTGGTCGCGGCCGCGGCCCGGCGAGGGCGGCCGGCTCGGGGCCGGGGTCGAGGCGTCCCAGAGCCGCGCGCGCGCGGCGCAGGCGCTGTGCCGCGAGCCGCATGTCCGTGGGTCGGTGGGAGTCAGTGGCATGCCCCCCCGGTCGCCCTGTGGCTTTCTCGTTCTGCCCCCCCCCCCCCCGCCCGGCCCTCCGGGCTGTCTCTCGCTCACGTACCGGTCCAGGCGCCTGCCCTCCTCGGAAGCGGCATCCAGGCCGAGTGTCTCGGCCACCGAGGCCGGCCCGGCCGCGGCCAGCTCGATCAGGTAGAGCGCGGCGGACTCCTGTTCCCCGGGGCCCGGTGCCGAGGGTGGATGCCAGGCAAGTGTGTATGTGCGTCAGCGAAAGCGGAGCGCCGGGAGAGCGCGCACCCCCCCGGCCGCGGGAGATGAGGCCGGAGCACGTACCACCATGCACGCGCCGTAGGCGCCGGCCCCGGAGCGACCGCACTCGGACACGCGCTGGAGCGAGCGCGAGCGCTGGGCAAAGCGCGCGTAGCTAACCACGGCCAGGCGCCCGGGGGGCGACGGGTCCCCCGGGCCCGAGCCCCGGCCCTCGCCAGGCGGCTCGGCCAGGAGGGAGGCCGCGCGGGCCCGTGCCGCCGCCACCTCGGCCATCGACACGTCGAAGGACAGCTCCGAGGCCGAGGCCGACGGCGAGGGGGCCCAATCCAGCAGAGCCCCCGGCGTGGCGGGCGGATCGGCCGGCTCCGGGGCGCAGTGCTCGGCACACAGGGCCGGCAGGGCGTCGGCGGGGGGCGCCTCGGCCGGCCGAGCCACCACGGCCGCCGGGCAGACGTCCGGCCGGGCCACCAGCCCCAGGGCGTAGATCAGCCCCGGGGTCAGGTCATCGGCGCCGGAGGCCGACAGGGGCGGCAGGTCGGCCTCCGAGATGTCCGGGCTGCGGCCGCCCTCGGCCGTGGCGGCCAGCTGCCGCAAAAAGAGCACCACGCTCTGGGGCGCCGTGCAGATGGCCTCTGCGAGGGGCGGGGAGGGGGCGAGTTTGTCAGCTGGCCATGCACAGACAGGCACATGCATATGCGCATGCGCGTCCGGTCACCCGCGGCCCGGGGGGGGGGGCGGGAGGCAGGACCCGGCCGTGCGCGCGGCAGGGCTCACGGCCGGGCGACCGCCGGGCACGCGGGGCCGGAGGCGGCGGCCGGCCGGCCATGAGATGGCCATTGGCCACGTACCGGACACGGCGGAACAGGCCAGGGCGCAGACGGCCGCCACGTCGGCCGGGGATCTGAAGGGCCCCCGGTGCCAGATGTCCCGGGGCCCGGGGTGCGCCACCAGCTGCCGGAGGATGGCCCCGGCCGCGGTGGCCACCGTGCGCTCGGTCCACCGGGCCAGCGCGGCATCCAGCTGCGGCCCGGACAGGCCGGCGGCCACGGCGGCCAGGCGCCCGGGCCCCGGCAGCCGGGGGACCGGCAAGCCGAGGGCCGCGGCCGATGCGCGGGCCCGGCCGCACGCGCAGCCCGGCGCCGCGCAGGGCTCCCGCGCGCCGAACAGCACGAAGCACGCCCGCTCCAGGGCCGCGTCCAGCCGGCGATCGGCCACCGGGGCGAAGACGCTGTGTCGCGGGGCGCAGGGTCAGCACAAAGCTCCCGGCCCTGGGGGGGGGGGGGGGGGGAATCTCGCGCGCGGGTACGCATGGCGGCCCAAGCGTACTCGACACGCAGGGACACATGGCACACGGGGAAGCAAATGCCCCAAAAGGCACACATGGACAGAGAAGCACATGGACAGAAAGGCGCACAGGCACACATTGCGCACAGACACACATAACACACAGAAAGGCCCACAGACACACATAGCACCCAGAAAGGCCCACAGACACACATAGCACACAGAAAGGCCCACAGACACACATGGCACACAGAAAAGCACACATGGCACATAGCACTTGGCGCAGGGGGCACAGGACTCGCGGGCACGCACCTGGCGCAGGGAACCTGCAGGTAGATCAGACGCTCGGTCACGTCGATGACCGACCCCCGGTGGAGCCGGGCGATTTGCGGCCGCAGGGCCTCGGCCCAGGCCGGCGGGTGGAGGATGACCGCCGCCGCGGCCAGGAGCTCCGCATGGGCGATCTCCAGCCGGGTGTCCAAGTCGCCGGCCTCCTGCCGGAGGTAGAAGCGCCCGGCGGCCAGGTGCAGCCGCGCGGAGGCCGGCGCCGCCGGCAGCAGGCGCTCCAGCTCCCCGGCCACATCGGCCCCCGTGGGCCGCGGCAGGGAGACCACACCGGGCGGACGCACCAGCGGCGACTCGTCCGGCACATCGACCTGGCCAGGCGGACTGGCCGAAGTGCCCGCCGCCGCCGCCGCCGCCGCCGCCGGCTCGGCCCCAGGGGGAGGCGCATCGCCGGTGGGGGATGCGGGCCGCGACCCGGCCGACGGGCGGATGTCGCCGGGGTCGCTCTCCGCGCCGCCGGCCCCCTCCCCCGGGGGATCGACCCCGGGCCCGGGCCCGGGCCCCGGCACGGCCGTGTCCACCAGCGCGTGGCTCTCGGCCGCGGGGGCCGCCGGGGTGGCCCGGGCCCCGGTGAGCATGGTCCACAGGGAGGCGGCCGCGGTGCCGGCCCCGGCGCCCGGCGCCTCTCCCAACCCCTCAGCGCCCGGGGCCCGGGGCAGCGACTGGGCGATGGCCGTCATCGCCAGGCCGGTGGCCCAGCTCAGCAGCCCGGCCGTGCTCTGGGACAGGGACCCGGCGGCCGGGGCGGCCAGGGCCCGGGTCTCGGCGGCCGCGGCCCCGGGCCCGGCCGCCTCCAACGGCCCGCCGGCCGACACCGCCAGCGACACCAAGTCCGACCCGGGCAGCGACTGGTCCACCACCAGCACGCGCAGGCGCCGGCTGGGGCACGGGCTCAGCCGGCCGGCCACCCGGGTGTCCAGCAGCAGCGGCGTGGCTTCGACCAGGGCGCGCCACAGGCGCCGGGCCTCCGGCAGCGACACCGGCCGCTCGCCGGCCTCCAGGGGCGAGGAGGCTTCCTCGCAGGGGGGCAGGCCGCGGCCGTGGCCGGCGACCGCGGCCGCGGCCGCGGCCGCCAGCCCAGCCTGCCCGCCCGGCAGCGACTCGGCGCTGTACGCCTCCGACAGCTCGGACAGCAGCGACGAGTCGACCACCGGCACGGTCAGGTCCCGGAGGATGAAGATCGGCTCCTCCGGCTGGTCAATGGCCAGGCCGGCCGAGCCGGAGTGGAAGTCCAGGAAGCGGCACCTACGCCGGGCGGCAGCCGGGGGGGGGGGGGGGGGGGGAGGGGTTAGTAAGGCCGCCGACAGGGCGCAGGGCTCGGCGACCGGCAAGGGGACACACATGTTCTGGCCGTCCGGCCTCGAGGCCACATAGTGCCGACCGAGTGGCCGTCGGCCGTGTGGCCGCGCTCGACCAGCAGGCACCCGGCCTCGAAGGCGGGCTGGGCCCGGTCCTCCGGCTGGAGGATGGTCACCGGGACCGGGGCCCCGGCCGCCGGGGCCGGGGCCAGGCCCAGCAGGACATGCCGCCGGACCAGCAGCCGGCGGTAGGAGATCCCGGCCACGTCGGCCGGCCGGGCGATCGGCAGGACCAGCACCGGCTGCTGGTCCGGCGCGCCGCCCGGCGAGTGGGAGCCATTCTGCGCCCGGGGCGCACCGGCGGCCGAGGCGCCGACCCGGGGGCCAGCGGGCCAGCGGGCCAGCGGGCCAGCGGCAGGGCGGGGGGGGGGGGGGGGGGGGGGG
>NW_009242972.1:1613276-1614762 GCF_000388065.1 Fonticula alba | reverse complement strand
GGGGGGGGATGTGTATGGTCAGCGGCAGAGGCGGGCAGAGGCGCGGGGCACGAGCAGCGGCCCCCGGCGGGGCGGCCGCCACGCACCCGGAGCCGGAGCAGCCCCATGCACGCGGCCTCCGGCGGGAAGGGGTGCGTCAGCAGCAGATGCCGGACCAGGTCGTCCGGGAGGTGCGTGCACGCCGGCAGCGTCACCCGCCGGGGGGGCGGCCGCGAGGAGGGCGCATCGAAGTACTCGGACGCCTCGTCATTCTCGGAGCCCGGGTGGTGCTCGGCCGCGCCCGGGGCGTCCCCCGGCGGCCGGGCCGCCCCCGGCGAGGCCGGCACACCCGGCGGCGAGAGCAGCTCCGCCAGCCGGTCGCCCGGCTCCGTGTCGGACTCCAGCTCGTCGGACCCGGTGCCGGAGTCGGGGTCCAGGTCGCCGGCGATGCCGTCCAGGTCGCCCGACGAGCCGGCCGCAGGCGCGGGGGCCGGGGCCGGGGCGGGCGCGGGGGCGGGCGCGTGCTCGTCCGCCGGACCCATCGGGGGTGTCAGCGAGCGCGCGCGCGCGCGGAGGAGGGGGGGGAGGGGGGGCACAGGGCAGGCCGAGAGGCACTCAAGAGGGGTAGGAGGAATGGGCGTGGCGGGGCGAGCGAGGGGAAGGGGCACGAAGGAGAGGAGCAAGTGCGGGGGGCGGGCGCAGCCGTGACTGATGTGGCCGGCATCCCCGCCCGCCCCAGGATGGGCCTTTTTTTCTCTTCCTTCTTTTTTGGCCGGGGGGGACAGACCCCCCCCCACACGACGCACGCGAGATCTCCGCGCTTTCCCGGCACCGCCCGGCCCCCCCCCCCCCGGGGGGGCGCGAGAGCCGGAGGGCGCCGGGGTGACATTTCCGATCGGCCGGCCGACTCCCAACGGTGACCCGGCCGGGGCGGCTGCCGCGGGACAGGGCGACGCGAAGAGATCGCGCGCCGGGCCGCCGGGGTTGCTCCGGGCCGCACACCCGCCCTTTTGCCCGCCCCGATGAAGCCCCGCTGGCCCTGGCGCCCTTCTGCCCGCCCCCTTTTGCCCGCCCCCTCCCCTGCCTGCCTTTCCTCCCCGCCCCCCCCCTTTGGTTCGCCTCTCCTGCTCGTGCCCCGGCCAGGAGCACACCCCGCCCGATGGACGCCGTGGATGGCGGCCCGGGGGCGCCGGGCCCGCACCCCGGCAAGGTGGCCGCCGCCTGGGCACCAAGCCCCGGGCGCGTGGCCCTCCTGGCCTCGCTCGGCGTTGTCGCGCTGCAGATCTTCCTCCTGCCCGCCTAGTACGCATGGCCGGCCGCAGGGCCTTTCGCCTGTGCCCGCGCGCCCGCGCGCCCGACTCACGCCCCCTCCCCCCGCCCCCTGCCCGCGGCCCGGGCCCACCGGCCAGCTACTCGACCGACTTCGAGGTCCACCGGAACTGGATGGCCATCACCCACCGGCTGCCGGCCGGCCAGTGGTACTACGATGTGCGTGCGCCGGATTTTC
>NW_009242972.1:1607881-1609441 GCF_000388065.1 Fonticula alba | reverse complement strand
CCCCCGACCAGGACTCATGTATTTTCCGCACGGCAGACATCCACTTCCAGTACAACGCCCCGGCATATGGGCTCCTCTTGTATGCCCTGGCCCTGGCCTGCCAGGTACGTGCCTCCGGCCGCCATGCGACCCATCGGGCAGGGCGCCTGCCCCCCTCCCCCCCTCCCCGGGCCCTTTCTCGGCCAAGCGGCATGCTGACGTGCCCTCCGCGGCGCAGGGCCGGCGCCTGTCCGCGGCCGTGACCTTCTCCGCGTCGGTGGTCTTCAAACACATCATGGTCTACTCGGCCCTCGGGCTGGGGCTGTGGCTGCTCCTGTCGGCCGACCGGCCGGCGGCCCAGCGAGGCCCCACCGCAGCCGGGGCCGGGGCCTGGGGCCTGGCCCGCCGGGCGGCCGGGCGCCTGCCGGGGCTGGCGCTGGCCGCCGCCGGGACATGCCTGGCGGCCTTCTGGCCTGTCCGGGCGCACACCGGGCAGATCCTCCGGCGGATGTTCCCGGTCGGCGCGCGCGGCATCGTCCACTCCTACTGGGCGGCCAATGTGTGGGCCCTCTACTGCGGGGCCGAGCGCGTGCTGGTCCTCGGTGCGTGGGGCATTTGCGTGGGTCGCCCTGGCCTGCTGCGCCGGGCTCCCCCCCCCCCTCCCCGCCCCCGCCCCCGCCCCCTTCCCCTGTGGCGACAGCTGACCGTGTGTCGCCTGCTCCTGGCTCCCCTCTCTCCCGCTCTTGCTGCTGGCTGGCTTGGGCGTGCGCCCTCGCCCCCCGGCGGGGGGGGGGGGGCCAGTCCTCCGCCGCGTGGCTCCCGGGCTGCTGGCCGCCCCGGCGCACGCCGAGGAGTCCCTCACGCGGGGGCTGGTCACCGGAACGCCGCTCTTCCGTGTCCTGCCCACCCCCACGCCGGCCGGGGCCCTGGTGGTCACCCTGCTGCTGATGCTGGTACGCGCTGGGCCGTTGGCTGTCACGCACGCCCGGCGCCGGACTGACACCCCCTTCGCCACCAGCCCAGCGCGTGGGGTCTGCTGCGGGAAGCACGCGCCCCGGGGGGCCTGCGCCCCGCGCGCGCGGCCCTCCACGCGTCCATGGGGCTCGGCGCCCTGGGGGCCTTCCTCGGGGCGTGGCACGCGCACGAGAAAGCCATCCTCGGCTGCACGGTGGTGCTCGGGTATGTTGGGCCTCTGCCTCGGTCTCCTCCTGCGGCCGCCATGCCGCGGGCCCGGCCCGATCGGGGCGCCCCTGCTGATGTGATCTAACCTGCCGGCTCGCCCGTCCGCGGTCCATCCCTCCGGCTGGCTGCTCTGCGCCCTCGCACCCCTCGCCGGGCGGCGGGGCAGCTTCTCCGCGCTGGAGCCCCTGCTACTGGGCGCCGGCCGGCCCGGCTCCCGGGCAAGGGGCCCGCTCGGCCGGTGGGTCGCCGGCATGCACGTTGCCTCGCTCTTGTGGGTGGTCTGCCTGTATGGGCACGCGGCCCTGTGGCCGCTGCTCTTCCGGCCGGAAGGTTCGCCCCGGGTCTGGTGCCGCGCCAGTGCTCCTGCTTGCCCCCCCCCCCCCCCCCCCCCCCCCCCCC
>NW_009242972.1:1602665-1603135 GCF_000388065.1 Fonticula alba | reverse complement strand
GTACGCGCACAAAATCACCCCCCCCCCCAGCGTCGGACTGCTGGATGTGGTGCAGCTGGGCCTGCTGTGCGCCCTCGCGCACGACCGCGTCGCCGAGCTGCTGGCCGGCGTCGGGCTGGACTTCCTGCCCCTGATGCTGACCAGCCTTGTGTGCGCCGCAAACATCCTGCTCCGGGTGTATCTGCCCTACTCGCTGGCATGTGTGCTTGCCCCCGGCGCCGAGTGAGAGGCCGCCCGGCGCCGCGCCCGGGGCGCATTGGCGCGGGAGTCGGCCCCCCGCCTGCCCGCCCCCGGGGGCAAGCACCACACACGGCGGCCAGCGCACGAAAAATAGATTGCTCCCGAAACTGCCAACGCACAGGCGCACACACACACACACACAGGAATCCCCCGGTCGAATGCCCCTTCGCGGGCCCCAGCCAGCGCAGGGGTGTTTATATTTGGCCGCCGGCGCGCTGTGGCCCCCGTCC
>NW_009242972.1:1595661-1599533 GCF_000388065.1 Fonticula alba | reverse complement strand
CCCCCCCCCCGGCCGCCATGTCCCTCCTGTCCGGCGACCCGTCCATGTTTTCCCGATCAGAGAGCATGATCCGCATCAACCTCCTTCGCGCCGGCATCACGAAGACCATGCGGCTGAGCACCTTCGACACGGTGGCCTCCCTGCGCATGCAGCTGATCGAGTCCAACCGGGCATACTACCCGTCGCCCAACTTCGGGCTCTTCTTCTTCTCGCCGCTCGCCGGGGCGGATGACGCGGGCACCGGCCCGGCCGGCACCCCCGGCCCGGCCGGCGCCTCCGGCCCGGCCGGCTGCGACACCCCCCTCCGGCCGAGCGGCTCCAGCCAGTCGCTCAGCTCCCTGCCCGGGGGCGGGCCGGCCCGGCTGCTGGAGGAGGCCGGCTTCCTGGACGACCGGGTGGCCCTGCTGGACTACGAGTTCCCGGCCGGCACCACGCTCTACCTGGTGCCCATGACCCGGACCCCGCCGAAGATCCCCGGGTTCCATGCGGCCCCGGTGACCATGCCGGACATCCCCCGCTTCGACATCCAGTCCATGGAGTCCTACCGGCCGCCCGGGGCCTCGAGCGCCGAGCGCTCCCTGCTCAAGGCCAACAGCCGGGACAAGCGTGTCCTGCTGATGCAGCTCATCCGCAAGGGGGAGCCCTCGCGTGCGTGGCTCTCCCCCCCCCTCTCTCTCTCTCTCTCTCCCTTCCCCCCCCCCCCTGCTTCGCCTCCACCCCGCTCCTCTCGACTTGCTGCCTCGGCCCCTGGCTGCCAGGCCCCCGTGCTGGCGCGTGCCGATCCGGCCGGCGTGGGCGCGGGCGCGCCCTCCGATCGGGGCCGGAGGAGAAATGCAAGGCCCGCCCGGCTGACATGTCGTACCCCCCCCCCCCGCCCCCGCCCCCGCCCTCGCCCCAGTCAACAACATCCGGCGCCTCCTGCGCAACGGCCTGGACCCGAACTTCCTGGAGTCCTCGCTCGGGGGCGACGCGCGCCCGGCGCCACCGCGCGCGTGCTTCGACGCCTTCGGCGACGAGGTCGAGGACATCGATGAGGCCCTGCAGTATGATGACCACTCGCCCCTGTCGATGGCCGCCATGCTGGACGCCGTGGATCTGATCCGGCTACTGGTGCTCGAGGGTGCGCCCGTCCGCCTGCCCGCACGCCCCGCACACATACACCCATGTCCGCCGGGGGCCCCCTTCCACCGCTGACACCCCTGGATTCCCCCGCCCCCCCCCCTCCCCTCCACCAGGCGGAGCGCATGTCGACTTCGCCAACCTCCGCCGACACACGGCCCTGCACCTGGCGGTGCGAGCCAACCGGCCCCAGTCGCTGGCGGTGCTGCTGCACCTGGGCGCCAGCCCGGACGGCCTGGGGCTCACCCCGTCGGCCCTGTCCGAGGCGGAGATCGCCCGGACCGGGCACGTCCTGCGCACGCCCCTCTACGACGCATGCTACCATGGCAGCCGGCGGGCCTGTGTCCTGGTACGCCCTTCCCGGCCCGGGTCTTCTGCCGCCCCCCCCCCCCCCCCCCCCCCCGGCCGGAGCTTCCTTGCCTCCCGCCCTGGCGAAGGCCCCCCTAACGCATGCATGTGCCCTGCTCTCCTTCGCTCCTTCTCCCGGCGTCCCCCCCTCCCACCCCACCCCCGGCCGGGGCAGCTCCTCCTGCGGAACGGCGCCACGCTCGACATTGCCGACGCCTTTTTCAACCCCCTGTCGATCGTGGCCCCCAGCCCCGGGGGCGGCTCCTCCGGCCAGCCGTCGGCCTACCCCCGCCGGTCGGAGCTGTCGCTGTCCTGCGCACACGGCGACTACGAGACGTCCCAGCTGCTGGTCAACTACGGGGCGCGGATCCGGTCGCGGGACGCGGTCCTCGGCCAGACGCCGCTGCACTTTGCCGTGAGCGCCCTGCTGGGGAAGCTGCGCCAGTCGCCGGTGCCGCTGATCCTGCCGGCATCGGCGGTGGCGGCCTCCGCCTCTTCCGCCTCCTCCCGGTCTTCGACCTTTGCCCGGCCGCCCGGGACCGGGACCGGGGCCGACGCCGACGCGGCCCCGGCCCCGGCCCCGGCCCCGGCCCAGCCACACCAGCAGCCGCTCAATGCCATCCCCAACATCTCCGGCTACCTGTCCATCATCAAGCTGCTGCTGTTCGATGTGGACATGAGTGACTTTGTGGATTGCCAGTGCGCGGACGATGTGGCCTCCCTGTACCCGGACCCGGGCCCGGCGCCGGGGGACGGCCCGGCCACCACGGTGGCCCCCGGCTGCACCGAGTGCCAAACCACCGGGCAACTGGACATCACCGGGTTCGCCGGGGCCGGGCCCGGGGCCGGGCCCGGGGCCCCCTCCTGCCGGGCCATGCTGGCGGCCTTCTTCCAGGAGTTGAACTTGGTCCTGCCGACGCCGCCGCGCGCGCCCACCGGCCAGGAAGCCCAGCCGACCCTCTGGTCGCGGGTGGACATCACCCAGACCCTGGCCTGCCTGGGGGCCGAGCTGTCGGCCCTGGTCAGCCTCTCGGCCCCGGGGGACACCTCGACCATCGACCATCTGGCGCTCTTCCTCCTGGAGCAGGAGGTCTCCCGGTCCGGGCTCAAGGGCCGGGTGTACTCGCTGGCGGCCCTGGTCCCGCCGGTCCGGCGCCTGTTCCAGCTGGTGCTCATGTATGATTGGCTGCTGGCGCGGCACCTGCTCAGCCACATCCGGCCCTATGACCCGGAGCAGGAGGGCGCCCTGCCCAGCAGCTCGGCCCTGCCGCTGGGGGCCGGCGGCCGGGATCAGGACTTCTCCGACCAGCTGCTGACCATGCGCCGGTGCGTGGCCGCCGGGCCGATGCCGC
Source organism: Fonticula alba (assembly GCF_000388065.1). Taxonomy (NCBI): domain Eukaryota; order Rotosphaerida; family Fonticulaceae; genus Fonticula; species Fonticula alba. The sequence continues at coordinate 1,596,714 of NW_009242972.1, read as the reverse complement.
CGCCGGCGGCCGCGCGCCTGCTGGACCCGTCGTTGCACTTGGGCCGGGCGCCGGCCGCCGCCCCGCCCGCGGGCGCATCCTCGTCACTGGTGGCCGGGGCCGGCGGCACCACCACCCCCACCACGCCGCTGATGCCGGGCCGGGGCCACCTCCACTCGAGCAGTTCCGGCGGCGGGGGTCCCCCGTCCGGGGCTCGCCTCGGCTCCGACTACCCCCAGCCCCCGTCCTCCGCCGCCTCCTCGTCTTCCTCCTCCTCCTCCTCCTCCGCCGCCGCCGGGGCCGGCGGGTCCTTCGGGGAAGCCCTCTCCATGAGCATCCGGCCCCTGTCGCTGGAGCAGTCCGAGCGGCTACGCCGCACCGGCGGCGGCGGCCCCGGGCAGCCGGTGCACTACCTCCAGCGCCCGGTCCATGTGCCGCCCCCGCCGCCCATCGGCTTCCGCGGCATCTGCCCCTGAAGGGGGCGATGGCCGCCGCCCGCGCGCAATATACACACTGCTCACACATGTTCCTCGCGTGCCCCTCCGTGCAAGTGCTGCTCCGCGCCCCCCGCCCCCCCCTCCTTGCTGTGGGCGTGCTCCCCCGTGCCGGTGCCGTCCAGTTAAGGCCATTAATCCGCCCCCAAGAACGGGCGATAGGCCGTCCGGGCGGCGGAGCGCGGCCAGCCGCCCGGTCGCGCGCTGATCACGCGATGCGCCAACGCAGCTGCACGTTATACTTATTTAAATTTGCTCCCCGCCGCGCTCGCCCCGCGCCCCTCCCTCTTGGGCCGCCGCCGGAGTAACGCCACCGGCCGCGCGCGCCGCCCGCCCGCCGGCGCGTCCCTTCTGGAATCGCCAAACGCGCGCAAGGCGGCGGTGGTCTCTCCCCCCTGTCGGCCCCGGGGGCGGCGCGGTCGTGTGCCGCCGCAGCACGCACGCACGCACGCACGCACGCACGCACGCACAAACACACGCACGTACGCGCGCGCGCGCGAGCAGCTTCCCCGGGTGCCCGGGGTGGCTTGGGGGCACACTTGCCATCGTCCCCCGCCCAACCGACCCAGGGGGGGCAGGC
>NW_009242972.1:1588721-1595241 GCF_000388065.1 Fonticula alba | reverse complement strand
GGGGGGGGGTTGTCCGGGATCGCCGCTTTCTAACGGTCGAGAGTAACCATCCTGCCCCCTGCCGGGGCGGCCGCTGCGCGCGGGCCCGTGCATTCGGGTATGCCCGCGCGCGGCGGCGGCTACCGGGAAACGGGCGGCGGGGCACTCCGGACACCGGCCGATCGAGCCCGGCCCGACTTGGTAACCTGCTGCCGGCTTGTCCGGAATCCCCCCACCGCCGGGCACCACACCGCAAGGGGGGCGGGGCGGCGGGTCCGGCATCTGCCTTCCCACGGATGCGCGTAGGCGCGCGGGCGCGGCGATCCCAGGCCGTGACCGGGGCCGGCGCCTCGCGTGCGCCTCCATGCGCCGGGAGTCAAGAGCGCCCGCCCCCGGAGCGCAAGCACCTCGCTCGGGGAGCAGCACACACCCTCCCTGCCCCACCCCTACCTCCCTCTTTCGCCTCCTTTCCCCGGGCTCCCCCTGCCTCTCTCGGTCTCTAGCGCGCGCTCTCCCTCTCCCCCCCTCCGCCCCCTCCCCCCCCCCCTGCCCCCATCCTCGCCTCCTGCCTGCGCGTGTCCCGCCCTGCCCACCGGCCCCCCGAGCGCAGCATGGCTGACCCCGCGGCGGACGCCGGCGCGCCGGCCACGCTGGACCAGTTCGAGCGGATCGAGGAGGTCGGCCACGGGTCCTTCGGGCGGATTGTCAAGGTCCGCCGGCGGAGCGACGGCCAGCAGCTGGTCTGGAAGGAAATCGACTACAAGAACATGGGCCGGCGGGAGAAGCAGCAGCTGGTGGCCGAGGTGAACATCCTCCGAGCGCTGCGGCACTCGAACATCGTGCGCTACTTCGACCGGATCCTGGACAGCGAGCACTGCCGCCTGTATGTGCTGATGGAGTTCTGCGAGGGCGGCGACTTGAAGATGTTCCTGTCGAAATATCGGAAAGAACGGTGCGTTGCCCGCTCGCTTTGAGGGCCATGTGTGTGTGTGTGTGCCACAACAAAAGAGGCAAAGGCCCAGGGAAGAGCAAGTCCCCCCGCCCGACTGACGGTCTGTCTTGCTTCTCGCCGGCGGTCGGCATCGGACCCGGGGCCCGGCGCAGGACCTTCCTCGATGAGGATCTCATCTGGCGCATCTTCACGCAAATCGTCCTGGCCCTGCACGAGTGCCACACCCACAAGGATGGCATCATCCTGCATCGGGACCTGAAGCCGGGGAACATTTTCTTCCTGGACCCCAGCCACACGACGGTCAAGCTCGGGGACTTCGGCCTGTCGCGGACCCTCGAGTCGTCGGCCACCCTGGCGCAGACCTTCCTCGGCACGCCGTACTACATGTCCCCGGAGCAGGTGGACCACAGCGGGTACAACCAAAAGTCCGACATCTGGTCTCTCGGGTGCCTGCTTTTCGAGATGTGCAGCCTGGTGTGCGTGCCCGAGCCCGGCCCCGTCGGGCTTCTGCCCGCTCTTCTTCGCCTCGCGCTTTGTGCCTCGCGCCTCGTGCGCCGTGCCTGCTGCTTCCCCTTTCCGCCGTTCCTCGCCCCCCCCCCCCTTGACCCGGTGCCTGACACGATGCACGCCAGTCCCCCCTTCGATGCGGCCGATCAGAAGCAACTGAATGCCAAGATCCTGACGGCGCAGTGCCCGGCCCTGCCGGCCGCGGCGCAATACTCGGCCGATCTGCACAACCTGGTCCGGTGGATGCTCCAGCGCAACCAGGACCAGCGCCCGACCACGGACCAGATCCTGCGCTTCCGCCCGGTGCGCCTGGTGTACCGGGAGCGGCGCATCCAGAAGCAGTGCGTCAAGTCCCCGGCCGCTTGGGGCCCGTGCGGCCGCCATGCCATCCCCCGAGGGCACTCCCTCTCCCTCCCTCTCTCCCTCTCTCTCTCTCTCTCTCTCCCTCTCTCCGTGCCTGTGAACCTTCCTTCTTTTTTTTTCTTGCCTGCCCCCGGCTCGGCCGGCTGCCCTGTGTCCCGGCTAACTCCCGCCCCCTGTAGCTACGTCAAACTCAAGGAAATCGAAACGGCTCTGGTGACGCGCGAGCAGGACCTCCTGGCCTTCCAGGAGATCATGCGGCAGAAGGAGCTGGCGCTGAAGGAGCGCGAGGCCGTGGTCCAGGCGGCCGAGCAGCAGCTCAAGGCCCGCGAGCAGCAGCTGGCCCTGCTGGAGGCCCGGCTGGTCGAGCAGCGCGACCGGCAGCAGCACCAGCAGAAGACCCTGCTCCAGCGCGAGGAGCAGGCGGCCGCCCAGCTGGAAGACGCCCAGCGCCAGTGGCAGAAGCTGGCCCAGCGGGCGGCCGGCGGCTCGGCCGACGGCACCCCCGGCCGGCCCTCCATCGCGCACCCGCTGTCGCCGTATGGAGTTGCGGCTGGCGGGGGGGGGCCCGCTGGCGGGTCGGTGCATTCGCCGGCCGCCGCCGCCGCCGCCGCCGCCGCCACCGCCGCCGCCACTCCCTCCGCCGTGATCGGGTCGCTGGAGTCCCTGGGGCTGGGCTCGGCCCGCCGGTCTGCGGATCTGCCATCCGACGGACCATTCATGCGGGCCGCCGCGCTGGCCAGCCCGGGCGCCGAGGCAGCGCCCTCGGCCCTGGGGCACCCGTCGCATCAGCCGGCCCTCGCGGCCTCCACCTCGTACATGGACATTTCGGTCTTCCCGCCAGGGTCGACGCCCGCCGGGCGGTCAGGTGCGCCGAGCATGTCCCGCTGGCTCGGCGGCTCTCCCTCCCCGGCGCCTCGGCCCTCTGTGCCTCTTCCTCCCCCTCGCGCCCTGCGCCCTCTGTCTGTGTCTTGGTGGGCTAACCCCTGCTCCTTCGCCTCGTCCCTTCTTTTTTTTGCTTTTTGGCCTCCCCCCTCGCTTCTCCCCTGCTTCCTCACCTCCCCCCTGCTCCTTTGCCCCCTCTCTGCCCCTTCGCCTCCCGCTTGTTCCTTCGCCTCCTCCCCCCCCCTTGCTCCCCCGCACACTCCCTGCCCCTCCACCTCCCCCGGTTCCCGATTGTCCTGCCTCCCCGCATGGCGTCCGCGCCCCGTCCGGCAGTGGGCCCCGGCAAGGTGATCGACCTGACCGGGTCGCCGGCCACGCCACTGCACTCGTCACACTCGATGTCACGCTCACACACCCCCACCGAGGGCGGGGGCTCGTCGGTGCCGCGAACGGGCGGCAGCCCGGCCCCGGGCCCCGGGGAACCCTTCACCCCGCGGACCTCGGTCGGCCAGCAGTTGGCCGCCGACCGGGGGCTGGTGATGACCGTCGGCCCGGGGCCCGGGGGCCCGGCACCGCGGGACGCCTCGCCGGCGGTCTTCACGCCGCTGGTGGCGGCCATGCGGCCGACGGCCAGCGCGCGGCGCCACTCGGCCAGCGCCACCGGGGCGCACCAGCGGCCGGCCGACGATGCCGGCCCGGCCGCCGGTCGGTCGTTCCCCTTTGCCGGGGACCGGTCGGCCGGGGCCAGTGGGCTTGATGGGGGGCCGGGCTTCGGCTCGGCTCGGGGGCCCTCCTCGCCGTCGCCCTCGCCGCCGGGGCTGTCCCCGCCGGGAGGCGAGCCGGGGGCCGGGCCGCCCGGGTCCCCGGAGGGCCCCGGCACGGGGCTGGTGTCCCTCCTGGGCACCGGGAGCCCGGCCAGTCCGGATGACATGATGCCGGCCCCGGTGCCGGGGTATTCCTCGGCGTCGATGCTGCCGCTGCCGGCCGGCGGCGGGCGCTTGCCGCTGGCGGCGGCCCGGCCGGCCGACGCGTCAGTGGTGGTCTCGCACCCGGCCGATCGCCGGCGCTATGACGCCACCTGCCTGCCGCTGCCGGCCCCGGCCAATGCCCTGCTGAACCGGGGTCCGGCCATCGGCGGCGGGGGCGGCGGCGGCGGCGGGGCCGGGGCGGACCCGCTGGCCGGGCATTCGGCCCCGGGGCCGAAGTCCCTGGTGGATGTCATCAGCCCGGTGCGCCGGGCGTCGGGACTGGCCGGCCACGACCCGTCGTCGCTGCTGGCGGCCAATGACCCGCCGTCGCTGCTGTCGGAGCCGCCGCCGCCGCCGGTGGCGGGGGCGGCCGACTCGCCGGGGCCCGCCCGGTCGGGGTTCCTGCTGCCGCGGCGCTTCGCGGACGCCGGCCGGCCGGGCGGCCCCGTGCATGCCCTCGGCGATCGCGGCGCCACGGAGCCCCTGCTGACAACCACCTTCTCGTCGAACCTCGCCCCCGGCGGGGGGGGCTACCACTCCCGCCACCAGCCGGCGCCGCTCGGCGGGGTAGCCAGCCAGGCCGGCCGCTTTGTGGACCCTCTGCGGCCGGCGGCCACGACGGCTCCCCTGCTGGACGTGCCGCTTTCCTCCTACTCTTCAGACATGCTGCTGCAGTACCACCATCCGCAGCAGCCGCAGCCGCAGCCGCAGTCGCAGCAGCCGCAGCCGCAGCAGCCGCAGCAGCACCGCCACCACCGCGCGGAGGGGGCCCCGACGCCAGCCGGGCCAGCCTCGGGCACCGGGCGAGTGCCGGCGCCGGGCCATGCGCAGCAGCCGGCCTCCTCGCGTCCCGGGCACCAGTATGCTCACCACGCCTCGATGTACCGATCGCCGGGGGTGGCTGACTCGCGGCTGTAGCGTGCTCGTCCGCCGGCCTGCCAAATGTACCGACCGCTCTGGGCTGCCCTAGAACCCATGGGCCTGGGGGAGTGGGAGGAGGGACGGGTGGGGGATGGCCCAGTGTATTTGTTCATTCCGCGCATGGCAGACAACGCGCCCGGGCGGGATGGACCAGAGAGAGAGAGGGGGGGGGAGAGAGGGAGAGAGAGAGAGGCAGGAGACTAGAGCGCGGAGAAGTCCACGCCGGCCAGGGCCGCCGGCGCGGTGGCCGCCACCCGGTGGTAGGCCGCCTCGAAGAGCGGATGCGTGCCGGCCGCCAGCAGGAGGGTCACGCGGGTGGCCGCGCGCCGGAGGATGGCCGAGCAGGTGAGGACCGTGGCCCGGCCGCGCGCCGCGTCGGCCGCCCACTCCACGGCGAAGCCCAGCATCAGCAGGCAGTACACCGTGAGGGCCAGGCAGTCGGCATGGGGCAGGGCATCGGGCTGGCCGGATGGCCGGGGCGCCGGGCCGAGCAGCAGGTGCCCCAGCACCAGGTCGGTGGGGGTGTCGGTGCCGGGGCCGGAGCCCGCGCCCGGGGGGGCCCGGGCGTGCGCCCGCGCCCGGCGCATCTGCTCCGCCAGATCCCGACAAAGGGCCTGGGTGGTGGCCGCCAGGCCGGGCTCGTCGGCCGGGGCGTGGAGGCCATCCAGCGCGGCCAACGCCCGGTCGGGCCCGGTGTCCAGGCTGACGGACCGGCCGGCGGCCAGCTCGGCCTCGGTGGCCCCGGCGAAGGCCACAGTGACCGACGGGGCGCCCGGGCCGCCGGCCGCCGGCCGCAGCCGCGGAACCTGCGGCCCCAGCTGGAAGAGCAGGTCCAGCACCATGCGCGACACATTCACCCCGAAGGCCGCGAAGGGGAACCACTGGATGCTGTCGGAGGCCGGCTCCGGGGGCCCGGGGTCGGCCCCGGGCCCGGCCGCCGCCGCCGCCGCCGCCGCCCGGGAGAGGCGCCCGGCCAGCGGCGATGGCACCGACGGCGGGCCCCCGGCCTCCAGCGGCGCCCCGCCCACCGACAGGTGCATCATGTACCCGGCCAGGGAGGGGAAGGCCCGGGCGAAGGCCGCCAGGTGCAGGGGCCCGGTGATGCCGACGCTGCGCAGGTCGCTCCAGGGGGCCGGGCCCTGGAAGCCGGCCACCTCGGCCCACAGGGGGTCCGAGTGCGGGTCGATGGCCGGCACCGGGGCGGCGCCAGGCCCGCCGGGGCCCAGGTCGGCCGGGCCCCCGGGCCCGGAGCACCCGGCTCGGAAGAGCGCCGGCCACAGGCACTCCGACAGCAGGGCCCCATGCGCCGGATTCCCCCGGTCAAAGGGCACACAGGTGAAGCCGCCCAGGCGCGAGTGGCCCCGGGCCCGGCCGGCCGCGGCGGCCGCGTGGATTTGCCGCTCGAAGTGCGCGCGCATGGCGGCCGCCAGGGCCGCCTGCAGGGGGGGCCCGATGCCGGCGGCCGGCGGCCAGCCCAGCGGCGGGACCCCCGGCGCCAGGGCAAAGGGCCCCGGCGCGGCCAGGTGCGTGCGCACCGCCATCTCCGCCACCACCTCCTCCGGCACCGAGGCATCCTGGAGTAGGCCCTCGCGCTCCAGCAGCAGGCACACCTGGGCCCGGCACACGCGATCCACGTGCGCGGCCCAGAGCCCCGGGAAGTTGGGCCCGGCGCCGGCCGGCGGGGCCGGCATGCGCGCCTCCCCGGCCAGCGGAAGCGCCGACCGGGCGCCCCGGAGGAAGTGCACCGCCAGCAGGCGCTCCAGCGCCGAGCCGACGGCCGGCACCCGGTCCATCACCGCGTCCAGGTGCTCGGCCAGGCCCCGGAGCCAGGGCTGCCGGCGCAGGCGATCCCGCGCCAGGAAGTACATCGGCACCATCCAGATGACCAGCAGGGACTGCGGCAGGTGCGGTATGTATGGCAGAATGGAGGCGCCCATGGTGCGAGTGC
>NW_009242972.1:1586471-1588227 GCF_000388065.1 Fonticula alba | reverse complement strand
GCACGCCCGTCCAAGAAGAGGCGGAATCTGATCGGGTGCGCCCCCGGGGTGCTCGGCCGGCCCTCCCCGCCGGAAACATGCCACCTAACGGGGCGGGGCGGAGGAGGGGTGCCACCGATGCACGTCGCCCCCCCCCCCCTCCGGCCGGCCACACCGCGCCGATCGCTGCCCGCTTAATCACCCGCGCTGGCGCAAACCCCCCCCCCCCCCCCGCCCTTTCTATGTTCCGGGCCTTTTTTGTCGCCCTTTTCCCTGTTCCGCCGTCCCGGGCGCCAAGAGGGGGCGCGGCGCTCGCGCGCGCGTGTGTGCGGCGCGGGGGGTCTCTATTGGGCGGGGCAAGTGCCACCGGATCGCCGGGCGGCGAGTTCAGCGCAGCAGCAGGAAGGGCGCCTCGGCGCCGGGCGGGTCCTCCTCGTCCAGGTCGAAGCGCACCAGGCGCCGGCGGCGGGGAGCGGCCCCGGGGGTGGCGGCGGCCACCGGCACGGCGTCCGGCGCCGGTGCCCGCGCATCCGGCCCCTGCGCCGCCAGCAAGGCCGCCAGGTGCCGCGGGTAGTCCGCGTCGCCCGGCAGCAGGACCGTGGTCCGGGTGGCCGGGGCCGGCCGCGGGGCCCGCGCCGCCGGCAGATCCCCCAGGACCGGCAGCTCGGCCCGGTTGGAGAAGGGCGGCCGGCAGGCGCGGGTGATGAGCATCGCGTCCGGGCCCAGTGGGGCATCCAGCGAGGGCGCCCGGTCCCGCAGGAAGATGGCCCGCGCGTCGATGTCCGCGTGCCAGTTGGCCGAGCGATCGACGGCCGCACTGTCGACCGCGCGCGCGCGCGCGCGCGCGAGGACCGAGGGGGGAGGGGGGCACCAGACGCGAGGCACGAGCAGGGCGGCAGATGGATGCGTCAGGGGTCCAGGTCGCGGGAGGGGGGAGAGGGGCGGGGGCGGGGGGGGGGGGGGGGGGGGGGGGGGCGGGGCGCCCGGGGGCGGGGCCCCAAAGGGGGGGGGTGCGCCCCCCCCGGGGGGGGGGGGGATTTGGGGGGGGGGGGGGGCGAGCGGGTTGGCCCCTTTTTTCCCCCTGGGCGGCCCCGGGGGGGGGGGGGGGGGGGGAGGGGCGGGGGGGGGGGGGGGGGGGGGGGGGGCGGGGGGGGGGGGGTGGCGGGGGGGGGCGGGGGGGGAGGCGGGCGGCGCGACGGGTCAGTGGGCGGCCTGGCGATTCACGGGGCCCGCCCCCGGCCGAACATACCTGGCATCCAGCGTGGGGAAGGCCGCCTCGCGAAGGGCCTGCGCCAGCAGGGCATCGGTCGGGTCGACCTTGCCCCCGGGGAAAGCGTGGAAGCTGCCGCACGCGGCGCAAGCAGGCGGGTCAGCTCAGATCATGCGGCGTGCGCCGGCGGGGAAGCAGGGCGAGCGAGGAGCGGACCGGGCCGCAGGGACACGCACTTCGGCTGGAAGCGCATGGTGGCCGAGCGCTTGAGGAACAGCAGCCGGAAGCCATCTTCCGGGGCGGGGGTCTCGCTGGCCGGGGCCCGGGCCGCGATGATCATACTGTGGCCGGGTTCGAGCGCGGCCACACGGGTCAGTCAACAGCATCCCGCGAGCAGGGCGAGGAGCAACAGGCGGCTGGCGCCGCCGGGCCAGGCTCACATACCAGGATGCCTGTGCGGGAACCGCCTCGAAGGCGCTCGAAAGGCAGCGCGCGAACGGCGCGCGCGCCATCGACAGCTGGCGGGTGGTGCGAAGCATGGCGGCCAGACAGGTCGGCGGGGGGGGG
>NW_009242972.1:1582219-1586233 GCF_000388065.1 Fonticula alba | reverse complement strand
CTTCGGCCCCCGGGCGTGACGCCCCCCCTGGCCCCCGGTGCCGGTCCCCTGCCCAACCCCCGCCCCCCTCTTCGGACGGCGCTCTTTGGGGAAGGTATATAATATTACAATGATCTATGAAAGAATGACACAGGAGGGAGGGAGAAGCAAGGGGAAAGGGAGACAGAGACAGAGAGCATGCACAGACACGCGCCAGCGTCTCGGCCGTGGGCGGATGCCCGCCCGGACGAGTAGTGGCCAGGCCCTCTTCTCCCCCCGCCCAGGCGCGCGCAGGCCAAACACAGGCCAGTGCCGCATGCACAGGAGGAGAAGGGCCCCAGCGGCGCGGCGCGCCGCGCCGACCCAGCACGCAGGCAGAGCGAGGCAGACAGGACAAGGACATGGCGTGTGTCGTCCCCCGCCGTTCCACCACCACCACCCCGAGGCCCCGGGGGCGCCCCCCGGAGTCGCTGCCGGCCGCCCCTCCCCCCGGGCGCCGGCGATGGATCGATGAACAACCGGGCGAGCCAGACGGCCGCCACACGGCCACCAGAAAGCGACACACATCGGCACGGAGCCCAGGAGGAGGAGGGCCGGCGGCGGAGGCCGGGGGGAACGCGGGAGAAACGGAGAGAGAGGGGGGGGAGGGGGGAGGAAAGGGGGACACAAGCCACCCGCGCGGGCCTTTCTCGCCCGCCCCCTTATTAGCGGCGGTCGTTGGTGCCCTGCTTGCGCTTGCCGGAGAACATGTGGCGCGGCATGTTGGTGGGGATGTGGCGATCGGCCTCGCCGCGGCGACCGTCGGTCTTGAGACGGCGCTGGGACTGGCTGATCTGGTTGGCGGCCAGGAGGACCTGGCGCGAGTCGCGCAGACCCATGGCCGACGGCTCGCGCGGCATGGAAAGGCTGCGAGCGCGGGACTCGCTGCGGACCATGGAGCGGGAGCGCTTGGCCGGGCCGCCGGCCGGGCCGTCGGTGTCGACGGCCATCTCGGCGTCGGAGCCGCCCTCCTCGCCGTCGCGCATGCGCTTGGAGCGCTCCCGGCGGGAGGTCCGCTCGCCGCCATTGACGTCGGTGATGTCCAGGCCCAGCTCGCGCATGGTGGAGATGAACTCGGTGGCCGAGACGGCGGTCTTCGTCCGGGGCATGGGGGCCTTGTTGCGGCGCGACATGGCCTTGATGTGGTTGCGCTGCTTGAGGACGTCCTTCTTGGCGCGGATCTGGGCCGCGAGCTCGCGCTTGGCAGTGAGCTCCTCGTCCTGTGGGTGTGGGTGTGGGTGTGCACGGGGAAGACAGGGGGGCGGGAGGGGGAGAGACTGTTAGGGTCGGCCGAGTGCCGGATGTACGCGGGGGGCACGCGCCTCGCGCCAGCCCCCCTCCCCGGCCGCGGGGGGGGGGACACACAGCCGGGGCAAAAAAACACAAAGAAGGAAAGACCGCAGGGCACACACACACACACACACACACACACACACACACACACACACACACACACACACACACACGGAAACCCAACAGCCAGACCCCACACGCACCTCGATCTCCTCGTCCTCGTCGTAGAAACCGGCCGCCTCGAGGGCCTCCTCCTCGCGCTCGAGAGCCAGGAGCTTCTCCTCGATGTCCGGGTCCACGAAGTCGATGATGTTCTTGCCGTCCCAGATTTCGGGGATGGCGTCGTACTTCCACTCCGGGTTCTTGAGCAGGTAGTCCGCGCGCAGGTCCACATTGTAGACACCGGCGCCGCCGCCCATGCGCTCGTAGTCCTTGGCCAGCAGCACGCGGTTCGGGTCCTTCGGGTCGTACGGGACGATCTCCCCCTCCGGGCGGATGGGCATGCGGATGACATCATCGCGCTTGGTGGGCATGGCCAGGTGCAGGCGCGAGGTGATGTCCTCGGCCTTCTTGTTGCGGAGCTTGTTCTCCACGCGCATGGCCAGCAGCTTGTCGCAGGCGGTCTGCTTGACATCCATGACGCCCTCCTCGGTCAGGGTGGACGCCTCGACCATGGTGGCCCCGGTATCGAGGCAGGTCTGGATCTGGGCCTTGCCCTCGTCGCTGAGCTGCTCATAGCGCATGAGGTCCAGCTTGGACAGGACCAGCACCACCGGCTTGTTGGTGAACAGCGGCCGGATCGAATGGAACAGGGCCACCTGCTGGGCCAGGGTGTAGCCGCAATCCTCCGACACGTCGATGAAGAAGAGCACACAGCAGCGCAGATGGGCCAGCGCGGTGATCGACTGCATCTCGATGGTGTTCCGGTCCTCCAGCGGGTGGTCCAGGATTCCCGGCGAGTCGATCACCTGCCAGCGCAGGTACCGATAGTCCATGTGGCCCACGAAGAGGGACTTGGTGGTGAAGGCGTACGGCTGGACCTCCACATCGGCGCGAGTGACCTTGTTCATGAAGGAGGACTTCCCGACGTTCGGGTACCCGGTGATCAGCAGGGTACGGGTGTTGGGGTCGATGGAGGGCAGACGGGCCAGATGCTGGCGGACCTGCTCCAGGTAGGCCAGGGTGTCCTTGAGCCGGGCCATGAGGGTGCACATGCTGCGAGTGGGGGGGGGGGGGGGGGGGGGGGGGGGGGGTCGGGCTTGGAAGCACGGGCCATTCCGGCTGCGGCCGCCGCCCGGCGCAAATGGCACCGATGGCTCCAAGAGAAACTGACACACCCTCCATCCATTGGAGAGGCCTCCTTCATTGTGCGGCCTCAAAAAAAATAACAACAATACAGACCGGAGGAGGCTGCCGGCCAGTAAGCAACCGCTCGACCCCGTCGGGTCGAGCGACGCGACCGCTGGCCCTGCACGAACTTGGCCACCGACACAGCGATCATGGTGTCGGTCGGGGCAGGAGCGGCATCGGCCGAGTCGACCGGGGCAGCCGGATACCCACGCTCGCCGGGCCGGACGAAAGAGGTCTCCAGCCGGGGGAGGGCATCACGCACGGCCTTGTGAAGCTGCCGGCGATCGTCCTTGTCCTCGGGGGCCTGGGGCCAGGGAGGAGGAGGGGGAGGGGGGGGAAGGCGGGGAGAGAGTGAGGAAGGAGCCGTGGGGGCGGAGGGGGTGCAGCGCGGCGAGGCGAGGAAGGGGGAAAGGGGGGGGGGGCCCTCTCGCCCCCGGGGCGGCGGTCGGCCGGCCGGCAGGAGAACGCACCGACCCAGGCAAGCGCGCTTCAGCTGCTTACAGCGGTACAGCGAGTCACCATACTTGAGCAGACGCAGGTAGTCCTTGGCGATGTTGTCGACCTGCTGGCGGGCGGCGTTGATCTGACCGAGGGCCAGCTTGTAGTGATCACGGTCGTAGAGGACGTTCATCAGGTCGCCGTAGAACGGGTGGACATCCTATTGGAGCGAGGGGGAGAAGGGGAGAAGGGGAGAAGGGGAGGGGGAAAAGGAAGGGGGAGAGGGAAAAGGAAGGGGGAGGGCAGCCGAGCAAGAAAGCGGGTCAGCACTTGCAAAAAAAAACCGAGACCGCGGCAGGGGCAGGAGCACCGGCACGCACGTCCAGCTGGGGGAAGTCCGCCAGGATCTGGCTCAGCTTGTCGTGGAAGGTCTGCTGCGAGAACTTGCACTTGCGGATGTAGAAGTTACGGATACGCGAGATGGCGTAGCCCTTGTGGATGACGGTCGGCGTCTTGCGCTGGGTCTTCGACAGGACAATGTCCACAAAGTCCGTCGAGGAGGGGACGACCTGGATCTTCTTGAAGTTGTAGGACATCTTCGCGGGCGACTGCGGGGGCCGGGGAACTGCGCGACGAGGGGGCGCGGGGGAGGGACGAGAGCGGAGGGCGTCAGGGTCGGCAGCAAAGGAAGGTGGCTCCCCGCGAGGGAGAGAGAGAGAGAGAGAGAGAGAAAGACACCGCAGCGCGGAAGTACCTGACCGAAAGAGTCAACCGAGGCGGGCGGGCGCTGACGGGCGGCCGGTGGGAGGGGGGAGGGGGAGGGGGGAGGAGGAGGCGAGGCTCAAGCCGGCAAAGAGGGACCCAGGGCAGATGGCGTGAAAGCGAAACTGGCGGGCAGGGAGGAGGGGGGGGGGG
>NW_009242972.1:1575665-1582079 GCF_000388065.1 Fonticula alba | reverse complement strand
CCCCTGCCACCGCCGCCACCGCCGCGGCCGGGCGGGGGACCAGGTGGGGAGGCTGGGGCACATGAATCCCCGGAACGCCATTCCCGTGGCATGTGAGGCCGGTTGGCACTCAAGGTCCCGCCGGACCTGCTGGCCATGCTCCCGGCGCGCGGCCCGGGAGATCGCCGCGCCTCGCCCGACGCCGTCCCCCCAGCGACTCCCCCCAAGGAGGGGAAGGGGGGGGGGGGGCGCAAGGGGAAGCCCCTGCCCGCCGCGTGTGTGCCGGCAAGATGCGATCCGGGCGACCAAAAAAAACATGCGCCCGGGGCACGATTATGGGCGGGCTTCGTCCGTGGCCGCGCACCCGGGGGGCCGCGCGCCAGACTCTCCCCGCACACCACACACGCACGCACACGCAGAACGCACGGAACGCACAGACACAGAGAAAGAGAGAAAGACACCGGCCCCTGTCCGCCTCTCAAGCCCCCTCCCCCCACCCACTCCCTCCGACACGATATCACCATGTTCTTCAAGGTGACCGACACTCTCTTCATTGGCGAGTGCGTTTTGCTCACACCCCCCCGACCTGCCCTTGCTGCCTGCCACTTGCTGCCTGCCACTTGCTGCCTGCCACTGATCACCCGCCACCGATCACCCACCGCTGGCCACTCACCACTGGCCACTCATCACCCGCCGCCCTCCACTCGCTGGCGACACATAGCTACATCGCCTCGCAGCAGCGCGCCCGCCTGGACCGGCATGCCATCCGGCAGATCGTGTACCTGGGCGAGATTGCCGAGGTGGCGGACCGCCGCCGGCCGGACGGCTCGCTGCCCGAGCTGGATGCCGTCACCAATCTGAAGGACATTCGCGTGACCGCGGTGGAGATCCCCCCCATCAGCCAGACGTGCGAGTGGTCCGACGACGCGGCCGCCCTGGACAGCCAATCGGCCGGGCCGTACCTGGTCCCCTTCGCCACGCAGGTGCTGGACCTGCTGCGGCCGGTCGACCAGGAGCCCGGCGCCTTGGCCGATGCCACGCTGCTGTGCTGGTGCGCGCCTTGCTTGCCCGCGGCCCGCGGGTCTCCCCGCCCCGGGCCCCCCTTCGCACATCGCCCCGCGGCCTGTACCGGCGCACGCGCACGTGCACATGTGTGCACACATGCATCCCGGCGCGAATAGGCCCCCCGCCCCTGGTCGTGGCCACTAACCGCCCCCCCCCCCCCCTTTCCCCCCTCGCCCTCGTCCCTGGTCCAGCGACCTGTCCCTCAGCGTGGCGGCTTTCTTCGCCGCGGCGGCACTGTACCGCGACCTGGCCGAGGCCCCGGCGGACGAGGTGGCCGCGATCCTCGAGGACCATGCCCCGGCCCCGGCCGAAGATGGCACCCCAATCGACATCCTCCCCGGCCTGGTGGCCTTCCTTGCGGAGAAGGAGCCACGCGCCCTGTGCGTACCCATGCCATCTGCCCGCGCCAGCCATGTGGGGGAGGGGAACTTTCACGGACTGACGGTCGGCTTTTCCTGTCTCACACGCGCGCGCGCACACGCACGCGTCCTGCCCCTGCTGTGCATCGGTCCCCCGGCAACATGCACCCCCCCCCCCCCTCTCCTCCCCGCGTGGCAGCCTCCCCGGGGAGTTGGTTGCCCAGCTGCGGAATTTCCGCGACATGGGCTTCAAGCTGGACATGAACAACCCGGTGTACCGGCGCCGGCGGCTGTACGACATCGCGGCCCTGCGCCAGGACTTCAACTTCGTGGCCGCCGAGCCGATCTACGGCCAGGACCCGCAGGCCACGCGCGCCGTGTCCAATCAGAAGCTCCTGCTGCGGTGCCGCCAATGCCGCCGGCCGCTGGCCGACGCGGACCACATCCTGCCGCATGAGCCGCTGACCGGCGGGACGGGGGCCGATGCCGGGGCCGGGGCCGGCGATTCGTCGGCTCCGGGGCGCCTGCTGCGCAAGGGCCTCGCCTCGCACCGGTCCTATCGGGCGGACTACTCGCACTCGGTGATGGTCAGCCACCAGGGGGACCTGGCCGCGTCGGCCACGCCGGTGACGCACGCCGGGCCGGAATCCCCGCTGGCCCGGGCCCTGCGCCCCTTCGGCGGGTCGCTCTGTAGCTCCTTCTTCGTGGAGCCCATGGAGTGGATGCTGGATGTGACCGGCGATCCGTCGGCCATGCAGGGCAAGATCGCCTGCCCGAATGCCAAGTGCCAGACCAAGCTCGGGGGCTTCTCCTGGATCGGCCACCAATGCCCGTGCGGCGACTGGGTGGCCCCGGCCTTCATGCTCAACCGCAGCAAGGTGGACTGCGTGCTGCCGACGCAGTCGCTGGGTGCTCTGACCAGCCAGCTGCGCATCAGCCGGCAGCCCGTGCCGCGTCCGGGCCCGGCTCAGTGACCTGGGGCGCGTGAGTGCCTCCGCTGCATGTGTGTGTGAGAGAGAGAGAGAGAGAGGGAGGGAGAGAGTAGCTTGCGCCGCTCGCTGCCCTTTTTTCCTTTCCCCTGTTTTCCGCGAAGACCAGCCATTGCAATGTGTGTGTGTGTGTGTGTATACGACGTGTGCGAGGTGCACGCGTCCGTGTGTTGGGAGGGAGGGAGGGAGGGAGGGAGGGACAGGGCGAGGCAAGAGCGTGGACGGAGGGCAGAGGGGCAATGGAACCTCCTTTCTTTTCTTTGCTGCCGAACGAACTGCCCTGTGCGCGCGCGTGTCCCCCCCCCCGCCCCCCCACCCCACCCCCCCCTTCGGCCGCTCGTGCGGAGACAGAGATCGCGGTCGAAAAATGCGAACACAAACAAAACTTGGAAAGGGCTCTAGGTGTGGAATTGGGGGGAGGGGAAAGGGAGGAAGAAGGCATTCTACAAGGGGACAACAACGAGGGGCTCTCGGGATGAGGGCGACACGGCGAGAGGGAGGGACAGGGGGGGAGAGAGAGAGACAGAGAGGAAGGGAGAAAGGGAGGGGGAGGGAGATGCTCTGTCGAGGAAAGGCGAGCGCGCGTGGCTGGCATGCGGCGGACGGACGACAGAAGCGCGCCCCACCCCCACGCATCGCCCCCACTTGGAGGAGGAGGAGCAGGAGATGGGAGGGGATGGAAGCACACATGCCGGTCCGCAGGGCATGAGAGGGGGCCGGTCCGCAACGGGGGGATGGAGGAAAGGGTGGCAGGAGGGACGCGGCTCCAGCGCTCGCCTACCCTCGACAGCGACAGAGGAGGGGGAGGAGGGAGGGGGGGTTGAAGCAGGGGGCGAGGGAGAGGACACACGCGCACGCGCACACGCGCACAACATGTGCAGCCTCCCCCCCTCCCCCCCCCCCTGCAGCCCCCCGGCCCCGGCTCGCCACTCCTCTCCCCCAGAGAGAGGGTTTCGTCCCAACCTCAGGAGGAGCGGGGGAGGGGTGATGTCACACTCTTTTCCCTGACGCACATGAAATATGGCAAGTGTCGCCTCGCGTTCTCGTCGGGGTCGCCGCCGCGCAGGGGAGGAGGGGGGGGGGGAGGAGGACCGGGCCGGGCTCAGGCGTCGGCCTTGTTGGCCACGGCCACCGGGCCACGGACAACACCGGACATCTTGCCAGCGGCGCCGGACCCCCCGGCCACGGTGGCAGCCTGCTCCTGGCGGCGGCTCTCCGTGATGGCGGTGGTCATGGGGGCCGGGCGGCGGACCTTTCCGGTGTCCAGGAGCTCCTGGATGTCATCGGCCGACA
Organism: Fonticula alba; assembly: GCF_000388065.1. Taxonomy (NCBI): domain Eukaryota; order Rotosphaerida; family Fonticulaceae; genus Fonticula; species Fonticula alba. The sequence goes on along the minus strand of NW_009242972.1, from coordinate 1,578,394 downwards.
GGGTCTCATACTCGATCAGGGTGTCGGCCAGCAGGACCAGCTGCTCCCGGCGGCTGGCCAGCAGCTTCTTCACCCGGGTGGTGGACTCGTCCAGCAGGCGGCGGACCTCCTGGTCGACGATGTTCTTGGTCTCGGACGAAATCTTGTCCTCCTCCAGATGCACATGCCCCAGCAGGGGGGAGAAGCCAAACTGCATGACCATGGACCGGGCGATGTTGGTGGCCTGGCGGAAGTCCGACGCGGCGCCGGTGGTGATGTTGTCCACGCCGAAGATCAGCTCCTCGGCCAGGCGCCCGGCCAGGGCCACGTCCAGGTGCGCCAGGAGCTCCTCCCGGGTCTGGTTGATCTGGTCCGCCTCCGGCAGGGAGGTCAACATGCCGAGGGCCTGGCCACGGGGCAGGACCGTCAGCTTGTGGATCGGCATGGACCCCTTGGTGTAGTAGGACACCAGGGCATGGCCGCCCTCGTGGTGCGCCGTCACGGCCAGGTTCTTCGGGGTGAAGGCGGCCGCCGACTGGCGCGGCGCGCCCATGATGATGGTGTCGCGCGCCTGCTCAAAGTGCTCCATCGACACGTGGTGCGTCTCCGGGACGGCCGTGGCCGCGCCGATGGCCGCCAGGTTCACCAGGTTCCGGATATCGGCACCGGTGAAGCCGGGGGTGGCGCGCGCCAGCCGCGACAGGTCCACCGTGTCCTCCAGCGGGATGCCCCGGACATAGTACTCCAGGAGCTGCACCCGGCCAACGATGTCCGGCGGGTGGACGTGCACCTCGCGGTCGAAGCGCCCGGGCCGCACGAGAGCCGGGTCCAGCAGTTGCGGGAAGTTGGTGGCGGCCATGATGATGACGCCGTCCTGGGAGGTGAAGCTGTTCGGCGGCGGGCGAGGGGGTCAGTGTTCCGGGGGGGGGGGGAAGCAAATGGTGCGAGGGGGGGGTCCCCTGTGATGCAAAACGGAGGGACCCGGCCGCAGCCGTGCGGCAGAAGCCGGACAGGGGAGGCCAAACGCGAGACGCACCCATCGAGCTCGACCAGCAGCTGGTTCAGGGTGGCCGAGTTGTTGGAGAGGGAGGACTTGCTACGGCGCGAGCCGACCACATCGATCTCATCGATGAAGATGATGCACGGGGCATTGGCCCGGGCGGACTCTGTGCACAGGGGGGGGGGGGCGTGCCGGCGGGATCGATACATAGGCGCGGTCAGCAACGGGCGGGCCTTGGGCCAGGGTGTGTGTCCGGGCCGTGGTGGTGGTGGTGGCGGCGGCGAGGGAAGGAGAGCAGGGGAGGGGGAGGGGGGGGGGAAGGCCCGGGGAATGCGCGAAAGGGGAGCAAGCACGCACTGAACAGGTCCCGAATGCGGCGGGCACCAACACCGACGAAGACCTCGTCGAACTCGGACCCGGACACATGGATGAAGGGGACGCCCGCCTCGCCGGCGATGGCCCGCGCCAGCAGGGTCTTACCGGTACCCGGCTCGCCGGTCAGCAGGAACCCCTTGGGCAGCTTGGCACCGAGGCGGGTGAACTTGGTCGGATTCCGGAGGAAGTCCACGGCCGACTGGAGCTCCTGCTTGGGGCCATCACAGCCGTACACATCGTCGAAGGTGGTGGTCGAGCGCTGGGCCAGGCGCGACTCGAAGTTGGACTTCTGGCCGCCGCTCTCGCCGGAGAAGTTCCGCGCGAACATGACAATCAGGTAGCCGAAGAGGGCGAAGCGGGCTGCGTAGGTGCACACGGGGCCGGGAGCGGGGGCCGGCCGAAGGGGGCGGAACATGCCACATGCGTGCAGGTGTTAGGACACGTTGCGAGGACATGCCCCGGTGGGGGGGCCGGGGGGGGGGAGGGGGGGGGGGGGTGACAAGGCGGCACACGCACCGATGGCCATGAAGTTACTGAACCAGGACTTGTTCTGCACAATCTGCACCGGGATCGGCTGCTGCTCCTTCTGCTCGAAGGGGAACGGGGGGCCGGGGCGGGGGCCACCGGGTGGAGGGGACTGGGGCCTGCCTGTGGAGGGGGAAGACGGGGGGAGGTGGAGGAGGGAGGGGGTGGGAGGGGAGGGGGTGGGAGGGGAGGGGGTGGGAGGGGAGGGTAAGAGAGAGGGAGAGAGAGAGAGGAGAGAGAGAGAGAGGAGGGAGAGAGAGAGGAGGGAGAGAGAGAGAGAGAGAGAGGAAAGTAACCACGCCGGCAAACGGACGGCGGGGAGGCGGAAGAAGAGGGGCGCAAGGAGAAGGGAAGATGAGGAGCGCGCATCGGACCAGGCAAACGCACCGAACTTGCTTTCGAACGTCTGGGTGTTCAGGCGCATGTGCGTCTCACTATGGTCCTTGAACAAACGCCGCTGGGCGACATCCACCAGGCTCTTGATCTCCGGCTCGGAGGACGGGCCCAGGGCCCGGTGGTGGCGGAGAATGTCCTCCGGGCGGTTGAGGTCCAGCAGGACGCGATAGAAGTCGGCCCGGGCTTGCGGGCTGTTGGGCTCCTCCTGCAGGCTGCGCTCGGCCTGTGCCAGGCGCTGGTGGTTGTACGAGGTGAAGGTCCGCACGCCGAATGGCCGGGCGGTGGCGGTCGGCAGGAGCGCGCTGCCGACCGGCCGGCCGGCCAGGGCGGCGGCGGCACTACGGAGGGCGCTGCCCCCGGCCAGGGACCTCTGGACTGCGCGTGGACGGGGAGCGGGGAGTCAGGGCGGGCGAGCGAGCGAGCGAGCGGGCGGGCGGGCGGGCGGGCGGGCGGG
>NW_009242972.1:1571196-1574410 GCF_000388065.1 Fonticula alba | reverse complement strand
CTGGCCGCCGGCGGGCGGGGTTTTTTCAGGCGCGGCTGTCCGGCCGCCGGCGCGCCCCCGACCCGCGACACCAACACACAGTCCCCCACCCCCCACCCCCCACCCCGCACCTACCCCCGAATCGCACAGACGCACGCACGCCACCCCTCCCCCCAGCCCTGTGTCTCGTTGTGCCCCTCGGCATCGCCCGTCCCCGCCCGCAAGCCCCGCCCGCCCAGACGCCCGCATAGTCCGCGAGAAAAGAAACCATGTCCAAGAAGGCCGCCCTCTTCGATGAGGGAGACGCGGACGACTCGCTCTTCACCATCAATGTGAACAAGAAGTTCGCCAGCAACTACGAGGAACGCAAGACCCGCGAGGTCCTGTCCCGTGGTGCGTGCTGCCCCTCCGGCTCTCCCGCCCCCTCCTGCCCCTCTCCCCTCCCTCCTGACCCCCCTTTCCAGCCAAGACATCCATGTTCTCCAGCGACGAGGACTCCGACTCCGAGGTGGAGGACGAGGACGGCGCCCTCATGACCCCGGCCGTGGAGAAGGACATCCTGCGGACCATTTCCCTGATCAAGGCCCGCGACCCGCGGGTGTACGACTCGAAGGTGGACTTCTTCGAGGGCGGCGCCATCGAGTCTGCCCGCGCGGCCTGGGAGGAGAAGAAGAACAACCAGGTGCGTGCCACCGGGGCGATGGGCCGAGCATTGGGCCGGCTCGGCCCTTCGGGCAGAGGGAGGGGGGGGGGGGGGGGTGCCCTTCGACCGGGGGCACCCGGCGCGCCGGATGCGCACACCCCGCAACACGCACGCACACATGCCCACACCGACACGCGACTGACCTGACCCGGTGCCGCCACCACAATGTGCACGCAACGTGACCCCCAGTACAAGCCCATGACCATCGGCGATTACAACATGAAGAAGCTCCTCTCCGGCGAGTATGCCAAGGACGAGGAGGAGGAGCAGCAGGAGGCGGAGCCGGCCCCCCGGACCTTCGTCCAGGAGCAGGCGGACCTGCGCGAGGCGTTCCTGCGCACGGCGCAGGCCGATCTCGCCGAGGAGGAGGGCCAGGACTTCGACATGTTCCGGCGCCGGGCCAAGAGCCAGACCGAGCTGGAGGCCGAGGAGGCGGACTTCGCCCAGTTCATGCAGGCCGAGGAGGAGAAGGCCGCCAAGCGCAAGGTCGACGAGATGGAAACCCTGCGCCGGTATTGGACCGACCCCAACCTCACGCAGGAGGAGCGCTTCCTGCGGGACTTCATCACCAACAAGAAGTGGCTCGATCGGGATGGGGCCTCCAACGAGCCGCCCACCTATGACGAGGTGGTGGGCACCGATGACGAGGAGGAGCTCGACCGCCAGGACAACTTCGAGAGCCAGTACAACTTCCGCTTCCAGGAGGAGGGTGCCAGCGACATTGTCAGCCATCCGCGCCAGTTGGAGGGCAGCGTTCGTCGGACCGAGAGCAAGCGCAAGCGCCAGCGCGAGTCCCAGAAGGAGCGCAAGGCCGCCGAGAAGGAGGAGAAGCGCCGCGAGCTGGAGCGCCTCAAGCTCCTCAAGCAGAAGGACATCCTGGAGAAGCTGCAGAAGATCCAGGCCATCTCCGGGGCCAAGGGTGCGTGCGGTGTCGCGCCGGGCTGGGGCTTGCTGTTTCCTTCGCTCCGTTGCACCCCCGGCGGCCTGTGTCTGATTCTTACTCCCTTCCTCCTTTCTTCTTGTTCCTCCTTTCTTCTTGCCCCCTCTTTCTCCTTTCCTCTTACTCCCTTCCTCCTTTCCTCTTACTCCCTTCCTCCTTTCCTCTTACTCCCTTCCTCCTTTCCTCTTACTCCCTTCCTCCTTTCCTCTTACTCCCTTCCTCCTTTCTTCTTGCTCCCTCTTCCTCCTATTTCCTCCTTGCTCCCTCTTCCTCCTATTTCCTCCTTCTCTCTCCTACTTCCTCCCCCCCCCCCCGCCATCCCTGCCATCCCCCCCCCCTTCCTCTTGCTCGGCCCATGTGCAGTGTCCGGCTTCGAGGAGATCGACCTGGAGAAGGACTTCGACCCGGAGGAGTACGACCGGAAGATGTCCCAGATGTTCGACGAGAACTACTACGATCCGAGCAATGCCGAGGGCGACGAGGCGCTCTTCGAGAAGCCGGTCTTCGACGATGACGAGACCGCCTTCCTGGACGACTTCAATTACGACGATCCGGAAGCCGGCACCCAGGCCAGCAAGCGCCCCCGCACGGCTGCCGCCGCCGACGAGGAGGAGGACTATGTACGGTCGCGCCGATGCGCACACATTGGATGAGCGGTTCCCCCTCCCCCCCCTCCCCCCCCCCTTGCTGACACCGGTGCCTCTGTCGTGTGCCTCGCCATCCCGTTGCTCACCTTCCTCTGCCCCCTCCCCTGCTGGACCTGCGCACAGGGTGCCCCCTTCAACATGGACGCGGACTTCGGCATGGGCGACGCGGCCGAAGCGGCGCCCCTGTCCAAGAAGGCCAAGAAGAAGCTCAAGAAGCAGCAGCAGCAGGCCAGCGCCGAGTCGCTCGACTCGCAAAGTGCGTGCCCTCGGCTCGACCCGCCCGCCCGCCCGCCACTAACACATGCACACAGTCGAGCAATACGAGGCCGCGCGCAAGAATGTGGCCGATCCCCAGGCCGCGTCGCACATCGACAACCTGGTGGACGAGTATTACAACCTGAACTACGAGGACCTTGTCGGGGACCTGCCGACGCGCTTCAAGTACCGCAAGGTCGAGCCGCAGACCTTCGGCCTCACCATGGAGGAGATCCTGTATGCCGACGACCGGGAGCTGAACGCGCACATTTCCCTGAAGAAGATGGCCCCGTACCGCCACGAGTCGGTGGCCCGGCGCGACGCGCGCAAGGCCACCAAGGCCCAGCGGGTGCGGGAGTTCCGCGAGCAGATGCGCAAGCGTCTCAAGGAGCAGGGTCTGCTGAAGTCCCTGCGCGGCACGCTGCCCGACGAGGTGACTCGCTCGCAGAAGACCCTGCGCAAGCGCACCGAAAAGAAGTCCAAGGACGCCAAGAAGCCCAAGGAGGCCAAGAAGTCCAAGGATGGGAACAAGTCCCAGGCTGACAAGAAGCCGGCGGCGGCGGCGGCGGCGGCTCCCGGCGATGAGGACCAGGCGTAGGCGCCTGTGCTCCGCCGCCTCTCCGCCTCCCTGCCCGCGGCTGCGATGGGATGGACACCTTAGAGAGACGCCCTTCTCCCCCCCCCCCCCCC
>NW_009242972.1:1566497-1570127 GCF_000388065.1 Fonticula alba | reverse complement strand
CCCGCCACTTAGTAACGGAGCCAGGCGGTGGCGCGCTCGACGCGGTTGTACTCGGGCAGACCCTCGATGGCACCAATACCAACCAGGACCGGGTCGCGGTTGTAGATGCGCTCCATGCAGGCATTGCGGACATCCTGGACGGTGACGCTGGACACGCGAGCGACAAGCTCGGCCGGGGGCAGGCGGCGGCCGAAGGAGAGGACGCTGCGGCCGATGTCCTCGGCGATGAGGGAGTTGCTGTCCAGGCCGTTCATGACGGAGGTGAGGTACTGCTTCTTGGCGCGCTCGACCTCCTCCGGGGTGATGTCCAGGCACAGGCGGACCATCTCATACTGGGCGCTGTAGAGCAGGTCATCAAGGCGGAGCTTGTTGTCGGTGACCATCTGCAGGCCGAAGAGACCGGTGTCCTGGTAGCAGATGTTGAAGGCGGCGAAGGAGGAAACCAGCTCGTCGACGGCGAAGCGGCGGGCCAGGCGCGAGGAGACGTTGGCACCACCGGCGATGTTGCGGTCCCAGGAGCCGAGGATGCTCTGGGCGATCATCATCGGGAAGTAGTCCGGGCTGGTGTGGCTGACACCCTCATGGGCCAGGCCGACATAGGTGTAGGGCATCTCGTCGTTGCGGACGCGGATCTCCGAGCCGATGATGCGCGGCTTGACCAGGGCGGGCTTGGTGTCCACGACGTCCGGCAGGCCGGCGAAGACGTCGGCAGAGATCTTGACCAGCTCGTCGTGGTCCACGCCGCCGGCGCCGACGACCACCATCCGCGAGGCGGTGTAGTTGTTCTTGACGTAGTTCTGGATGTCCTCGCGGGAGATGGAGTTGATGTTCTCCGACGAGCCGAGGATGGTCATGCCCAGGGGGTGGCACTGGTAGGCGGCCGAGTGGAGCAGGTCGTTGAGGTACTCGATCTTGTCGGCCTCGATGGACTCGAGCTCGCGCTGGATGACCGAGCGCTCGCTCTCGATGTGGCGGTCCTCGTACTTGGAGTTCTGTGCGGGGGGGGGGGACAGCAAAGCCGTCAGCGTCAGAAGGAGGCGAACAGAAGGCGGGGCGCGAGCGACGCGCCAGGAGGGGGAAGAAGCACGCACGAGGAGCAGGTCCGACAGGAGCTCCATGACCTGGGGGACGTTCTTCTTGAACACGCGGGCATAGAAGGCGGTCTGCTCGCGGGCGGTGTAGGCGTTCAGGTGGCCGCCCATGTTCTCGATCTCAAGCTCGAGGCTGGGGCCGGTGCGCTTGTGGGTGCCCTTGAAGGACACGTGCTCCAGGAAGTGGGCGACACCGTTGGTCTCCTCGGTCTCGTAGCGGCTGCCGGTGTCGATCCAGACACCAACGCTGGCGGTCTCGGAGCCGTTGTTCTCGGTGCACACGCGCAGACCATTGGGCAGGGTGGTCATGCGGGTCTCCGGGCCGGCCAGAGAGGCGGCGGTCTGCGTGGCAAACATGCGCGCCAGGGGGCGGGCGGAGGCGCTGGTGAGGCGGGTGGTGGCGGCGGAAAGCATCTTGTTGGGTTTCTGCTTGTAGGGGGGGGGGGGCGGGGCGCGGGTGGACGGATGGGTGGCAGGGGTGAAGAGTCGCAAGGGGGAGGCGGCGCGGTGTTAGGGGACTCGGCAAGGGCGGGCAGCACAGGGGGTGGGAGGACAAGGAGGAGACCAGGCGGCGAAGGCGGCGAAGGAGGAGGGAGGAGGGAGGGAGAGGGCCGCATGGAGCCATGGGCTGGATGTGCGTGGAGCAGGGGGGGGGGGGGGGGGGGGGGGGGAGCAAGCGCGAGCCCGGCCTCCCAGTCAGCCGCTCGCGGTAAGGTAAGCTGGCTGGCCGGTTGGGCAGGTGGTCGAGCCAGGACGCCAGACCGCCGGCGCTCGGCAGCCTGACCGGAGGAGGCCGCGGGCCGGCCGGCCGGCCGCCGGGCCGAGGGACGCATCGGCGCGGCTGCCGCGTGGGGCGTGCGGGCGCACGCGCGGCGCATCGGTGCAAAGAGACCAGGGCAGAGGAGGGACCTCAGCAGGAGGTCCACCCTCGGGAGCTCAGTGCATATGTGTGTGCGCGCACGTACGTGCGTGTACGTGGAATACACATGCGCATGGAGCACGCGGGCCAAACAGCCCTACAGCGCGGCCAGCAGCAGGGCGGCAGGGGCGAAGGTGTGGACAGGGGAGGGGAAGGGGGGCAGAGGCGGAGGGGGAGGCGGAGGGGGGGGGGGGGGGGGGGGGGGGGGGGGGGAACAGAGAGGGGGGAGGGGGGAGTCTTGACGAAGGGCACGCGGGGTACGCACGACCAAAAGCCAATCACAGGTTAGGGGAAACGCGGAGAGGGAGGCTTTTGGAAGCCAGACCAGCCGGCGAGCCCAGGCTCCGGTGGTTTTTCAGGTCCCCCCCGCCGCCGGCCCTCGACGCCCGGCGGCACCGCGAGAAGCGGGCGCGAGTGCATGTGCGGGTGCGAGTGCGGGTGCGTCGGCGCCAGACAGCCACCCCGGCCCGCTGGCCGGGGGCCCCCGTGCTCTTGCGCCAGATACCGCGTCCAGGTCCGCGGAGCTGGCACGTCGCGGGAGGGGGGGGGGGCGGGGGACGGGCTGGAGAGGACAACAACCCATCAGGCGCCAGCCGCCCACACCGCCGGGGTGTGACGCCACGCCCAGCATGTCCCCGGCGCGTCCCGGGCCCCTGCCCCCGGCGACTGGTGCGCCTCTACATCTAACGGACGCGGGGCGCGGGCGGGGGACAACCAGCACGCCGGCGTCCGTGTGTGTGTCTTCGCCGGCGTCCGGGGCCGCGCACCGTGCGCCGCGCCCGGGTGCCCCGGCTCGCCCCGGCCAGGGAGCGGGGGGGGGGGAGAGAGCCCGTCCGCGGCAGGAGGGTTGGGCGGGCAAATGCCCACACCCTAAAAAAGGCCCAAGGGGGAGGGGCGCGCGCGCGCGCGCGCGGAGTCCTGGTCCCCCGCTGCTCCCTGGTGCGCCCCCCATCGTCCGTTGTGCACACATGCGCGTGCCCGGGCGTGGCAGGGCCCGGCGCCGGGGATGATTCATAGCCCACCCAAAGGCCCATTAAATAAGCCTGACCAATATATGTTTAAATCATCCCGCCCCTTCTCGGGCACGGCCCCCGGCTGTGTTCCCGGCCCCGTCTACCATCTGGTGCGCGGAAGGCTCGGACGCGGGTCGAGCTCGCCAGCGTACCGGGGGGAGGCACTTCGCGGCCCTGCGCCCTCCCCCCCCCCCCCCCGGACCCGGGCCAGCTGCCTACCTTCAGGTTACGTGCGCCGGGCGTCGACGGGCACGCCTCGTTCGGCGTACACAGAGGCCGGTCGCGAGCGCGCGCGCACTCGCGCACGCACGTGCCCCGTCCCTTGCGTTTCGCGCTGCCCATCGCCCCGCGCACTAGAGGCGCCCCGGAGGAGAGGGGCCCACCCGAGCCCCAGCCCGAGGGCAACTAGGTTTTATTGTAACAAGGCCAGTGTGTCCCGCCCCGCCGCCGGCCCCCCCCCCCCTTTGGCCCCGGCCGCCACCCCGGGGCGGGAGTCCGTTGGGGGGTTGTTGCCCCGGCCCGCAAGTTCTTGCCCCCCCCCCCTCCCCCCCGTCTGCCTGGACCTCCGCCAACGAAGGCCGGGCCGTTTGGTCGCTTGCGGCAAACG
>NW_009242972.1:1560271-1566252 GCF_000388065.1 Fonticula alba | reverse complement strand
GGGGGGGGGGGGGGCGCGCAGGTCACAAAAGGCACCTGGGAAAACGTGCGCCCCGAAATCGGCCTCCAGCAGGGGTCCCCTGTCGGCGGCCAGCAGCAGCTCTCCCCACCACAGCCGCCGGAGGCCGATCGTACGCAGAAGGTTCCCCACCTGCGAGAGCGGGGCATTGTATTCCGCGGCGGGGCGGTCTTGTGTGCCCCGGGCGTGGCCGGCCCCCGGCTGAGGCACCTTCATGCGGGGCAGGGCCCGCTCGCCAGGGCTGAAACGGCATACGAATGAGACAGGTTAAGCACAACGGCATTCAACAGCATTCGGCAGCCATCCGGCCAGACCCCCATGGGCCAACGCCATTGGCGGGCTATTGTGCCACGGCTGCCCGGTTCGCGGACGGGTCACCGCCGTTGTACCTGCAGCCTCCCCGGTCTAGAATCCCAGCCTCCGTGCTACAGAAAAGAGAAACCCCAAAGGAGCGCAAAGCCACCCTCGCCCTCCCCGCCTGGCGGGCGGTCCCTTTTGCCCGGGGGTGTTCGAGGGAAGAAGGGCACACATGCGCGGCATGCGCCTCGGGGCCCGGGGCTCCGATGTCATTATGTCCTCCGCGCCTCCTTGGCCCTGCATTTCCCCGAGGACACAATCGCCTGCTCCCGATCGGGGGGACGGGGGCGCGGGAGGGCCGGCGCCCGGGACCCGTCCACGGTGGGAGCATGCCAGCATCTCCCGGGGCATGGACCGGTGCGCGGGACACCACCACCGCCCCCCTTGGCCTGGCCAGGCGCGCGCGCGGCCACAACGCAGTGCGAGGAGTAAAGTCATTTATATATGATACAAAATCAGGCGGCAGAGAGGCGCGCGGCTTGGGCCCATGCCTCGGTGGCATGGGCGTGTGTGTCTGTGTGGAAGAGAGGGGGGCAGCGCAGAGGGAGGGAGCGGGGCGAGGCATTCCGCGTGAGGACGTCCTCTTCCCCCCGGGGGGGGGGGGGGGGCCTGGTCTTCGCCGGGGCGCACATGCGAGGGTATGCCGCCAGGGGGAAGCCAGGAGGGGAAGAGCGAGGAGCGGGGGCGGGCGGGGATGGCAGGGGTGCCGACACGTGCGCGCGACAGCTCGCTGCCGGCCCCATGTACGCACGGGTGCCGCCGGACATGGGGGCCCTTCTCGGTGTGGCTGCCCGGCCCCCCGCTCCTCGCGCGGGCTCTTCCAAACATGGCAGGATGCAGCCCCGGGCTGAGCTCTCGGGCCCGGGTGTGTGTTTGTGCGGGCACGCGAGCCTGGCTCGCCGGCCGAGCGTACGCCCCCCCCCGCGCTCTCTCCCTCTCGCTGCCTCTCGCGCTTCCTCGCTCAGGGGCCGATCTCCGGGTCTCCCCGCCGCCTGCTGCTTTTGCCCTGGCGGTGCGGCGCGCTCACGCGTCCGGGGCCGAGGAGTCGTCGGTGCCCTCGCGCTTCGGCGGCGCGCCCGGGGCATTGGTCTGGTCGGCGCCAGACGGGTCGTCGGTGTCGGGCATGTCATCCCCGGCGCCGGCGTCGGTGGCCTCCTCCTCCGGCTCCTGGTCGTCCTCGTCGGCCGGCATGTCAATGCGCTCGAAGGAGTCCCCGGAGGAGGACACCTCGGCCTCGCTGCCGGCCGAGCGAGCCGCCTGCCGCTGGGCATGCTGCTGGGTGACGGAGTTGACCGCATCGAAGAGGGCCGCCTGCAGGAAGTTCTCATCGATGAGGGACTGGCGACCGCCACCGCCGCGGCCGCCCAGGCGACCGCCAAGCCCGCCGAGGCCGAAGCCACCGACCCCGCTGCCGGCCAGGAGCTGGTCGCCGACCAGCGCATCGGCCGGGCCGCCCGGCAGCTGCCGGACAAAGGCCCGGAGCTCCTGCACCGAAGCCGCGCTCGGGGGGGCCGGGTTGCTCAGCATATTGCTGGGCTTCAGGTAGGTGACGTCCTCCTTACCGGCGGCGGCGCCGGCGCGCTCGCGCACGATCACAATGCCGGTCAGCTGCCCCGGGGCCTTGGCGGCCACCTCGAAGCGGGAGCCGGCCGCCGGCGACAGGGACACATGCCGGACCAGGGCCGGCGGCACGCGCGCCGGGTTGGTGATGGTGGTGGAGGTGGGCTCCTCCGGGGTGGCCGGCGCCGCCACGGCGGCCGGCGTCGGCTCGGCCTCCTCGAACTTGACCTTCTTCTGGCCGCCGGCCGGGTTGACCACGTCGACGTCCATCTTGGCCGGGGCGCCGGCGCCGGCGGCCGAGGTGCCGGCCGCCATGGCGGCCAGGTTGCCGGAGCTGGAGCTGGGGCTGATCTGGCGACTGGGGGCCATGCTGGCGGCCTGGGAGGCGGCGGCCGAGCGGGCCTTCTCGGCCAGCGTGGCGCGGGCCTTGGCCCGGTGCGTGGTCGACAGGACGGCCGTGGCCACCTTGGTCTGGGTCTTGACCTCCTCCTCCTTGGCCTGGACCGGGTAGGCCAGCTGGCTGGGCCGGGCGCGGACGTTCAGGGTGATGGTGGGGATCTGGATGTGTGTGTGTGCGTGTGTGCGTGTGCGTGTGTGCGTGTGTGTGTGCGTGTGTGTGTGCGTGTGTGTGTGTGTGTGTGTGTGCGTGTGTGTGTGCGTGCGTGCGGTTGTCGCATGTGTCAGTGGCGTGCATGCAGAGGGGGGATGTGTGTGTGTGTGCCCCGGCGGGGGAGGCCGAGACACACGGGAAGGCAACTGGCAAGGGACCAGCGAGGCAAGGACGCACGCGCAGCTCCTCATCCGCCAGGATGACCCCGGTCGGGACAAAGGCCATGGACAGCATGTTGATCAGGGGATACCAGAACCAGAACTGGCTGAACAGCAGCAGGCCGACCGAGGCCGCCGGGCGGACCGACCCGCCGACACTGCTGGAGGCCAGGGAGATGACCACATTCCGGCCGCCGGCCTCCAGGATGCCCTGGGCGATGACCGCGCCAAAGCGAGCCAGATAGGCCTCATGGCGCTCGCTGATGCAGTTGGCGATGTGGGTGCGGACCGGGCCGGCGCGGGACTCCGGCTGCTGCTGCATGACCATGGCATGGCCGATGACGGCCGCCTGGCGGACCAGGTCCACCGGGTCGGCGGCCAGCTTGTCCAGGATCTTGCTGGCGGCCGAGCTGCCGGTCCCGGCACAGGCCATGCCCAGGGCCATGGCCGTGCCGTAGCGCACGTGGGGGTTGTACGAGTCGGACAGGAGCTGCACCAGGCGCGGGCAGGACTCCGGATCGCGGAAGAGCAGGAACCCCAGCGACGAGGCGGCCGACCGGCGGACATCATCATTGACATCGCTGACGGCCGTGTGCAGGAGGCGCTGGATGGCCCAGGTGTTGCCGGTGCCGATGTACGCCATGGCGATGGTGTGCACCGCGCCATACCGCATGAGGGGGTCCTTGTCGGCCAGGAGCTCGTCCACCAGGCTGTCGGCCTCCTGCTCGGTCTCGTGCATGATCATGGCCACGGCGAGCATGGTGCCGCGGATGATCTTCTCGTGCTGGGTGTCGCGGGCGACGTCGAGCTGTGTGTGTGTGTGTGTGTGTGTGTGTGTGTCAGGGAGTTGGTGCCGACGGGGAGGGGGGCTGTGTGGTCTTCATCATGGGTGTCTGGGCCACTTGGCAGCCACCGTGTGGAAGGGGGCGAGGGGGCGAGGGGGCGAGGGGGCAGTGTGTGCGCACCAGGTCGGTGACCATCTCCCGGTCGCCGGAGCCCAGCATGATCATGCCCAGGGCCAGGGCGGCGGCCTCGCCTGAGACCGCCTGGTTGGTGTAGAGGTGGTCCATGAGGGTGCTAGCAAGGTCTGGGCGTGGGGAGGGGCGGGTGCGCGTGCGCATGGGACGCGCGAGGGGGACAGAGAGTCAGAGACGGAGAGACGGAGAGACGGAGGAGAAAGGGGGCGCAGAACAGCCGGGCCGGGCCGCGCCCCGCAGCGGGGGGCCGCGACCGGCGACAACGCACTGGCATCCTTCGACCCCATGGCCGCAATGCCGAGGCCCAGGGCCGCGCCGTGGAGGATGGGCTCCGACTCGCCGGCATTCATGAAGGCCTCGTGCAGGTACCCGACCACCGGCTGGCCGAGGTTGGTATGGATCAGACCCAGCGCATACAGGGCACCGCCCTCGGCGTGCTCCGGGACCTTGTTGGAGGCGCGGCCACCGCTGCCGCCCGAGGAGGAGGGCCCGGGACCGCCATTGGGGAAGGGCAGCCACCGGGACAGCAGCTGGAAGGCCTGGTCCAGCCGGCCCCGGTGGAGGACACCATGCGAGGCCACCGCCGAGAAGCGGTTCCAGTTGATGACCCCATCCACCCAGAACCGGTTGCGGATGAGGAACCCCTGGCGGGCGGTGCCGGCCGCGGCAATGGCATGGGACATGATGACGGCCGTCAGCAGGGCCTTCGGGCGCTGCTCCATCTTCTCGCGGGTCTTGTCCAGGGCCGCGCGGTCCATGTTGCACCGGTGCAGCAGGAACGCCTGGTTCAGGCGGTTGGTGCACATGCCGGACAGGATGAGCCGGGCCTTGGCCGGCAGCGGGAGCGAGGCAAACTCGAAGGGGGCCGGGATGTGGGTGCCGTCGTCGGCCTGGGCGGTCTTCATGCTCTGTGCGTGTGCGTGTGTGCGTGTGTGTGTGTGTGTGCGTGCGTGCGTGCGTGCGTGCGTGCGTGCGTGCGTGCGTGTCAGCAGGTGGACGGCCCGGTTACCGGGAAAACAGACAGCGGAGACCGAGGAGGGGGCTGGCCCCGACGCACAGTGCAGTAGGTGACCAGCGGCTTGTCCTCGAGGGCAAAGTGCCTGGAGATGCCGGCCACCAGGTACCCGAGGAGGTCCTGCGGGGCGCTGTCATAGAGGTCGAAGCAGAGCTGCAGGATGGCCGGCACGTCGGGCCGGTCGGCGCCCAGCAGCCCGGTAAGCAGGTCCAGGGCGTTGCGCCGGTCGCCGAGGCGCACCAGGCAGGCGAAGACCAGCTCGTAGTCCGGCTGGGGGAGGGCCAGCAGCGCGTCGCGGATCAGCCCGTAGACCGTGTGGCGCAGGGCGCGCCCGGCGCCGCTCTGATGCGAGCAGCTCCGGAAGGCGTAGCGCGCCAGCTCCAGCGTCTGGGCCGGGTCGGCGGCCAGGGCCTGCTGGATGATGTCCGTGCGGTTGGACTCCAGGGCAACGCCGATGACCTTGGGTAGGGGGGGGGGGAGGCGGACACCGGGGTTAGTGATGGCCAAGGCGAAGCAGCGGCAAGTGCCATGTCAGGCGGCGCCCGGGGGCATACCTCGGCGTAGCGGCCCAGGCGGATGCTGTCGGCGAAGATGCGGTTCATGGTGGGCTCCAGGTCCTCGAAGGACAGGGCATACATGCCGGCGGCGTCGACCTGCGCCGGGAAGAAGCGCGGAGCCTCGGGGTCCTGGCCGGTGGCCTCGCGATCAGCGGCCTCCGGGCGCAGCTGGATGTAGGTGTCGATGGCGGAGACTGGGGGAGCGAGGGGGGCGCATGAGTGTCGGTGTCGGGGCAGGCGCCCAGGAGAGGGGGGAGGGGGAAGCGGCAGGGCCAGCCCACGCACTGAGGATGGAGGTGGTGTAGCCATCGCGCTTGGTGAAGTCCAGCTTGGAGCCGGCCTTGATGGCGAAGAAGAGAGAGTCGCTCGACTCGCCCAGGTGGTAGTACAGCTTGGAGAGGACCAGAGCGGCGAGCTCGCGGTCGGGGAAGGCCTGGTCCTCGAAGAGCTGCTCGCTGTTGTGCGTGCGCGCGCGTGTTGGAGGGGAGAGGTGTGAGTGGCATGCGGGGCGGCAGGAGAGAGAGAGAGAGAACGAGAGAGCGAGGGGGCGACAGGGCGAGAGGCCGGCATGCGCGCGGGGCGGCCCAAACGGACATCTTGGAAATGGACTCCGACATCTCGACCCAGTTGACGTCGACGATCTGGCTCAGCTGGGTGAGGCACATCAGCTGGAGGCTGTGGTTGTCCTCGTCCAGCATGGACAGGAGTCCCTCTGGGGGGGGGGGGGGG
>NW_009242972.1:1557892-1559335 GCF_000388065.1 Fonticula alba | reverse complement strand
GGGGGAGGATAGTGCGTGTGCGCGCGTGCGTGTGCGCGTCCGCCCAACGGGTGATGCTTCCAGAAGGAGCGGCGGCAGCGGCCCGGCGCAGCGGCGGGATATGACAGTTTAATTTCGCTGGGCCGCGGGCGCGCGGGGCGCCTGTGTGTGCGCGAGCCGGCGCCCGTCCCCCCGCCCCCTTGCGCGGTGTCTGGAAGAATCCCCCGGCTGCCGGCCTGCGGTGTTTTTTTATTCTTTTTTTTTACGGCCCCCCGTCTCCGCGGCCGGTACGCTGTCACGGTAGAGTCTAGGGGCCGGGGGCTGGAGGCTGTCCCGAGGCGGGAGGGTCTTCCTTTGCCGCGGGCCGTTCTGTGGCCGGACACCGGCGGCCCTGCCGAGCTCTGGGGTCGATCGGGGGCTGGTCCTCCCCAGGTCCAGCGCCCATGTGCTGCGATTGGAGACTCACAGCGGCCGGGGCCGTGTCGCGGCCCGTGTCCCGATCGGGCCCTCGCACGTACCACGACGCGCCAAAAGTCCAACAGGCCGGATGGCGAGAGGGCCCGAACGGACCGCACGGCGGAAAGCCCCCTCCCACTCTCCCGCCCCGTGTTCTCTCCGCAGGGCGAGCACAGATTAACCGGCCCGGCCCATTCCCCTCTGTGGGCGTCGCTCCTCCAAACACGGGCCGAGTCTGCGAAATCGCGGCCCAGGCTCAGCACAAACGACGGACGCACACGCACACACACACGCACACACACACACACACACACACACACACACACACACACACACACACGTGGACGGCTGGCCTGCTTGCCTGCCGCCGGCCTCTTCTCGCCGGTCGCGCGCATGGGGGGTATTCCTATTTTCTGTATTGTATGTCGTTTCGATTTGGGGGTGGGGCGACGCGGCCGCGCGCGGGTGCCCATGCCCCCCCTCTGCACGGCGACCTGCCCGCCGGGGCATGGGGACACGCCCCCTGGCGGGAAGTGCGGCACAAGGAGGGCGGAAGGGAGCCCATGCGCGGGGATCTCGCGGGCCGCCCAGTCCCCGCTCTCGCTCTCGGTCCCTCCGACGGGTCGTCTCAGCCCTCCCCCGGCCGGGGGTGGGGGTGGGGGGAGCGGGGGAAGACACGCGTGCATGCCCATGCGCACGGGCATGTATGCGGCGTGTACACACGCACACACGGGCATGGGGAAGGGGGGGGGGGGCTCGGTGGGAGGAGAGGAGAGGGGGAAGGGGGGGACGCACCACGGTGCCATTCGGACTCGCGCGCACGCAGGGTCCCGGGCACTCGATCGCCGGGCAGGCCGACCGTTCCTCCGTCCTCGAGAGGACGGGGAGCGAGGAGGGGCAAGAGCACGGCGATGGCAAGGGCCTCGGAACCCTGTGGGGGTTCTCAGAACGGGGGTGCAGACCGGGGAGAAGGGCAGGGGAAGGAAAGGAGATAGGGCGGGTGGGGTG
>NW_009242972.1:1555351-1557602 GCF_000388065.1 Fonticula alba | reverse complement strand
CACACACACACACACACACACACACGTACATGCACGAGATCCAGACCGGGCACTGGGGGCGGGGGTGGGAGCGCAGCATCAGGACGCCACACCACCCGGGCCGCCGCCCGAGGCCATCTGCTCGTAGTCGGCCGTGGCGGCGGCCGATCGCAGAAGCAGCAGGTCCACATAGGCCGCCTGGATGGCGGCCTTCAGCTCGGCATACGACGGGTAGAGCAGCGTGTCGGAGGGCGGGCCGGCCAGCGAGGCGGGCCGGACCGGGCCGCCGGTGGCCACGACATCCGGCGATGCCAGGACCAGGCGCTCCGGGTGCCCGACGTCCAGGCGGTTCAGGTGGTGGATGATATGTGAAAGGTTCAGCGAGGGGGTGTCCCCGCCGAGCGAGGGCAGGAGCGAGGCGCCGGTCAGACCGGCAGCCGGGGCCGCCCTGGAGCCAGACGCGCCATCGCCAGCGGGGACGCCCTCCCGAGCGAAAGCCCCCCGGGGGAATGCCTCGCTGGGGCGCGCCAGCTCCAGGCCCACCGGGGCCTGGCGGAAGAGCAGATCCTGGAACATGCGAATCAGCAAGTTGGACCCCAGCTGGGCCACCGGTGGCAGGGGAGTCGCCGGGGGGTGGACCGGCGCCGGGGTTGCAGCCGCAGCGGTGGCGGTGCCGGCGGTGGCGGTGCCGGCGGCGGCGGCGCCAGCCACATCGCCTCCCTCGGTGAGGGGCGGCGCTGCTTCGGCCGGGTGGACGACCATGCCGGCAAGGGCGTCAGCCGGGTGGTCCGACGCACCGGCCGGCAGGTGGCTGGAGATGGTGCCCAGCACCGGCGAGGCCGGCACCGAGGAGGCCGCCGAGGCCGGACCCGAGTTCAAGGCCAGCACCGGGGAGCTGGTGGCGGTGGCGGCGGCGGCGGCGGCGGCTGCGGCCGCGGTGGCGGCCGCCTGGGCCTGCTGCTGGGCGGCCATGGCATCACGCAGGGGATGGTCGGCCGGGGCCGGGGGAGCCGCCGGGCCCGGGCGGAAGGGGACCATGCTGCGCGTGGTCGGCAGGGCCACCGCCACACAGGGGCACGAGGCGGGCGGCGCCACGAAGCACAGCTTGCACAGCAGCCGCATGAGCCGGCCATTTTCCAACTCCCGGGCCAGGGAGTCCTCCAGGGCGTCGGTGTATGCCAGGGCCGAGTCCAGCACCGAGGCCAGGTGCGGGGCCAGCCGGGCCAGCAGGACATCGGCCGCCAGGCGCGGGGGCGCCGGGCTGGGCGACGCGGCGCCCCGATCGGCCACCGGGCCGCGAGCATACAGCCAGCCGATGAAGTCCAGCAGCTCGGCGCTGAAGTGCTCGAAGGACCGGAGGAAGTGGATGGCGAAGTCGAACTGCGATCCGGCATCCTGGCCATTGACCGGGCAGTTGGGATCGGTCAGCTCGAGCCCCGAGCAGAGGGACGCCAGGAGCACGGCCAGCGATTGGAAGTCCCCGGCCGAGGTGTGGCCGGCCCCCCCCGGGGTTGGGGCATCGTCCAGCAGCGGCCGCAGCATGTCCCTGATGCCGGCGAAGCCCACGCGGAGGCGGTTTTGCCCGACGACCATGACCTTGCGGACATTGAGGGCCGCCGGCCCGAGGGCCAGGCCGGCCGCATGCACCGACCGCAGGACCCCGGCCAGCTGCACGGCAAAGGCCCACACCGTGGACTCCGGCACGGCATACACGTCGCAGTGTTCCAATTCCGCGTCGATGTCCCCGGCGGCGAAGCGCTGCGACGGGTGCCGGCGCGCGGACATCGGCACCAGGTTGTAGGCGTCCAGCAGGGTGGTCGCCAGGGGGCAGAAGTCGAACACCACAATGAGGGCTGCAGCGGCCGAGCCGAGCCGAGCGAGCATGTGTGTGTGTGTGTGTGTGTGTGTGTGTACGGGGAGAGTGGGGGGGGGGAGTAGGAGAGGAGGGCCGGCAGAGCGATGGATGGGAGACCACAGAGAGGCAGTGGGTCGAGGGGAGGTCAGACCAGCAAAGGGAGGGGGAGAGCCGGGGGCGGGTTCCTGCCGGGCTGGAGGGTGCCCGGGGCGGGTACGTACAGCTGTCGCCGAAGTCGTCGGTGGCAAACACCTCCCGCAGGGCCACCAGTCCGGAAACCGATGCAAGAGACTGCCAGCGGGCGATGTGGGCCTGGGCCTGGTCGAGTTTCGAGTCGCCGACGAGTTCGAAGTCTACGAGATGGATGGCAGCGCATGCGCATTGTCAGAAGGAGGGAGAGCGAGGCATGGGGGGGGG
>NW_009242972.1:1550203-1551408 GCF_000388065.1 Fonticula alba | reverse complement strand
GGAGCAGGGGCGCGGGGGGTGGCACGCCGGACCGGAGGCCGGGCGTGTGGGCCGGCCGGACCGCACCGCGCGCATGCCTAGACACGGCAGGGGGAGACAGATCGGCGCCCCATGGCCTGGGCCGCGCCAGGCGGGGCTGACGCCGGGCCGGGCCCACTGCCTTCGTTCCCCCCCCCCTGGCTCCCGCCCCCACCTCCCCTGCCGGCTGACTGGCCGTTGGTTCGCCAGTTGCAGGGGCGGGGTTTCTAAAATCGATTGACCCCCAGAATACGCCGAGGCTGGGCGGGGGGAGGGGCGGCTGGGCGGGGCCCAGCGTGGCCGCCGGCCGGCGCCAGAGTGATTAATGATTGCCACGGCCTCCGGGGGCTGGCGTCTGCGCGGGAACCCGCGCGCCGGCGCCCGCCAGAGTCCCGCCCTCGCCCCCCACCCCCCGGGGGGAGGGGAGATGCCCGCGCCCGGGTCAGGTTAATATTATCCCCCACGGCAGTTCTCTCGGGGTCGCCCCCCCCCCCCCCTTGGTGGGATGCCTGAGCCCGGAGGCAGGGCGAAATGTGGGCGTCCCCTTTTTGGGCCGGCGGCGGCCAGCGATCCCCCCTCTTGCGCGGCAAACACGCCCCCCCCCCCCCCTACACCAGTGCGAGCGACCAAGGAGATGGGCAAAAATACCCTCGGCTTCGCGGAGCTCGGGCCAAGTGCCAACCCAGGCGCCGTCTCGGATTTCACGCAAGGTGAATGGTATTCCGACAAAGCGCCGGGCCGCGGGTAGGGGAGGCGCAATTGGGCGCGCGCCCTTCTCCGGCGTCCGGGGGCGGCCGGTGCGGCTGACGCGAACGTCCATCACCGGTGCGCGAGGCGCGCCGGGCGAGTGTGGTGGCTGGCGCATCCGCTCTTCGTGCTAGGGGGCTCATCTTTCCCGGAGTGCGAGTGTGGGCCCGCAGGCCTAGGTCAAGGCCGTCAGTGTGGGGAGTGTGGGGCTTCCCTTGGGCCGTCCGGGTCCGAGGAGGGGGGGGTGCGGGCGGGCGGGCGGGCGGGTCGCAGGGCATGCACAGCGCGGCGGCCGGGGGCGCCCTGGCAGGTGGTTGCGGGAACGCTGTTGTGGCAAGCTGCGCATGCGGGACACATATGTCCCCCCGGACCTGGGCAGGTTGCCATCGGCCAGGCTAGAAGGGCGCAGCCAGCAGCCCTGGTTCGCGGTGGGGGGGGGG
>NW_009242972.1:1529111-1544837 GCF_000388065.1 Fonticula alba | reverse complement strand
CCCCCCCCGATGCAGGTTGTCCGCCTTGGCGCCTTCGCCTACGGTCTGTTTTACGGTTACACCAAGTACCAGTACTACTCCAACCACCACCAGAACGTCCTGAAGGAGCAGCAGGCTGCCGACGAGGCCGCCGCCAAGGCCCTTGAGGCCGCCGCTGCCGCTGCCGCCGCCGCCGCCGCTGCCGCCGCCAACGCCGGCCCCGTCGAGGCCTTCGACTCCAACAACCCCGCTCACGTTGAGAAGTGGCTGCTTTCTCTCGACTCCAAGTACAAGACCCAGTAAGTCGCTTGCGCCGCTCTCTCACACAGACACAAATGGGGCGCGCGCGGGCGCGCGTGTGCCACATCAGCATGCTCTACACACCGGCTCGTGGGCGGTGTGTGTGTGCGCGCGCGCGCGCGCGTGCGTGCGTGCGCCGGAGGCAATGCCGGTCTCCTCCTGCCCTATCTCCTCTAGGCGGACCTCCTCACGCCGCGCCGCGCCGCGACCCCCTGGCTATGCCCCCCTTCTTGGGTGGGCGACGCCAGCGGACACAGAGAGCATGTTTCCATGCCAAATAGATGAGTTTCATCCCTCCCTCCGCACGTGTGCGTGTCTACGCATTTATATGCACACACACACACACATATATATAAACACATATGTGTGTGTGTGTGTGTGTATGCTTGTGCCCGGTGGGGCTCCCCCCCCTCCGATGCCTAGGCCCATGGAACTTGCTTTGCCCGCTGTCGATGGAGTTCTCCCAAGAGCCACGCCAGGAGAAAGTGCCACAGCTCGCTTCTATATTTGACCAACGCGCGGCGCAACGGGAGAGGAGAGGGAGTACACGGTGACGCCGGCCCGGGGGCCGAGCTGGGGGGGGGGGGGGGGGAAAAGTACAAATCGCCAGAAGACCCACCTCAGAAGAGCGCGAGCTTGGCATTCCCGGTCCCGGCCGGCGTCTCGAACACCGATCCCAGGAGATCGGTCAGGGCCGACGTGGCGGCCGACCCCTTGGCCGCGGGGGTCTGGTCGGCGATCAGGTTCTTCGACAGGGTGGTCCGGAAGAAGGAGGCCAGGTCCTTGCGGACCTCGGCAATTTCGAAAATCGACCGGCCAGTGGCATCGACCTTCATGTCGAAGATGACCACCTGGACACGGGAGAAATCCAGAGCGCCTGTGCGTGGCAGAGCGCCATGGCCATCGACCGAGCGGGCAGGTTTTGTTGGTACAACGCATGAGCGGAGACATGGCAATGCATCGGTGTGTCTGTGTGTATGCATGCGTGGCATGGACGGACCCTCGGAAGCCAGCTTCTCCAGGCGGTTGGGCGTGCCGACGCAGATGCGGGAGTCGTTCTTGTTGAGGAAGTCCACCTGCTCGGACACCTTGAAGTGCTTGGAGAAGAGCTTGGCAATCGGCGACATGTCCTTGAACGGGGCCAGCAGGCTTCGATCGCCGAGGCGCGAGGCGGGCATGTGCAGCAGCAGCAGCAGGGAGGTGAGTGCGGGCGCACCGGCGCAGACCGGCATGCAACCAACGGAGGAGGGACCCATTTGACGGGGACGCACCGGATGACATCGACACAGCGCTGGCCAGAGGAGCACACAATGACGACGCGCGGCAGGGCCTTCATCCCGCCGTCCTGGCCGTCGGACTTGTGCTTGGAGAGCTTCTTGCGCGCCTTGGCCGACATCTGGCGAAGGTCCACGTCCCAGGTGGGGATGGCTGCAGGGGGGGGGGGGGACGCGGCGCATCGAATGAGCAACAGGAGGGGACAGGGCGAAAGGGGCTGCCCCGGGGGCTGGGGCGTACGCACCCTCCTTGATGAACTGCACCAGGTTGGCGTCCTCACGCGGGAGCCCGAAGGAGGCACTGGTGTCGGCGATCTGCGAGGCTATGGCCCGGTGTGCGGGCGGGGCAAAGGACCGGCGTGTTGCTTGTCAGGAGGGGGAGAGGCTTCTCAAGCGGGTGGACACAGGGCGCCGCCGATCGGGCCAGAGGGCACGCGTACCATGCAGGCTCAGGCCCCCGAGCTCCATGTCGGTGAACTGCTGCTGAAGCTCGGCCTTCAGCCGAAGCCAGACCCCCTCGGCCTGTTCGGCCGCCGGCTTGGTGGACAGGTCCGAGGCCTTGTCGAAGCGCAGGCGCTTGGCCGGGGGCTGGCCCTTCTTGGCAACGGCAGCGGGCTTGGCCGCGCGGGCCGGCTTCCCGGCCTGGGCGCCGGGCGCCGCTGGGCGGCTGCCGCTGGAGGACCGCTGCTTGCGCTTGGTGCCGGGCTTGACGTCCTCCGAGTCGGACTCGATGTCCGACAGGACGAAGTTCACGTCGAGAGAGTCCGCCATCTTTGCTGCCAATCGGATGTGGAAGAGGGCACGGGGAGGGCGTGAGGGGAGGGAGAAAGGGCCGAGCCTAAAGAGGCAAGGGCAGTGACGAGGGAGGGGAGGGGG
The DNA here is from genome assembly GCF_000388065.1 of Fonticula alba. Lineage (NCBI taxonomy): Eukaryota > Rotosphaerida > Fonticulaceae > Fonticula > Fonticula alba. Next base: position 1,542,408 of record NW_009242972.1, on the reverse strand, counting down.
GAGGAGGCGGAGGGGAGAGGTCGGAGTAGCGAGGAGGGGACTTCCCGCCCCCGAGGGCCGTCGGGGCCAGGAGGCGTGGTGGTTTTTGACCTGGAATCCTCCGTGGGCGTGTTGGATCTTGCGCGCTGGCCGTCGGGCCGGCCTGCCTGGGGCCTAGGGGACCCCGCCAGCGGTTCGGGGGCAGCACCATGCGTTTGGGATGCCGGCATCACGGGCCGCACCGCCATGTCACGGGACAGAGCTTCGAGGTGCGGCGCCTCGACCACCCCCGGGGCTGCCAATGCGTCCTTGCCCTCGGTCCCTCTGGGCCGGGTGGCTCCGGTGCGTGCGCGCGCCCGGGTGTGCTGGCCAATAGCAACACGTATGCCGACCCGGTGCGTGGGACATGTTGGCCCCTGGCGGTGCCGCGTGTGCGGCGGCGACGCACGGGCGCCCGAGGCATCCTCGCCCCCCGCCCAGGCCACGAGTGTGAGACCGTGGCGGATGGCTTGCCGGGCGATGGCCGAAAAGCCGGTGGTAGGACCGCCCTCCGCACTGCCGCAGTCCGGTACATCCCCCCCCCTCCCCCCTTCTCTTTCCCCCCCTTTCCCTTCTCCCGCCCCCGCCTCCCTCAGTCATGGCTAAGCAGAAGGTCACCCCCGCCCGTGGCTCCCGCAAGACGCAGAAGCGTCTCGAGGAGACGAAGATCGCCCTGGACAACGCCAAGCGCGAGAGTGCGTCCTCCTCCTGATGCTTCGTTCCTCCCTTGCTCCTCCCGTGTCGATGGGCTTGCTCTTTTGTCTCCTGTCGCCGCCGATTGTCCCCCATCAATTGTCCTGATCTTCTGTTCCCCCTCCATCTCTCCGTCCCTCTGTTTCTTTCTGCTTCTGTTTCTCTTTTCTCTCTTCTCCCTTACCTCTCTCTCTCTCTCTCCCTCCTGCCTTTCTTTCCTCCTCCTACCTTTCTCTCCCCCTCTCCCTCTTCTCTCCTACCTCTCTCCCATTTACTCCCTCGCGGTAGCCGAGGATCTGGGTCCCATCTCCGAGGGCATCACCCTGATCAACCCCACCAAGGGCGCTTTCCAGACGGTTGGTGTGGCCACCTACAAGGCCCTGCCTCAGGGCTCCCGGTCAGCCAACCCCCTGCTGTCGAAGGCCGGCAAGGCGTCCATCAAGAAGCGCTTCCTGCAAAAGAAGACCAAGGCCTACCAGGCGAAGGTCGAGAAGGCCGTCGAGCGTGGCCTGAAGATGGAGACTCGCGTGTCCAAGGACCAGATGCGCAAGAAGGAGAAGGAGCGCCTGAAGAACCTTTGGGATTGAAGAACCACTGCCTCTCGTCATGGATGCACCCAGTTTCGCCCTCCCTTGTTCGCCGGTCTCTTGCGCGCGCGCGCGCATACGCGCGCGCGCGCCCCGCCCTGCGGTTGTACACTAGATTCTCCCCCTTCGCCTGTTGCTCGTACATCCTCTACCATGTTGACATGCTGTTTATTCGGGCGCTTTGTGATTCGCATGCATGCGCTTGCGCGAGTGCACGCCATCGGCGGTGTCCCTTTGGTCGTCAAAGGAAACCCGCATGGGCGCCAAGTGCGGGGGAGGGGGGGGGGGGCGGGCACGAGACGCGCGGGGACCATCCTGTGAGAGGTTTTCATCTGGTCTTTTTACTCTTTCTTTTCTTTCTTTCCTTTTTTCCATCCCCCTGCCGCCTGTCTGTCTTCTCTGCCCTTGCCGTCTGCGCGTTGGGAAATGGCGCTCTCAGGCCCGGGCCGCCTTCTCGGACCGGTGCTTCTCGGCCAGAATGCGTGCCAATTCGCGCTCGCTGTCCTGCTTCTTCTGGGCATCGAGACGTTCCTTGGCCAGCAGCGCCTCGGTCGCGGTGCCTGGCCGGGCGCCCGCCGACGAGGCATTGGATGTCACAGCCGAGGAAGTGGGATACACTGGATACGGGCATGTGTTAGACAGTGGATTGCTCAGCCACCCGTGTGTGTATGTATGTATGTGTGTATGTGTGTGTGTGTGTGTGCGCATGCCAATGTCCCTTCCCTCGGACGATCTCCCATTGGCAGCCCCTTCACGGACGGAGGGCCGGCCCGGCTGCAGGCCAGATTCTCCTCCCCCACCGTCCCCAAGCATGGGCAAGCCTCCCAGACACCCCAGTATCGACGTACCGACGCCGAAGCCGGTCACCTTGACTTTCTCGGTCTGGCCAATGTTCGCGGGGTTCGTCCCGTGAGCGAACGATTGTGGGCCGGTGCCCCTGGGCGCGGCCCGGCGGCTGGCACTGGAGAAGTTCATGGCCATGTTCAGGCGCCGGGCCAGCTGCTCGCGCTCCAGCATCCGGCGCTTCTCGATCTCGGCCTGCTCCTCGGGGGACACATCGCTGCGCTCCTGGGCTCGTGCCGCCGAGTTGACCGATGCCCCGAAGCCGCCGCGCGATCCGGCCGACCGGGCCTCGGTTTCGCCGCCGTAACGCCGCGACGCGCGCCCGACATTCGACGGCGGCGAGGTGGCCGTCACCGACGACAGGAGCGCCAGGTTCTTGGCGTCATTTGTGCGCATCATGAAGAGCTCGGGCTTCGGTCGCGGCAGGCGATCCATGGACAAAGGGGCAAAGGGGCGTGAGGAGAATGTGGGGCGGCATATTTTTAGGGGCGGTGTGTCAGTCGCCCACAGGCAGCAACATCCGCAGGAGGGGTGACCGGCTTTGGTGGCGCGGAGGTGGATTGAGCAGCGGACGCGCGCGCGCGTGCACGCACGTTGGACTTGAGGCCAGACCCGGCGCTCGACCGCGGCTCCGGCGACAATGGCGTCCGCGACCGGGTGGCTGGCAGGCCGAGCTCCGTCACGAAGAATGCCTGGTCATACAGTTCCTCGAGGATCCTGGCGCGCATGCGCGCCATCGGGAAAAGGGTCAGTGCCATGGGCGAGCAGGGGCAAGAGTGGCCCTGGGGGGGGGGGGGGGGGGGGGGCGGGCGCCGCAAACGACACACATTTGGATGTTGCGCTTGGTGACCGCGGTCGTGTGGCCGTCTTCGGGGCTCAGCTGCGACAGCATCTGGTTGACATGATCCCAGCACCTGGTGGTCTGGCGCTCGATGAGAGGCGGATTCGACCCCTCCCGCAGTCCCTCCAGCAGCTGGGGCGAGAGTGATGCCGGGAAAGCCCGTCAGTGGTCCGGGTGAGGGGCATGGTGCAGCGTGCCCGGGCCGGCATCTACGTACCCTGGCGAACTCCGTGGCATTGAGCACGCCGTCGCCATCTGCATCGAAGGATTCGAAGAGGCTCTGCAGCATGTCGCCCTCCTCGGCCGAGAGCTTGGCGGGCGCCTGGGCATGCTGCTCGACCGGACTGGAGGGGGCGTCATTTTGGTGGTGGTCAAGCTCCTCCTCGGAGCCGGACGCGATGTCGAGATCCGAGCGGCTGGAGCCCGCAGAAGAGTCGGATTGGGTCTGGCCCGTGAGGGAGTCGGGGGCGGAGGCAGAGTCAGCGAAGGCATGGCCTCGACAAGGGATGGGCCAATGGGGCCCGTCTGCTTGATGGTGTACCATCTTCGGGGGAGGTGTCCAGGATGCCGGCGTAGTGCGAAGGGCGAACAGGGAAAAGGTGCGGAGGCAAAAAGGCAAAAGGGTCAAGAGAGGTTCCGGGCGGATGCGGGGGGGGGGGGGGGAGGCTCAATGGAGGCGGAGGAGGAGCTGCACCACCCCCCCCCCGGCGAGCCCGGTGCCGGCCCTTAAGTTGTGGGGTATAATTAACAGCCTTCGTGTCATGTGATGCGGCCCGGCGTCCTGCATTTAAAGGCCCATGCCAAGCCGCCAGCCCGGGGGCCGGCCGCGCAACTGCCCCCCCTCCCTCCGCCCGCTGCGTTCCGCCCGTCCCATTTCGCAACTCCAGTCTTTGGGTTTTTTTCCTTTTTTGAATTTGTCCCCCCGCCATGTCCACAACCGAGCCCGCGCCGCTGCCCGGCGATCTTGCTCTCCTCCCGACGTCCGATCTTGTCTCGCTGATTGATGTGCGCTGCGTATTGCCCCCCCCCGCCTGCCCTAGCCCCTGGGGATTTCCTCACACTCCGTGACCATAGGCAAAAATCGGTTCAATTCTCCACGCCGTTCAGGCAATCATGCTCCAAACCGGCCAGCAGGGCCTTGTCCTGCCGTCCTCCAGCGCCTCGGTACGCTTCCAGCCCCTCGCCACATTCGCCCCCCTCACCATTGCCTTCTCCATTTCCCTCCTCACGCCGGTGTCCTCTTCCCTTGCCCCCTCGCCCTTGGCTGCTCTAGCCGGAGAAGTTCCCGGTCAATGAGCAACTGCTTCAGGCGGTCGGCCAGCTGATGACCTTCTACAAGGCGACCATGGGTCAGATCAAGCTTCTCCTCGAGACGCTCTACTCGGAGGAGCGTACCGGCTCGTCTGTGCCAGACGTACGTCAACCCGCCCCGGGCCTTTTGCATGCCCTCCCGCGCCCGCCCGCCCCTGCCCCTCGGCCAGGAAGACCCGCCACTCACCTTCGTCCGCAGGTTGGCATCAACGAGGAGGTCACCTCGCTCCTGCGCAAGGACGCCGCCTACAAGGAGGTGCGCTCTTCTCCCCCCCCCCCCCCCCCCCCCAGCAAAGGGTCCTTCTCTTTGTTTTCCTCCCACCCTCTCGACCGCCGCCTGGAACGCTAACCGAGCCCCGCCAACCGCGAAGCGCATCGCCGAGAAGCTGGCCCTCCTGAAGGAGATCAAGGTCACGCTGTCGGCCTTTGAGATCCACTTCTCCAATGATGCCTCCGATCCGGCCGTTGGGATATAATCGAACCATATTTGTGGTGCCGGCCGCGTGACGTTGGGCCCACCCACCATATGCCTGCGTGTGTGACCCACAGCGCGCAGCAATGTGGCCTTTGTCTGGTGGCGGGTTCCAATAGACGCCTTCGTTGATCGAAGGGACATCCAACTCTGTGAGGTTGAGAGTGAGGTTTTTTTCGTCTGCCCCCACAACATGGCCGAGGGGCCAATCCTAGCAGGCGTGAGCCGGGCCAGTTCCCTTGCCATATCGGGCGAGAGAGCGCGAGCATGCGGGACAGTCGGCCTGGGCGGTCGGAGGGACTGGAGACGCTGGACCACGCCCTGGGGGCCTGGTCAAGGCGATGACAGCCACCTCATGCGAGTCTAACGGGGAGCCAGATGCCCCAGGCAAGCAGGGCACACCACCCCAGAAGGGGAGGCGAGGACCTTTCTCTTGGGACGGGGGACAAGGAGAAGAAGACGTGGAGGCGGGCACGGCGCTCCCGCCAGACGGCCGGGGCACTTCAGCGGTGGATATGGCCTAGTGAGTGCGCCGGGGAACACCGCCCCCCGAAGAAGACCCAGCCCACGGGGGGCTGGGTCACAATCGGCTGCCACACACACACACACACACTCGATGCCCACGCAAGCTGGCCCGGTGCACTCGGAGAATAACAAGCGGTGGCCGACGCCATCCAGATGGATTGGCCGAGAAACCGCCGACACAGGGCATCCGAGGGACGGGGCACGAGGGGAAATCATAGAAACAGTCCATCTGGAAAAGAAGAACCGGTGGATTTATTTCCAAAAAAGTATATTTCTTTTATAGTTGCACCATAATCTATTTCAAAATATTCATAATATAGCATGGAGCTTTATGGCAACAAAGTCCCTGAAATAAGCATTAATGGTCACTAGAGTGAGAATAAAAGATAAAACCCATTATAATAGAGCCTAACCAAAGGTAAATTCTTTTTATGTATATATAGCCCTGATGGACGCTCCCGAAATCTCGCACCCTTGTGCCGGCGCGCCTTTCACCCCTGGGCATGGTCTCACCTTGCCCCCTGTGTTCCTGGTTTCGGGTGTAAGTTCGGCGGTCCGTGTCCGCCACAGGCAGGACACGTACGTCGAGCTGGCGGCTTGACCTTTTTTCGCGGACATCCGCGCGAGCCCGTGCCATTCCATGCCACTCAGTTTCCCCTCCTCCCCCTCTTCCCCCCCCTTGTTTGCCTCAATCCTCTCCTTCCCTCTCCCCCTTGGCTCCTCATTGAATGCCGGCTGACCGCTTTTTCGATCGTCCACCGATGGTGGCCATCCTTTCGGTCGTGGGTTCTCCCTCCCTGCCCTTTTCCTGTGGGCCACCCGTCAATCCGCTTCTCGGGCATGACTCCCAGGGCCCTTGGAGAGCCTCCACCCGGCTGCGGCGGCCATTTTCCTGTGTTCAGTCTGTCGGAGCCTTCTGCCAGATGAGCCAATCGGTGATGCACCGGCGTCGGCTAGGGGCAGTTGTCACTTCCTCCCGAGCCGTTCTGCCTTGGATTCGCCTTTGCCCGCCGACTGGCCAGTGCCCTCTCCAAGCGTAGCCGCCCTGGCCATGCCTGGCTAGATCTCTCCCTTCTTTGGCTGGACTCGCTTCGTTGACGGGCCGCCTTCCCTCTCGGTCAGGTGTTCCTTCTTGCCTGGACACTCCTCGACTGGCTCTGCCTCTGGGCTTGTGGTCTTTCCCCGCTGCGGGGGCCTTGCCTGGAGTCCGCCCTCCGCCTCGTGGTTCCTCATCGCGCCTCGGCGCCCTTCCCCTTCGAACCTGCCTGCCGGCTGTCCTCCACGAAAGCAGCTGGCCAAAGGGTCCTGTTCAGCTGATCGCGATCTCAGCGGCATGGCTGGGTCCATGTGTCCCTGTGGTCACTTGCCTTGGGCCTGCTCCTCCCCTGGCCGCCGCCATGTTTCGCGCATGCTCCTGCCGGCGTCGAGCCCGGACTTGGGCCCCTTGCCTGCCGGGCCTGGAGGATGTCATGCCGTTTGAAGTGCCAGTCCCACACATACCCGCCGAAGGCCCTCCCTGCGCGTCCTGGCCCCATCGCGACTCACCCGCGGACGTGCCGCCTCCCTTGGCAGCGTACGTCTTCTTTTGCGCGTTTTCGATCCCTCCTCCCTGCCACTGGACCAAAGGAGGCACTTGCTCGGCGTCACAGCCCCAGCACCCTCTTTGCAATGCTGGCAACTGGCTTCGGATCAGCCATGCACGTCGGATGCCCCCCCAGAGTGCCGGCTGGTCGCTGCCCCCTGCTGGGCTACCAGGGCGATCATGCGCCTCTGCGCCGAAGGCCGTGGCAACCTGCCTGCCTCTGTGGAGCGGCGTGTTGCCACCTTGCCGAGGGACAGAAGAGAATGCTGGTGGAAGGGAGCAAGGTCTATTGGGTGGTGGCTAAGGCGCCATCTATCTAAGTGTCAGGGGGGGGGGGGGGGGGGAAGGATGGGAGGCAGCTGGGCAAGCTCCCCCGGCCGCCGGGATGCGTGTGTCTAGTCCAACAGCGAGCGGGACGGGGCGTGGGTGGTGCCGAAGAGAGCGCGCAGGATGTCCTCCATTTCGGCCATTTTGAGGGCAATCGACCGGATGGTGAATGTGAAGGCGAAAATGAGCATCAGACGCTCCTCCAAGTCGCGCGGGCAGAGCAGCGCATAGGCCGACTCGATGGTTGGGAGAGCGCTGCGCGGGAGGGACTCCAAACTGATGGGGGAGTGGCCGCCGCTGCCGAGCGAGCTGCCAGCTTCATCGGCGCCGGTCGGGCTGGTGCCGCTGCCTCCGGTGCTGTTGTAGTTCGGCGGCAGGGACAGCAGCGAGCAGGAGGAGAGGGAGGCCGGGAGCTTCGGCGGGGGGAAGGGAAAGCCGGTGGGTGGAATCAAGCCGGCCGCCGGAGCCCATCGAGACTCGGCTCGGGTTTGGCGGTCGCGAGCCAGGACCTCCTCGGTGGCCTGGCGCAGCCGGCAGATCAGCTGGTCGATGGAGCCGAGGCAGTCCGGGAAGTTGTATGGCAGGGCCAACTTCCCGCGAACGGTGATCGACAGGATGTGATACCCGAGGAGGATGGACGAGGTGGCCCGCTGGCCGGTCGGGCTGGCCAGGGCCGCGGTCACCGGGCTCAAGGGATCGAAGAGGACATACTGCCGAGCCAGCCAGGCCCCGAGGCGGGGATCCCCCCGGAGGGTGTCCAGCTGCCCCGGGGTCAATACCCGGCGGACATATCGGTGGAATTGCCCGGAGCAGGCGATGCGCGCGGCTTCCACCCGGCGGGCAATCACCCGGAGGCTGGAAATCTGCTCCAGCAGGCTGGCACACCCGAGGATGAGGCTGTTGTACCGCGGGCCATCCCACTTGCCCATCCACCGGGGCTCATTGAGGGCGATCGTGTGCAGGGCCCGACACTGTTGCAGGGTTACCTGGATGCGGACATACAGTCGGTCGCGCTTTTTGACGGCGGCATCGAGCGCTCGCAGCGGGTGCCCGAAGAGCGACGCATGCTGCTTGCCCTTCTCCAGGTCCAGGCGACTGTGGCCCTTGAGGGCGGGCAGGGCGTTCGACGGTTCGGGCGGAGACTTGTCTCCGGAGCCGGGGCCCGGCGGAGCGGGCCCGGCGTCCGACGCCGGGGAGGGAGGATCTGACCGTTGGGCCGTGTTGCTGGCCCAGGGGCCCAGGCTCTCAAGCTCGATGTCCGAGGTGGATGAAGGCCGCGAGCCGGCGCGCGAGCCGGCACGGCTACGTGCGGCTACGGCCGTCACCACGGCCGACGTGTCCATCAGCGGCAGGCGCGGCGGGCTGGAGAAGCTCATATGTCGGAGGACCTCATTGAAGACGTCGGTCGAGGCATCGGCGATGTCTCGCTGGTGGGCGGCCGCATGCCCGACGGCCTTGGCCGCGCGCGACTTGTCGCTGGCCAGCAGATGCCTCTCCGCCAGGAGGGCCGGATTGAATGTGGTAATGGCTGACTGCAGGCGTGAAAAGATGACCCCCTGCGTGGCGAAGACGGCGGCCAGCTTGCGCTCGAGGACCACGCGCGCCAGGTACGGCCAAATGAGCCGGTGGATGAGGATGGCAATGATCAAACCCAGGATGAGGGCCACGCCGCGCTTGTAGGCAATCTCATAGATGTTGGTGTAGACCGGCGGATTGTAGGGTCTCTTGTAGAAGGCCAGGATGATGGGGAAGGCGGCACCGATGATTTGCACCCCGAGGCCGGATGCCGAGGAGGGCAACAGGCGGATGTACTGTCCGACAAAAATGAGGGGGATCAGCATGCCGGTCGTGGCCCAGAAGGACTGGCCGAAGGCCACGTCCATGATGATGGCCCAGGCGGCGGCGGCCACCGTGCCGATGATGCGGTACAAGGCATGTGGGAAGAACCCGCCGAAGGAGGGCTGCGACACGAGGAGAACCTACAGGACAGGGGGCGACGAAGGGGGAAAGGGGTGTCGCATGGGTGTGCGGCGGTGTCCGGTGGCATTGGTGAGGGAGGGCAAGGCAAGCGGCGTGTGTGGAGCGGCCTGATGGGTAGCCACAGGACACCGGCGGTGGAAGAAGGGGGGGGGGGGGGGGGGGGAGCATGGAATGAGCACGCACAGTCATGGCCGACCACAGGACCGACCAGTAGGACCAAACCGTGGCCGTAGAGTCGACAATGGTCGGGACCACCAGCAACGTGAGGGTGCCACTGATCTTGAGGGCGAAACGGACATTGATCGACCGCGTAATTATGTCATGCAGCTGCCAGGTACGCAGGCGCAGGCGCATGAAGGCCGATCGAGCACGATGGCCAGGGCTGTGGCTGATGGCCTCGGCTTCGCGGAGGATGCGCTGCGACTCCAGATACTTGGCGTCTTGCAGGCGGCCGGGGTCCGGCAGGGAGGAGGTGTACAAGCCGCCAACCACGCCGGCATGGGCGGTGGAGGAGAGGGTGCTGCTCGAGGTGACCACCTGCCGGCGGAGCTTGCTCTGAGAGGAGGACACAATGAATGCTACCAGCCGGCAAATGGAAGGAGTCAGCGGGCGAGGAGCCAGGGGAGGGGTGAGTCGCATGCGGTGTTGGCGGGTGGCAGGCAAGCCGTGAGAGGAGGGCAGGGGTGCGCCAAAGGGGATGGAGCGAGGAGGGGCCTGCCAGGAGCGCACTGTTGACGAAGAGACGCCAGAGATTGCGCCAAAGGGAGGTGCGCTCGATGCATGTGGCATTGGTCAGGGCAAAGAGCGAGATGAGGCCGATCAGCAGCTCGCGCATGTTGAAGATCTGCCCCCCAAAATCCATTCACCGGGCACCGGCACGAGGTCAGCAAACACCAGACAGGGAGAGAGGCAGGTGGCGGGGCAAGGCAGGGGTCTTGAGCGGGGTAGCGCGCACCTTGTAGTGGAGCTTGGTAATGTCGACTGCCGGGTTGATGCCGCGAATGGCATCGCGCTCGAAGGTTTCCAAGTCGCGGACCACGCGTGTCAGGTCTTCGATGATGAAGGTGTCGAAGGGTTCATCGCCCTTGAGGATGCGCCGCGGGCCGGTGGGCCACCACCAGCGCACCCACCAGAAGGCTCGACTGGAGGAATTCTTCATGCTGAACTCGGCCAGCTCCTGGACGTAGGTGGAAAAGCGCCGCTGGCCGAGGATCACGGCATCCTTCATCAGCAGCAGGTACTGCTGGATGGCATCCACATCCGTCTGGCCGGTGGGCGCTGGGGGGAGGGCGCTCAGCAAGCCAGCCGGGCGAGGCCGAGCCAAGCCCGGGATGGCTGGCATATTTGCCGTCGCAGGGGCCGCCCGGTGTGTGCCTCCGCCGAGGGCCAGCGGATGCCGGAGGGTGCTCTGCAGGGGGTAGCCACGGGCCGGGGCCCCGGGGCCCGTGCGCATGGCCTGCGGCTGGACCGCAACCGGCCGATTGCAGCTACGGCAACGACCGGTCGCCAGGGTGGCAGTGGTCACAATGTGCTTCGAGGTGAGGGGCAAGGTGCTGCCACCGGCACGCAGGATGTCCAGACTCGGCAGCTCGGGCAGCAGGGTGGGCATGGGCCGGGGGACCGGCCCGGGGGCCGTCGGGCCCGCGGGGGGCGGCGGCGTGTGCACCGTGCAGCCCATGGCCCCGACGAGGCGCACCATTTGGTGCAGGATGTCGCCAATCTGCCGGTACCGATCGTAGTGCCAGAAAACACGGCCAAACTCCCACTCGGCCTCGATTTGCCGAGCACCGAGCTGGGTGATCGAAGAACGCGTGGCGCCCAGCTGGGCCAGGTGCCGTTTTCGGTGCTCCTCCAGTGTCGGGTCGCCGGGGGTCGGGGCTTGTGGCCGGGTGCTTTGCTGGATGGCTTGCAACAGGGCCAGGCGAGTGGGAAGGACCGGAGCCAAGGACCGACGCCGATGGGCAGGGCGATGCTTGCCCGCAGACCGCCGATGGCGAGCAGGCAGCGGGGCAGGTGGGCGCTGGCTGGCGGCTGGGCGGATGAGAGGCCGGCGTCGCGGGCTGGCACGGGCCTCGCGCAGCAGGCACACCGGCGGTGCCGGGATGATGGGCTCCTGGCTGGCCAGGGTGTAGAAAAGCAGGGTGTAGCATTGCTGGCAGATGGGCTCCTCGTGGGTGGAGTCCGTCAGGGCACTGCAGGGGGACAGGGAGCAGATGGATGCCGGGAGGCGACAGTGCGGACAGGCATCGAAGGCGAGGGGCCCGCCAGGAGGTGAGCCATTGGGAACCGCGTCGCCGGAGGCATTCTCCGTGGCGGCGATGAAGTCAATGACCGACAGCTGGAGGCTTTGGTCCACGCAGCGGAGAACCTCAGCGATGTCGGTTTCGGAGTCGCGGCTCCCCCATCGGGGGAAGAGCAGGAACGACAGCAGCAGGATGAAGATCAGGACAAAGATGTTGGGCTTGAACAGATCGAAGGCATTCTTGAGGGCCGCCGACGTGGGGCCTCGCTGCGACACGATCACCAGCATGTTGATGCTCATCACATGGCCGATGGCCCAAAGCTCCGGGCGGATGGTCTTGAAGAGGGTGAAGGAGAAGAGCCCCAGAAAGAGGAGAACGATCTTGGGCGCCGGGTGGTTGGTCAATCTTCCTCAGGAGGGAGCCGCGAGGGGATGCGAGCGGTGAGCCAAAGGGTCAGAAGGGTGCCTGTGAAAGAGCGAGCATGGGACTGTATGTGTGCATGTCTGCGTGTGCGTGTGGGGGGGGGGGGGGAACACGCACAGGGCAATCGCGCCGAACGAATAGCCGACGGCATTGCCAAGGTTGGCCAAGAAGAAGAACCGCAGGTTCCGACCGAAGGAATCGCTGGACAGGGTGAAAAGGGTCATGATCGGGGCCAGGTAGGAGTAGGTGCCCATGAAGTCGCTGATCGGATCGATCAGACAGAACAGGGACACGCCCATGTATGCGAAGGTCTCCTTGCTGGCACGGAAGAGCCGGTTCCAGGAGAAGAACCAGGACCATTGCTATGGAATCCGCGACCCCGGTGCGGAGAGAAAGAGAGGGGGAGAAGGATGGGAGGAGAGGGCCGAAAAGGGAGGGTCAGGCTGAGGACGGCATGATGCGGGATGGCCACCCGGTAAGGGAGCCGGCGGGGGAGGGGGATGGCAGCACGCACGGAGATGAGCCGCTGGACCGGAGGCCAGCGGGGGCACGAAGCCAAGGGGGCGGCCTGGCTCCCGGGATCGGACTCCGAGTCGGGATCGGCGCCAGCCGCGGTGGCCATCGACCGCGCGTATATCGACGCCGCGGTATATTGAGAGGCCTGGGACGGGCGGCCAGCAGCGGTCAGGGCCGACGCCTCCGATCGCCGGGCCGGCATGGCAAAGTCGTCCTCGGCCAGGCTGAAGTCGTTGGCCATGTTGCCGAAGCCGAGGTTCACGCCGAGCGGATCGTCCTGGGCGTTCAATTGCAGGGTATCAGCGCTCGGGCTGTCCGGCGGGGTGAGGTTGCCACTGGGGTCCGGTTCGGGCTGTCGGTGCAGGCGCGACGCCGAGACCACCCCCAGCCAGACGCTCTCCGAAGGGTGTCGGGGGAGGGTCGACTCGAAGGAGGCCCGAGCATGGCCTTCAGCCGCGTCCAGCGGGCTACTGGCCGCCTCGGCCTCGAGCAGGGATTGCATCTGGGGGATGCCCTGCCCGGTGGCCACGGTCCGTGGCGACCCGCTGAGAAAGGTGGCCCGATGGCTGGCGGCCGTGGCCGCCACCAGTGGGTCCCCCAGCAGCGAGCGGCGGTCCTCCTCGGCCCCGGGGAGTGACAGAACCGAGAGGCCGCCGGGCATGGGGCCGGCTGGCTGGAGAGGCGCATCAACCGCCTCCTCGTGGGTGTCAGGTGTCGTGGGGGCCTCATCGTCAGACTCGCTGGCCGGCGTGGCGCCCGGCGGCGGGGCCGGCGACCGGTCGACGGCCGGCACCTCGACCAGCCTGAGGCTGGCACTGCTAGCCGAGCATAAGCTGCCCTCCGGGGGGTGACTTTCCATGTGTTGGCGATATTGTCGGGGAAAGGGGGCGCGCGGCGGGAGGGAATGGGCGGAGGGGGCGGACAGAGGAGAGGGGG
>NW_009242972.1:1526435-1529097 GCF_000388065.1 Fonticula alba | reverse complement strand
GGGGGGTGGGCGAGATCTGCGGGTTAGCCCCGGGGTGGTGGTGCCGAAATAGCCAACGGAGCTCGGTGGGGAGGCACTCGGGCGCGCCCGCCCACTCATCATGGGCAAGCCCCCATCGCCGGGCAATAAATGGCCGCGCGAGCGGCCTCCGGCAGCAGGATGGGGCTGTGAGCAGGGGGGGGGCGCAGGCACCCGGCCGGACACTGTGGGGAAAGCCCTCCGGCCCGGGGGAGCGGCCGAGAATGCCGGAGACGGGGGCTCGGCCCCAATGGATGCCTGCCCCCGTGCTCGCGGCCTTTTGAGCCGGCCCCTCGTCCGACTCGCCGGCCGGGGAGCGCCCTCAGCCCGTCCCGGCAGCAAGGGGCGCGGGGCGGGGAGGGGTGATCGTGCGATCCAGCGTGCATGCTCCGCCGCGCGGTCTCAACCCGCGGCACTCGGCGCGGTAGGAGGAGTGAGGGGCATCTCTAGTCCTTAGCCTCCGATGAATCGGCCGGCCTGGCCGGTGCGCCGCCCTGGAGGGGGCGAGAGGGGGCAAGAGGGGGCGGGGTTGAGCCTAGCGCCGGCGGCCGGAGATCCTCACGCCCGCCGTGGAGGTGCCCGGCCACGGCCGAGCCCGGGGACTAGGCATCTCTGCCGGGAAAATGGGTGGCCCGGCGTTGAGGGCGGACCGCCGCCCGAGGCACATGCCCCGGTGGCGGATTCCGGCGGCAATGTTCCGGTCCGACGTGCGGACCTGGGGGGCACCGTCCGGAGAAACACCCCCCATGCATGCCACCTCGCGTGTCGGAGGCCAGATGCGCTTGCCACCTCCGCCCCCGGGGCCCCGGCGACACGCGCGGCGGGCATTAACCGGGGGCCATTGCCCGGTCGCCGCCGCCCGCGCGCCGGCCCCGATCGGGGCGCCCCCCGGCACAGCGGCTTCGGCTCCCCTATCCTGGGTCGCACATGGTCTCGGAAGCCGCAGGCGCTGCCCCCCCTCCCCCCTTGGCGCGCGCCGCATACACTCGCGCAGGCACACCGTGGAAGCACGCACGCACGCGCGCGCTCTCTCTCTCTCTCTCTCTCTCCGGGCGCCGGGCGCGGAGCCCGGGTGTGTCAGGGGGCGCAGGTCGGCCACGCGCCGGCAGGTGCCCCCCGGCACAGGGGCGGCGCGCGCCTGAAACGTGCCATTGCGGCAGCTGACCCGGAGCATGTGACCCGAGAGCCATTCTGGCCAGGACCAATCACCGCTGTCCATCTCACCGAGCAGCCCCCGGCCGAGCCCCGGGTCGCGGAGCCCCGGGCTTTTAAAAGCCACCGGCTTGGGGGACCGGGCGCCGGCGGGCAGCCCCCAGGCACCTCCCATTTCTCTTCCACCTGCCCCCCTCTCCCTCGCCGCTTCCCCGCTTCTGCTTCGGTTTCCCCTCCCCTCTCCCCGACCGAGCTCCACCTGCCACCATGGCTCCACGCGCATACGGACTGCTGGCCCTGCCGCTGCGGGCGGTGCTGCTGCTGCTGCTGGCCCTTGTCGGCCTGGTGTCGGCGGCGCACTTCCCCCCGAGCGACACCTACACGCACATCACCAGCGCCAACATCCGGGACAAGGTCCGGCCCGCCGAGGTACGCAACCCGCCGCCCTGGGACACGCTCGCGGCCCCCTGCCCGGCCGATCGCACTCTCTGACCTCCGGCGATCTGCCCGGCCGTCCTGGCGGCGCTCTGCACGAACAGGCCTCCTGGGTGCTGCTCTTCTACGCCCCCTGGTGTGGGCACTGCACCAGCCTGGCTCCGGAGTACATCGCGGCGGCCAAGGAATTCCACCCGTCCAAGGGTCTGGCCGTGCGCTTTGGTGTGGTCAACTGCGATGTTGAGAAGCCCCTGTGCGACCGGTACAAGGTCCAGGTATGTGGCACCGCCTCGGCCCGTCCCTCCTGCCCTCCCCTTGCCTCCCGCCGCCCATGGCTCCCCCTGCTGACATGTCGTCTCCCTGCTCCCCTTCCGGGCGGGTCGCCTGCGCGCGGCGCACAGGGCTTCCCCACGGTCAAGATCCAGACGCTCAAGGGCATGGAGGATTACACCGGCCCGCGCTCGCGCATCGGCCTCACCAATGCCGCCCTGTCCAGCATCAACAACAACTCCCGGCCTGTCAAGTCGGTTGACCAGTACCTCCATGAGAATGTGCGTGCCCCCTTCCCGTGCCGCATGCGTGAAGCCACCGCGTCTGACACAATGGCCCACTTGTGCCATCACCTTCCCGGGGGTTGGGGGGGGCAAAAAAAAACACTGCCACCAAAACACCACCAGCCCTACCACGGCAAGGTCCTCCTCGTGTCGGACAAGCTCTCCGCCTCGCCGGGCTACCGGTCGATCACCAACGCCCCGCGCTTCAGCCATGTGGACTTCGGCTTCACCGGCCAGCGTGATGCCCAGGCCGTGCGGGATGAGATCACCCAGATGCTGCTGACCCACGCCGGGGAGGGCAACATCGCGGCTGCCCTGCCGGAGAAGGCCTTCGTCGTGGCCTTCCCCAAGGGCTGCAATGACACGCCGGTCATCATGACCGAGCCGATGTCCATCTCCGGCATGATTTCCTTCATGGCTTCGCACCTGCCCGAGCCGAAGATCCCGACCGTTTCCAAGGGTGCGTTCTTGGGGCCTGGCCCCCGGGGAGGGGGGGGGGGGGG
>NW_009242972.1:1522103-1524035 GCF_000388065.1 Fonticula alba | reverse complement strand
GGGAGAAGAGGGCCCACGTACCGCGGGAAGAGGGGCAGCAGCTCGGCCGGGGCCCCGGTGGCGGGGAAGCCGGCCAGATGAGCTAGCGCCCGGAAGAGGAAGGACATGTCGACCGCGCGCTGGCAAAAGCGCGCCACCCGGTCCGGGGAGGTGAAGTCCCCGGCTGCGCGGGCCACCATGCCGACAAACAGCAACCGCACCAGCAGGTGCAAGTCCAACGCCTCGCACAGGGCCCGGAAGATGGCCTCGCGATCGGCCGGCGAGAGGATCAGGAACAGGGGCGCCGCGCCGAGGGCCGCGCACATCCGCTGCACAGGACCCAGCTGCGGGGCCGGGCGAACCTCGTCCAGGTCCATGGGAAGGGTGTCGGCGCTGGCGCTGCTCGGTGGCACCGTGGCCAGGGGACACACGTGGAAGGGGGGTCAGGTTCGCGGCTCGGATCGGGCGCCTGTGACGGGGGGGGGGGGGGGGGGACGAGCAGCATGGAGGCAGGACGCACGCTTGGGTATACTCCGATAGCGAGGCCACCAGCAGGGTGGCCACGGCCCCGGCGAGGGTGGCCAGTGTGCCCAAGTGGATGTGCTGCAGGCGGTCCTGCAGCGAGGACAGCAGGAGCCCACACGGGGGGGCCGTCCCGCCGGGATCGGCGACAAGGAGCCGGCGGTAGAACTGCAACGGCCGGGCACCGGTCAGAGGACAGCCTCAAGGGGGAGGTGGGGAGGTGGGGAGGTGAGGAGGGGGGAGGCCGGGAGGCCGGCCCAGGCGCGTACATTATCGAGGCGCAGCTGGCTGAGCATGGCCGCCAGGTGGCCAGCCGTGTTGGCCAGCAACACAAGCCCAGCGAGCAGATCCACGGGGGGCGGGCGCTCGACCGCGCCGCGCGGCAGCTGGCCAAAGAGCCGCCCGGCCAGGCGAGTCTGCTCGGCGTCGAGGGCCTCGATGAAGCGGACACACGCCTGGAGCTGGGTGCATGGGGGAGGAGGTGGGAGTGGAGGGGGTCAGTGAGCACATCGGCGCTGGGGCCGGCAAGGGGCGGCAACGGCGCGACGCGTACCTGCACGCGGTGGAAGTAATCCCGCCGCACGTGCTCCTGCGGCACTTCCTCATACCGCGACCGGAGGACGTCCAGCAGCAGGAGAAAGCGCTCGGCGGCCCGGACAATGGGCGGGCCGCCCGCGCGCCCGGCCAGGCTAGATGGATGCCCCGCCAGGGCCAGGTTCTCCACCGTGGCCAGGTCCCCGGCGGCCGGCTTGTGGAAGGGACCCTCCGGGGCGGCGGATGCCCAGGCCTGGGGGTCGTCCTCCAGCAATTGCGTCACTTTGCCGAGGGCCACTGGGTGCGGGCGAGAGGGTGCGGGTGAGAATACGGGCGAGAGGGCGCTCGGGCCAGACTGGGCCAGGAAAGGACAGCGCGCACCGGTCAACTCGGACTCAAGCCAGTGGCTGCGGCAGGCCGCATCATCAAGGAGCGCCTGCAGGGAAAGCCGCGCGCCGGGGGCAAACTCATGCACCAGACGCAGGGCTCTGGAATCGGGCAGCCGGTGTCAGAGGATGGCTTGTGCGGGAGCCCGGGCTTCGAGACCGGGCCGGGGGCAAAGGAGGGCACGCACCGGTCGAAGTTCAGGGTTTCCTTGATTGTCCGGCCGAGGTAGGTGTCGGAGGCGTCGGAGCGCTGGGTGATGAAGGACCACCGCCAGTGCTCGGCCAGGACGCCCTCCAGCAGGGACAACATCTCATCCTGGACACGGGGGGGAGGGAGACGGCATATGCGATCAGTGGGTGCGGGCAGCAGGGGGAAATGGCAGCGAGAGGCGCGTGGGGCGGGAGGGGGGGGGGGGGGGGGGACACACAAGGACGTCGAGGCTGGCCGGGCCGGAGGGCGCTGCCACGCTGGCCTGGCGCGCGGCGCGCTCCTGAGCCTGCACCCGAAGGA
>NW_009242972.1:1520277-1522093 GCF_000388065.1 Fonticula alba | reverse complement strand
GGGGGGGGGGGGGGGGGGGGCGGCGGCCGGGCATCTGCCCTGGCGTTTGCTGGTCTCTTTGTCCCCCTTCCCCCTTACTTGCGGCGCATGTCCCGCTCTCTCCCCCGGTCACACACCGCTGCCCCGGGCCGAATGTCTGACCCACTGCCCCCTCGGCATGTTTGCCATGCCGCCGGCCGCCACCATGCAGTTCCTCCGGTGATTACCTCCACCGAGCAGTTCATCGACCACTGCCTCCTGCCCAACAGCCCGGCTTGCACGGTGATCTTCACCCCGGACACGGAGCAGCTTGAATTTGCCACCGCGCTGCAGGCCGAGTTCCGCAATGTGCGCCACGTCCTGATGCGCGTGGTTGTCCTGGACATGGTCAAGAACCTGGACCTGGTGCAGAAGCTCGGCCTGTCGGACGCCCCGCCGAGCATCATCTTCTACCAGGACGGTCGCTTCCAGCCGTACATCGGCGAGGTGGAGGTGCGTCATTGGCCCACATCCGCCCGCGATCCCTCCTTTGCTTGCATAGCCGGCTCCCCTTCTCGCCCCCTCCCCCTCCCCCCTGCCCTCTGCCTGGCTGCCGCTGACGCATATACCCCCCCCCCCCTCCCTCTGCTGCCTCGCCCCGTATTCCCGGCACACCCTCCGCCCACGCAGGTGGAGGCCATCACGAAGGCCATCAGCACTTTCCTCCCCCACTTCCCGCTGTCGGCCCATGTGTTTGCCAAGTTCCCCTCCAAGCTTGAGATCCACTGAACCCGGGCATGCGCCCACTCGCATGGCACCTGTCCCGACCGGGTCCGTTGTTTTGCGGCGCCGGTGGGACAATTGCGCTGCCCTCTCCTGCGGTCCTTGGCGTGGGTGTATCGGCACTTTTTTGAATGTCTCTTTGTTCCGACACAAGAATACACCCCATGCGCGGGAGAAGGGCAGTGAAATGGCTTTGGGCGTTTCTTGCGGCCACGGTCAATGGGGCAGGGAGGGAGATGCCAGGTGGAGGGTGCATGGGGTTCCGGCAGGGGTCCCGACCGTCAGCCCGACACTGAGACATACACCCAGGAGTGGAGGACCGCCCGGGCGAGACAGACCAGCGGGAAGTGCGCGTGCTCCGGTGAGGACCGGCTTTCGGGCCCGGCCCCGGCCCCGGCCACCAGGCCGCCGATGAGCGTGACAACCAGGGCCGAGGCGGCGGCCAGGTCCCCGGATCCGGGGGCCGGCTCGTCGATCAGGTCCTCAGCGGCTGGCCCATCGGTCGGGAGTGCAGGCAAGCCCGGCGATGCGGCCACCTCCAGCAGCCGGTCATGGGCATTGGTGAAGGCCGCGTGCAGGCCGCCACTCGCCGGCAGACTTAGCCCCGCCGGCAGGCTGCCCTCCAGGCGCAGACCCACGGCCACGGGATCGTCGTCCACTTCATCCGCCGGGTCTTCCGGCGCGCCGCGGCGAAGGCAGGCCACAAAGTACTCGGCGAAGTCCACCGACAGGAGGTCGAGCTCGTCGTACTGGAGGAAATCCTGCCCGGTGAGTGGGCTGATCGCGCCACGGGGGAGCAGCAGCCGCGGGGCCGGGCGCTCAGCCAGCGTGGCCCCCGGCAGCAGGGACTCGGTCATGAGGGTGAATAGCGCGGTCGGGCTGCCGAGCAGGGCAACCGGCTGCAGGGCCGGCGCCAGGCCTGCTAGCGCGACAGACGCCCCGCCGGCCGGGTCGGCGGCATCGAGTGCGCGCGCCGCGAACACCAGCAGCCGCGCGGCGAAGATGCTCCTGCAAGGGGGCAGGATGCTTGTCAGCCATGGATGCGCCGGACCATCGAGCGTGTGGAGGGCCGGGG
>NW_009242972.1:1516153-1517957 GCF_000388065.1 Fonticula alba | reverse complement strand
GGGGGGACACACAAGGACGTCGAGGCTGGCCGGGCCGGAGGGCGCTGCCACGCTGGCCTGGCGCGCGGCGCGCTCCTGAGCCTGCACCCGAAGGAAGGCATCCACCAGGACCTGGCACATGTCGGCCACCCGGGCCGAGTGCCGCTGGTAGAGCGACAAAATGTACGCACACGCCCAGTCGGGCTACGGCAAGTGTGCCGGGGCACAGCGACAGCGAGGGGGGACGAGGGGGGGGGGGGAGGGGGGACAGGGGCGTGAGTTGTGGCTCGTGCACGGGGCGGGCAGGCATTCTCGGGCGAGGGCACATGAGGCACCTTGCTCAGAAGGGCCAGGCGGGCGTCGGCCGCCGCGGGTCGGAAGTGCCCCGTGAACTGGGCTGCGAGGGGGGCCACCATGGCTCGCAGGGGGAGGAGCCCGGGCCCCGGGGCCGTGTGTCCGGCATCCGCCGCCGGGAGGATGGTGCCAAACTCGGAGGATCTGGCAGGAAGGTCGCCAGAATGCCGGCAGTCAGGGGAGGGGAAGCACGCCACAAGGCAAGGACCGATCGGCCGCAAGGGGGGGGGGGGGGGCAGGGGGCGTACTGGAGCGACAGGAAAATGAGGAATGCCTCGGAGAAGGTGAGCTGATCCGCCGGGGCCAGGGGCCCGGGGTCCGGATGGTCGGTCATGCCGGGCGGCCGGGGCCAGTCAAATTCGGCCGCCGCCGACCGGAGGATGGCACTGAGTTGCCGGCAGGAGCCCGGCAGGGGGTCAGAGAGCGAGGCCGTGCCCGGGCAAAAGCGCGAGGGGGCCCACGCACCAGGTCAGCACGATGCACGCGGTGGCGAGGAACTCCTGCTGCAGGCGCCGGGCCGTGGCGGCCAAGGTTGGCGGCGCGCTCGGGCCCAAAGTGGAGGCCACCTGGGCACAGGCCGCGTGGCCGTCCACCAGGCGGATGACCTGCGACCGGGGGACGGCCGGCACGGGCCCGGCGCCGAGGAGGTCCGCCGCGCGGGCCACCGCCGCCAGGGCCAGCTGACGGGGCGACCCGAGGGCATGGCGGCTCAGCAGGGCCAGGCCGGCGTCACGGGCCGGCCCGGGCAGGGCCCCGAGCCCGGCGCGCAGGCCGGCCAGCCTGGTGGCCACGCGCATGGCCCGCTCGGCCTCCATGGCGTCGAGCAGGGCGCGCGCGGTCGGCCGAAGCAGGCCCTCCACCGTGTGGTGGACGGTCCCCTGGGGGTCGTGGTCGAGGCGGGCCGGGTCGCGCGCGGCCACGGCCGCCGCCTTCTCGGCGTCCGCCAGCAGGTGGAGCTCGTCCAGGGCTTGCCGCGCGCCGGTCAGGTCCCGAAGCGACTGGGTGATGGAGGCGCCAGCCTCGGCCGCAAGACGATGCGCCTGGGCGGTGTGGCCAGCAGCCGGCCCGGGGGTGGCGGGCCCCGGAGAGAGGGCGAGCAGGATGTCAGCCGGCCATGTTGCGCGAGTGGCAAGCGAGATACCCGCCGGCAGGAGGGCCGTACCTCGGCGCCGGCGCCGGTGGCGAGCTCCTGCGTCAGGGCCTGCGCCAGCGGAAGGTCCGCCAGGGGCTGCCCCGCGACCGGCAGGGCATCCAAAATGGCGCGAGTGATCTGGGCCACCCGGTGGTCATCGGCCTCGGCGGACAGGTCGTCGTCCGGGGGATCGCATGCGGCCGCAAGGCCAGCCTCGGCAGCCAGGACGAGCCGGCGCCGTACGGCCCGCGCCGGGTCGGCGTCGCACATGCTGGCGTCCGAGAGGGGGAGTTCTTTTGGGAGGTGAGGGGGAGGGCGAAGAGGCGGAGGTGGGGGGGG
>NW_009242972.1:1506312-1515914 GCF_000388065.1 Fonticula alba | reverse complement strand
GGGGGGCGAGGAAAAAGGCGAGGGAGGGGGATAGGGCGGCTCGGCAGGAGGCCGAAGGAGAGTGCACCACCGATGTGAGGAGGGGCGCCAGGGCGATCGCGACGCTGCGATCGCCGAAATCCCCCGGCCGAGGTCCCCACTGACCGGCGTTCATGTGATCGGCCTTTTGACATGACCGCAACACCACCTTCTAGACGCTTGTGCCGCCGGGGCGGCCTTCCCGCCTTTCCGCCGGGGGATCGGACCCGCGTCGTCGGCGCGTCTAGGCGCGCGCGCGCGCGCGCGAATGTGCCCCGCGATCGGCGGGGCTCGGGAGGCGACACACCGCGGCCGCCCTGCTCGCCGGTCGGACGATGGGGGCCATTTTTCGCCCGGCTCACCGCCAGCAGCCGCCCGCTGCCTTGCGGGCCCTGGCCAGCACCCACCGCCCCAGCCCCTCGCCCCGCACCTCCTGCCCCCTTGCCGCGGTTGTCCCTTGCACCCCGGCTTTTTTCCTTTCTTTCCCCCCCCCCCCGCCTCCCATCCCCCGCATCCATGTCTGCCTCCAAGCCCCAGGTGCGTCTCCCTTCGGGGGTCCCTTGCCCGAGCCCCGGCCTGGGCTGTGGCCTGCTCGGCCGGCTGCACGCTGTCGACCCATCCCGGACCCCTGGCCTGCCTGTCTGACCGCCCGCCCGCGCGCATCCACTTCGGGCCTGCCTCCCGCAGCACCCCTCGCTCCTGGAGCTGGTCGACCAGCGCCAGTCGCAGGGGATCAACGACAAGGGTGACCGGTCATTCACCGGGCTGCTGAAGAAGACCACCCCCTTCGTCGAGAGCGACGTCGACGAGGAGCTCATCCTGGACATGTACTTCGTGGAGCAGGTCAGCCTCTCCGGGCTGAAGATCACCGCCACCGACGCGGGTGCGTGCCTTGCTTGCGGCCTTGCCCCCCCTCCCTGCGCTCTGGGCCCCTGCGCTTGGGCACTGACACGCTCGCCCGCTCGCTGCCCGCCTCTCGCGCACACTCACGCACACGCACACACACACACACACACACACACAAACACACACACGCACGACGCGTGGCCAGACTCCGCGCCCAAGCGCATTCGGGTGTTTGTCAATCGCGACGACGTGTCCTTCGAGAACGGGTCCTCCCTGACCGCGGCATTTGTGCGTACCGCCCCTCCCCCCTCGCATATGCCGCCCCCCCCCCCCCCCCCCCCCCCCCCCCCCCCCCCCCCCCCCCCCCCCCCCCCCCCCCCCCCCCCCCCCCCCCCCCCCCCCCCCCCCCCCCCCCCCCCCATTCCCCCCCCCCCCCCCCCCCCCCCCGCGACCAGGGCTCTGGCACTGACACACAGCTGTCCCCACCCCAGGAGTCCGATCTGACGGCCGCCTCGCTGGCTGCCGGGTGCTACATCCCCCTGCGGATCGCGCGCTTCCAGCGCGTGTCCAACATCACCGTACGTCGGGGCCCTGTCCTGGCCCCAGCAGGCAGGCACACGCCCATCCATATACGCCCTCCTGCTCCGGGGTTCCGGCGCCACGCCGGCACACCACCACATGCGCACCCCCCCTTCCTGACCTCCGCACCGCCTGTCACCACGAAGATCTTCGTCCAGTCCAACCACGGCGCTGAGACCACGCGCATCCATGGCATCGACGTCTTTGGCATCGGCGCCGGCACCACCAACATGAGCGACCTGAAGAAGGCACGCCCCCCCCCCCGCCCCTTGGCCGGACCTTCTTCCCGGAAAAGGCCTCCCGATCTAACATCCCCCCCCCCCCCGCCCTCCTTTCGCCGCCCCCCTGCGCCGCCCTTGCCTGGGCCCCGGTCCCTTGCTGCAGGTCGAGCACTCGCACGCCTGATCGACACGCTTCGCCCGATGGCCCGAGATCGCGGGCCAATCCGAACACCTCTCTCGTCTGTCCCTTTGCTTTCCTGCAGGCCGGCCATCCTGCCCAATAAATGCCCCCTTCCCTGGATGTATGTATCGCCTTGTCCGGCCGATGTGCCTCGCGCCCCGTCCCCCGCCCGGTGTGTCGGTGTCCAGTCAGGGGGGCAGGATTTCGGCTGCTGGATCACGCGGACGGGAGACGGGTCATGCGCCCCTGCGGGGTTGGGTGTGTGTATTCCTTCCGCCGGCGTTGGCCTTTCTTTGTCTAACACCATTCTCACCTAAACCCGCAGACGCGCCCGCCGCGGAGGCTATTTGGGATCATGTTCCGGGTCCAATCACGGGCCCTGGCGGTTCTGCCCCGTCTGAACTTGCCGGTCCGATTCTTATATTCATGGCGGCGTCCTGCCCGGCCCCCATGCAACACATGGTCCGGCACCCAGGCGAGGGCGGGAGGGGGGGGGGCGGGGGGGGGGAAATAAAAACACACCTCGACCTCTGGACACCCGCCTGGGGACTGGGGATGGCGCCCCAGACGCTGCGGGTTTTCCCGGGCGCGGGGAAGCACCACCCGGCCCCAGCCGTTGGCATGTGCCTGGGGCTGGCGGCCGTCGGTGCGAGCGGGGGGCGGAGGGCGGGGCTTTTTTCGCCGGCGTGCCTCTGAGGAGCCGGGTCCCCTCCCGGTTTTTGGGCATCCTCCTCCCCCCCACCACCCCCTCTGTTTATGTTCGTTTCTGCGCGCGCGAGCCCGATGGCCGGCCCTCCTAACAACACTGGCGGCACCAGCGACGGCGGCACCAGCGACAGCGGCACCAGCAGCAGCAGCAGCAGCAGCAGCAGCAGCAGCAGCCCTCTCGGCGGGATCTACCCTTGCCAGCTATCCACAGAGAACTTGCACTTTCGGGAGCCGGGTCGCGACGCTCGGCGCCCGGGGCCTCCGACCGGGACCTCCCCCCGCTCGGCCAGCGTGACCCTGTCCTTTGCGCGCGATGGTGCGTATCTGCGCGTATCTGCGCGTATCTGCGCGTGGTGTGTGTGTGTGTGTGTGTGTGTGTGTGTGTGTGTGTGTGTCATGGACTTTGTATTGTCTGCCCCTTCATCGATGCATGCAGCCCCTCTCCTGGCGAGCACCCGAGCCCGAGCTGACACTGCGCATGCCACAGGGTGCTTCAACTTTTTCCTGGTCATTACCCGCGGCGGCTCGGCGCCACCGGTGCATGTGAAGGTGCGCACGCCGTCGTGGGAGGATCACCCGCGGTCGCTGGAGGCCTGACCCTGTCTCGTGTGGCTCCGCACCATCCTCCGGGCTTCCTGGCCGGGGAAGCTCGCTGCCGTGGCCTCCTGCACAGCGGCGGAGGAGGGTATGCTGCTCCTCCGGCTGAAGCCGGGCCCGGCCTCCGGGCCCCTGGCAGACCGCTTCCTGCGCGTGGCCTTCACCGGGGCGGCGGCCGTGCGCCAGAGCGACACCTTTGGCCGGGCCCTTCGCCGGCTGGCCTCGGTGCGCGAGGGCGGCGTGCTTGGTGCGTTGCCATCCGGGCCCGGCTCTTTTCCTCTCGCCCCATGGTCCGGAGGGCCGCCTGACTGACGTCCGGGAGCAAGACGCCGATGAAGTCCACAGTGTGCCCGTACTTCCGCAGGCCCCGGCCAGCCGGCCGGCCGATGTGCCCGATGATAGGCCCATCCTGCCGCGGCCGCTGCGCAGTGGCGACGGGCCGCGCCTGGCCGGCGACCAGTGTCTGGGGGTCGGGCCAGGCCCGGCCGGGGGCCCTTGCTCCGAGTCGGCCCGGCGGCCGACCGGCGAGGCGTGTCTCGCGCTGGGACGCGGCTCGGCCGGTGTTTCCCCCGGCCTCGGGGGGTCCCCGGCCAGGGCTCCCCCTCGGGCCATGGCCTGCGAGGAGGATCTGGTGGACCTGGCCGAGGTGGACCTGCTCGCGGGGCAGCCGGTGTTCACGCGGCATCTTGTGCCCGCGCAGGTGGTGGACTTGACGGCCGGGGCGCGTGCCAAGGCTCGGCGGCCGGACGCCCGCGCGCGAAAGGCCACCATCGCCGCGGCCGGCGGCGGGGCTGGCCCCATGGCGACCGCCGCGCTGGCGGCCCCTCGCCCAGAGGCGAGCCTGCTCCAGGCCGCCGGCCCGGCCGGCCTGGTGGCCGCCCATTTGGCCGGGCACCTGTCCCGGCTGGCGGTCTTGCGCCCGGGGCTGCCCTTTCTCCTGGCGACCGCCCGGCCGTTGGACGCCCTGCTGCGATTGATGGCGTGCGCTTGGCCCCCCGCCCCCCGCCCCCCGCCCCCCGCCCCCCCCCCCTTCGCCCTTCGCCCCTCGCCCCCATATGCGCACAACCTTGCATGCTGGCGACTTCGATGGCTGACCCGCCTCCCGGCGTTTGTCCATTCTTTTGTGCCCCTCTGCTGCTTGGGTCTTTGCATATATCTTTTTTCGGCTGCCCTCTCCCCCTTCCCCCCCCCCCCCCCCCCCGGCGGCCCACCGGCAGGGCACGCCCCCTGTCGCCGGGGCTGTGGGACTCCGGGCCCGCGGACCGGCCTCGGCCCGGGGCCCGGCGCCGGCTGCTGACGGCGCTGGTGTGGCTGGCGGCGCTGGCCAGTGGACGGCCTGCCGGCAACACGCGGTGCATCTGCGACCTGGCCCCGGGGGGCCCTGCCGGCCGGCCATGCACGGCGGTGGTGGCCCTAGACCCGGAGGAGGGCCTGTGCGAGCGCTGTCCGTCCGGCGGCCGGCGAGTGCTGGTGCTCTTCCCCCGGCCGGGGGTGGCCATCCGCCATGTGGCCCGGCCCTGGCGCGAGGACGCGTCACTGGCCCTGCCGGCCGGCGGGAGCCTGGGGCTGGTGATTGGGCTGTTCTCGCTGCCGGGGCCCGGGCTGAGGCTGGTTTTGCGGGCGGACGTCCGGACCCCGGCCGGGGGCTGGGCGACGCACCTCCACCCGGTGGATGACCCGGCGCCGGGGTGCCCCTTTGCGGGCGCCGCACCCATGACCTTGGACCAGGTGACCCCCGTGGAGCCTGGCGTTGAGCGACGTCTGGCCTGGGCCTCGGCGCTGGAGCTCCTGCTGTGCTACCTGGTCCCGGCGTGATGGCGCAATGCATGCTGTGTGTGTGTGTGGCTTGTATTTGCTTCGTCCGTTTGGATGGGCGAATGGAGCAGGGGGGGGGGGGGACAGATGCGCGCGCGCGCGCGCGCGCACTCAGAGGGGACCCATCTGGCGCGGCGGCAGAAGGATGACCCGATCCACGGGCCGGTGATCGTGCTCCTCGCGGGGCATTGTCTCGGGGACCAGCTGCTCCGGCAGGCACATGGCCACTGTGGCGGGCGGGCGGTCCGGCGCACGAATATGGTCGAGTTAGTCGGGCGGGTGCGCCTGAGCGCCAAGGGGGGCGGTGGATGCCGGGAGGAGGGACGCACGGAGGCGCGGCCGTGGCGTGCCGCGGGCGTCGGCCCACCGATCGCAGAAGCGCACATACTCGTCGTAATAGCTGTTCGGGGTCAGTGGCTGGCAGGGGGTGTGCGCGAGAGGAGGAGGAGGAGGAGGAGGAGGAGGAGGAGGAGGGAGGTGGTGTGATTGGGGCGGGGCCGGGACGCACCCGCGTCCGAAGCCGATGCGCCCGCCCTGGGCGTCGAAACCAAGCCCGGGCATGATGATGAGGTCCAGTGGGGTGGGATCGCCTGCGGCCGAGTAAGCTGTCGAGGGAGGTTGTCAATATCGTGCGCCAGGTGGAGGGGGGGGGGGGCGGGACGGGCGCACCGAACTCCGTGTCGCGGTCGATGATCGGCTCGCGGATGCCCCAGCGCCCGACCGGGAGCGCGCGCCAGGCCTCCAGGTCTCGGACCCGGACCATGTCCATGCGGCAGCCGCTGGCCAGGCCCCCGGCGTCGGTGGCCCCCGGCGGCCAGACATACGGGACAAACAGGCGCTTGCCGGCCGCCAGCAGGGTGGCCGCCAGGGTGTCGGTGTCTACCTCGCCGCGCTGCTCCCCGGCGTCCGCACAATAGATGGCCACATTGCGGGCCTGGGGGATTTCGGGCTGCTCGAGCAGCCGCGCCAAGAGCTGCTGGTCTGCCGAGGGGCCGGCGGTCAGTGCATCCGACGAAGCAGGGAGAGGGGGTGTCGTTTCACACGCACACACACACACACACACACACACACACACACATGTCAGTGGAGAGATGAGGACGCACTGTCGGACCGGCGTTGCTGCACATTGGCAGCCCCGGCCATCAGACCCTGGCGGAGGTGCTGCCGCAGGAGGCGCTTGGATGCCTGGACGGTGGTGCCAGGGGGGACGGGGGGACTCATGGCAGCTGGGTGCGCGCGGGCGAGTATGGCTGTGCGAAGGGGGCGGGTGCAGGTGCAGAATGGCACCGAACAGGAGGGCGGGCGGGCGGGCGGGGGGGGGGGGGGGGGGGGGCGAGAAGGAAAACCCTTGCCCGCCGGCCCCCCCCGGGGCGGGGGGCCCCCCGGGGGACCCCCCGTTGAGGGGGGGGCGCAACCGGCCAGGAGGGGCCGCCCAGGGGGGGGGGGCCAAGGCACAAGGGCCCGAGCCCAGGGGGGGGGGGGGGGGGGGGGGGGGGGGGGGGGGGGGGGGGGGGGGGGGGGGGGGGGGGGGGGGGGGGGGGGGGGGGGGGGGGGGGGGGGGGGGGGGGGGGGGGGGGGGGGGGTGGGGGGGGGGGGGGGGGGGGGAGAGGACAGAAGAGAAACCCATTGCCCGCCGGCCTCCCCGCGGCCGGGGGCTCCGCTGGGGGACCCGCTGTTGAGGCGGGGCGCAAGCCGTCACGATCGGCCGACCAGCGGCGGAGTGCCAACGCACAGAGGCCCGATCGCACGCGAGAGTGGCGAGAAAGAAGCGGCGGCGGGGGGGGGGAGGGAGGACAACGCCTGGGGTGTATTGGTGGCGTTCGGCCGATCGTACGGGGTGCGTCGCCGCGCACACACGCGTCACGGGAGCCGGGAATACAAGGACAAGGGGGGAGGGAGGAAATGGACGGAGGAGGGGGGGTGGGTGGGGGGGGAGCACGGGCGGTCACTGCTGCTGGCACTGGGGGACTTGCTCCATCTCCCCGAGCGAGGAGAGCGCCATCTGGGCCACCTGCTCGGAGTCGGCGCTCAGGTTGGCCGACTTCACCGAGGGCGAGGGGGGACGCGGGTGGCCGGCCAGCGCGGCCAGCGTGGGGTTCCTGGCCGCCGGGCCCGGCGACCCGGCGGCCGCTGGCCGCGACCAGGGGCGCTGCCGCAAGCCCGGCCCCGTCGAGGGGGAGGTGGGCGACCCGGCGGCGGCCCCGGCGGCCCCGGCGGCCCCGGACCCCGGCCCGGGCCCGCGGCCAGACTCCAAGCGCCGGAGGAAGGCCGAGGCGGTGGGGATGCGCCGGCCGGCGCGCAGCCCCGGCGACCCGGCCGGGCCGCTCCCCGACCCGGGCCGAGGCCCGGCATCATGCAGCTCGGCCGGGTGCGGGGCCGCCGGGTGGGCGGACGGCTGTGCGGTGCCCGACGGGCAGTCCGCCGCCCGGCCCGGGGTCCGGGGCTCGGCCGTGGCCAGCTCCCGCAGCCGGCGCTCCGCGTCACGGAGCTGCTCCCGTGCGGTGGCCAGCTCGGCGCGCAGGCGGTCCCGCTCGGCCAGCACCTCCAGCTGGCAGCCGGCCGGCGGCCCCGCACCCGGCCGAGGGGGCTCGGCCTCGGGGCCGGGCACGCTCGCGGCCCCGGGGCCGGGGTCGGCCAGCGGCCGCGGCCGCTTCACCGAACCGGGGCCCTCGCCATCGGGCGAGGGGGAGCGCCGCCGGCGCCGCGCCTCGGGGGTGCTTGGCGACCCGGCGCCCGGCCCGGGCAAGGGGGCCGCAGGATGGTCGGGCGACGAGCCCCCGGGACCCAGCGGCTCGGATTGCGGCGTCGAGAGGAGCCCCTCCGAGGGGGGGCCCGGCTCCGGCGGGCCCGGCTCCGGCGGGCCCGGCTGCTTGGGGGTCTGCTCGGCGGCCTGGCCGGCGGGGTGCTCGGCCGTGGCCCGGGGCGCCGGGCCGGCCCGCGTCGCCAGGCGCTGCGCCAGGTCCCGGTGCTCGGCCATGAGGGCGCGGTTTTCCCGGGCCAGGCGCTCGCACTCGGCGGCCCTCTGGGCCAGGTCGGCCTGGAGCTGGTCCCGGTGCCGGGCCCCGGCCTTCTGCTCGGCCACGATGGTGGCCCGCTCGGCCACCAGGAGGTCCCGCTCGCGGGCCAGCGTGGCACAGTCGCGCTCCAGCTGCGCCGCTTGCCGGGCGGCGGCCGCCGCCTCGGCGCCCAGGCGCTCGGCCTGCTGCCGGCCACGGGCCACCTCCTCCTCGAGGGTGGCGGTGCGAGCGGCCGCCGCGGCGGCCTCGGCCTTGGATGCGGTGGCCGCGCGGTGCGCCTCGTCGGCGGCCTGCAGCCAGCATGCCCCCTGGGCCAGGGCCTGGCGGTGCCGGCCGGCCAGGATGCCCAGCTGCTCGGCCACCGGCCCGAAGGGCCCGGACAGGCGGACATCCGGCCATCGGCATGCGTCGGCCGCGGCGGCCAGGGCACGCGCCCGGTCACCCGGAGCCCGGGGGGCCTCCCCCGGGGGGGCCTGCTCGGCGGGCCCCGCCCCGGCATCGAGGCCGTCACCCAGCTGCCGGATGAGCTGGTCCAGGCCGCCGGCCAGCTGCCGGGCCGTCAGGGCCGACCGGGCCTGCAACCCGGCCAGCTCCTCCCCCAGCGAGGCGCTCTCCGAGGACAAGGCCAGCACCTGGGCCTCGAGCGAGCGGACCGCCGACCCACGCACGTGCAGGTCCTCCTGCAGTTGGGCCGTATGGGCTTCGGCCACATGGAGGCGGCTTTCCAGCTGCTGCAGGAGATTTGCATCGGGGCCCGGCGGCCCGGGGTCCGGCTCCGGCTCCGGCTCCGGCCCGGGCTCCGGCTCCGGCCCCAAAGAGCACCGAGCGCAGGGGGGCTCGGGCGTGGCCAGGGGGCCGGGCTCGGGCCCCGGGCCCAGGGACGACCAGCGGAGCAGCTGGTCTCGTTCGACACTCAGCCGGGCGATCTCCCGGCGGTACTGCTCGATGAGCACCGAGTCCGGGAGGACCTGTGCAACGGGGAGGAACAGGGAAGGAGCAAAAAAAGAAAAAAAAGAAAAAAAAAAGGCGAGGAGCAGGTGAGTCCCCAGGAGCAGGCGCGCAAGGCGGCGAGGGGCAGGCGAGCATGGCCGACCGAGGCGGGCAGACGGTCACGGACCTCGTTGACCTGCGGGCGGTTTTTGACGTCCTTGGCCCGGGAGGCGAACTTCAGCGTGCTGAGGGTTTCCTCGAAGTCCCCGGGGGCCGGGGTGGCGGTGCAGATGATGACCGTCTGGGCATTGCCGCCGAGGGAGTTCTGCAGCACGCGCGTGATGCGCGAGTCGCGGTAGGGAATGTGCTGGCCGGCCTCGGAGGTCGGGTCGGCCGCCAGCCGGGCGATGACATTCGTCAGGGCCAGCAGGCTGCGGTTGATGGCGCCGCCCTCGCGCAGGCGAAGCCCCTCGGCCCCGGTGCTGCGCGCGCGCTCCGACCCGGCCAGATCCACCAGGTTCAGGCAGGATATCCGCACGGCGCCGAGGGCCGGGGCGCCGGGTCCCGCGGGGCCGGGCGCCGGCGAGGCGGCCGGTCGGCTCTCCACCGCCACGCGGAGGATGGTGTGCGACCGGCTGCTCCGGTCGTTCATGTTTGTCGAGCCGACGTGACGCTCGGCTGGGCGGAAGG
>NW_009242972.1:1504323-1506238 GCF_000388065.1 Fonticula alba | reverse complement strand
GGGGGGGGGGGGAGCGAGAGGCGGGAAAGCGGGGGAGAGGACACAGGCGGGAGAGGGAGGCAGAGAAAGAGAGAGGGAGGGACAAAGGCGGGGCGCGGGAGCGAGGGCTTGGGTTGAGACCGAAGGCGCGAGGAGGGAGGGAGAGACGTGCGCGCATGCCGGGTGGCTGGCACCGGCACAGGGGCCGCGGAAGAATGGCGCCGCGATCGGGGCCGGCCGCTTGGCCGAGTCAGGAGCGAGGGCGGAGGAGAGGACCGGGGGAAAGGGGGTGCCACCGCTGGGGCCGATCTCCTTCTCCGGAGGGAGCTCCTGTGTTCCCCCCCCCCCCCCCCCCGCTGGGCGGATTGCAAGGGGGAACAAGGGGAGACCCCCGAGCGCGAGAAGGGGCCGGGGAGAGCGGGAATGTGCCCAACGGACGGAACATGGACGTGAGGGGGTGGGGACACATCGATCGCTGGCGCGTCTCCCCCCCCCCCCCCCGGCCGCCCAGGGGCGGCGCGGGGAGCAAGAAACGGTCGACCCGTGTGGCGCGCGAGGCCGTGGTTTAAATGCTATTTTTCCTGGCGCCGCCGGCCTTCCGGCGATTTTGGTGCTGTGGTTTAGTGGGCGGGGCTTCGGTGGGCAGGCAAACGAGTTCGATTCTCACTAGGGCAGGGACCGCTTTTGGCTGCCGTCAATGTCCAGATCCACGGAGATGGGGTGTCTCGCTCTTCGCACCCCCCCCTGTTGTTGGCGCCACGCCAGCATGTCTCCTATCGTTCCCACTGGGGGGGGCAACAAGGCGGTCAGCACCACCAAGCGGGGATGGCGGCGGCTGGCCCCCGGGGCCAGGCGAGCCGGTGCAATGGTATGTACCTTCGCCGGCACGGAGGACCGGCTGGACCTGGTCCAGGGCTTCGACCGGGACCTCCTTGAGACCGAGGACGCGCACCTCGCCGCGCGCGTCCTCGATGATGCGCATGGTGGTCCCGGAGCCGGGCTGCAGCAAGTCCCGCAGGTTGTCATTGTAGATCTCCATGTACGACAGGCGGAAGGAGTATGTGCGTGTGTGGTCCTAGCATGGTGGCCGAAACCGGGGGGGGGGGGAGAGGGGCGGGTCAGTGCGGAGGAGGGGGGGGGGCCTGGAATGGCCGCGTCGGGGGCTGGGCCCGAGTGCCGCGTACCTGGGCCGAGAGGGAGAAGAGGGCATCCAGCGCGCGGGAAATGAGCCCCGGGTCGCCGGCGCTGCCGGACATGGTGTGCGTCTTGCCGGAGGCGGTCTGGCCATATGCGAAGACGGTGCCTGGGCGACGATGGAGAGGGGGTGCCGTGGCTGGCATGTCAGTGTATGTGGGGGGGGGTGGGGAGAGGGGGCGCCGCGCGCGTGCGCAGCGGAGAAGGACGAGAGGGGGCGCAACAAGAAGAGGAAGGGGGGGGGCTGCGCGCACCATTGATCCCGCGCAGGGCCGCCTGCACAATGTGATGGACACAGGTGTCGAAGACGGCCTCGTTGGTGGCGGCATGGTCGAAGACGTGGTCTGGGCCAGCGGGCGGGGGAGGGGGAACGGAGAGGGCGGTGAGACACGGAGATGGGAGGCAGCGAGCGGACACAGGCGGCAGAGGCAGAGGAGGAGCATGCAGCGTGGCCTGCCGGCCCGGCGGCCGGGACGCACCGAAGTGGAAGGTCGGCCCGCCGGGGGCCAGGCTGTCGCGCGGCTGTGGGGTCGCCGCGGCCGCGGCAGCCGCAGCAGCACGATCCGCCTGGACGGTCTTGCCCTGGGGGCTGATCAGCCAGGCGGGCAGGGCGTTGTCACCGGCGCGAGCGCGGTCCAGCGGCCGGAAGCGCACGGCCACACTGATGGAGCATGTGGAGGCGCCGCGGCCGGCGGCGTCCGGCACCGGGCGAGTCGGCACCGGGAAGGCATCCTCGGCCTCG
>NW_009242972.1:1502594-1504081 GCF_000388065.1 Fonticula alba | reverse complement strand
GGGGGGGAAGAGGCTGGCAATGGTGGTGGTTTATGAGGCAGGAAGAAAAGACAGGGGGGAGGGAAGAGGCGCCCAGTCGCCGATCTAGACACTGGGCTCCAGGGGGGAGGGGGGGAAGAAAAAGACCTGGCGGAAGAGGCCGGGAGGCAGGGAGGGTGCAATGGGTGGCAATGGGAGGCGCGGTCGTGGGCGTGACACGGAGGAGACGCGGCTGGCATTAGCGAGCGAGGGGGGGGGGAGCGCGGGGGCAGGGCGCTTGGGAAAGGAGGGCGGCAAAGGGGCCCGGCGGGCGGCTGGCCCCCTCTAACGTGCGCGCATGCGCGCAGACACACACACACACACACACACACACACAGAGAGACACACGCATGCATGCAGGCAAAAAAAAAGCCACATACACATGGACCCTCTCTTGCCTGCTCGGGCCGCAGGGGGCGGCAGGGGGGGGGGGGCCACCTAAAAGACATAGGCACCGGCGATGGACACGTCGTCCATCTTGCGCTTGTGCTTGTGGGCGTAGACGTGCGCCAGGAAGGCGATATTCTCGATGCCGGTTTTGAAGCTCTTCTCGGCCTCGGCAAAGGCGCCGCGCGAGATGAGGCTGCGCATGGTGTGATGCAGCAGGTACACCGGGGTGGCCAGCTCCGGGGAGGAGACCATGATGTTGTCCATCAGGCCGTCGCTGGCCGTGAGGATCAGGGAGAAGGGCTCAAGGACGGGGGAGGTCTCGATGCAGCCGGAGTCCGTGCTGTCGAACATCTGCGGCGGGACCCCCAGCTGGAAGGGGAAGTTGGCCGCGTGCGACTGGGTGGTCGATTGGAAAACCAGCTTCGAATACCGGTCGAAGATCAGTGTCCCGGAGTCGCCGAGGTTATAGGAGTACACCCGGCGATTGGAGAGGTCGATGCCGGAGAGGGCGAGCGTCGAACTGCTGACGTAGCCGTCTGGACATGGGCGGCGGGGGGCGGTGGAGAGTGAGTATGGCCGGGCGGGGGAAAGGGCAAGGGCCGGGGCCCGCCACTGGAAGAGGGCGAGGAGGGCGCGGGGAGGCGCACCGGGGAAGTAGCCCGGGTCGCTGATGGCCGCCATGTGGCTCTCGGCCACCAGGCGCGACATGGCCGGTGCTGAGAGGGCCGAGATGTGCGCCGCCCGGCGCTTGAGCTCGCGCACGAGCTTCCAGGAGAAAAGGGACGGGTCGTGGTTGTTCTGCCGGTGGCCGGAGA
Source organism: Fonticula alba (assembly GCF_000388065.1). Classification (NCBI taxonomy): domain Eukaryota; order Rotosphaerida; family Fonticulaceae; genus Fonticula; species Fonticula alba. Next base: position 1,502,858 of record NW_009242972.1, on the reverse strand, counting down.
CCCCGTCGGCGGCGCCGAGGAAGAGAATCTTGTTGCTGGACCCGAGACTGAAGAAAACCGCGTCATCGCCGATGGCCGCGAAGGCCGGCTTGTACGAGGCGACATTCATCTCGGAGGGGAGCTTGTTGACGTCGCCTGCGGTGGGGGGGAGATTAGGAGGGTTAGCGTTCGGAGCGCGGGCGAGGCTCGGCACCCCGGAGATGGCCGTGTGTCAGGGGGAGCGCAGTGGGGGGGGGGGGGGGGGGGAGGAGGGGCAGGCGGCGA
>NW_009242972.1:1498493-1500398 GCF_000388065.1 Fonticula alba | reverse complement strand
CGTGCGGGCTGCTGCGCCCCCTCCAAGGAGGGGGGCGGGACTCCCGGGCGCGGGCGGAGGCCGCCGGGTGCGGCCGCTGGCGCTGGCGGAGCCCGGCCAGGGAAGGTCCCGGTCGGAGGCGCCGCACAAGACAAGGCCCCGGGAGGGGCCCATGCTGCGCGGGCGGCTGGCCAGGGCGGCGGGGGGGGGGGGCCGGAAAAAAAAAAGCCTCCGCCCGCTGTGCGTGCGCACAAATCGCCGCTGGCAACCCTGGCCTGTGGCGGGCGGGCATGCATGGGCGCCGGTGCCGGGGGCGGGCGAGCGGGACGCGGAGGGCGGCAGCGAGAGCGAAGGTGCGAGAGAAGGAGAGCAGAAAGCCTGGGGGGGGGGGGGGGGACGCCGCCGACACCGCACCGGCGCCCGCGGCCGTGCGCCCTCGTGCGGGCGCCTATTAACCATGCGCCCGGCCGGGCTCGCGCGCACGCACGCACGCACGCACGGGGAACCCAGGCAGTGGTGAGGCGCGCTGTGCGCTCCCGGGCCGGCCCGGGGGAGCCATGGAGCGCCCCCATGGGTGTGGGCGAGCGCGCGCGCCCCTGCGCGGCGGGTCCGGTGCATGGTCGGAATGGGGCGCGGGGGAGGGGAGCCCGGGTGCGGCGGCGGCCGGCGCCCGGGCCATTGTCGCGGCCTTTTGCTCGGCGTCAGCCGCGCCCGGCCCCGGACGCATGAGAGGGAAGGGGGCGCGCGCGCGCGCGCGGGGGGCACAGGTGTGCAGTGGAAGCAGGTATATATATGTGCCTTATGTTATTACTCTAATATTGCGCCTTTCTTGCTCTCCCACCAAGGGCCGCTCGGGGGCCGGCATCCACGGGGCGGCGGGGGCGAGGCGCGGAGCGAGCAAGAAACAGAGTCCCAGCCAGAGAGAGCTCGAGGGACAAAGACCGCCAGCACGTGCATACACCCCCTCCACCGCGCGCAGGCCGCCCAGTCAAGCGTGCCCGGTGCCTTCTCTTTTGTGGCGCCCACGGCCGGAGAACGAGCGAGGGGGAGGGCGCGCTTTGCCCCCCTTGTTAAGCCCCTCCCCCCCCCCGTGCGAACGCGCCGCCCCTCCCGCGGTCCGAGAGGAGCCGGAGCCGGAGCCGAGGGCGTCTCCCCGACGCGAGCATCTCCCTCCCCCTTCAATAAATATGACGGCGTCAGCCGGGCGGCGTTTTGAGTGCGCGCACATACCGCCCGGGCCCAGCCATCGGCTGCCTCCCCCCCCCCCCCCGCCGGCCTCCCCGGCAACGCGACCCAAAACCCGGGCATGAGTCCCGCCCCCCCCCCCCCCCGGGGGGGGGCGTCCTCCCGTCGGCGCCCTTGGGGCCTTTGCCCCCGCCGCCCAGGGGGGCGGGAGAAAACGAACAGCGGCGGCCCGGCTGTCCGGCGGCCCGGCGGTCCCGGCTGTCCGGCCTCCGGCCAGAGGCCCATCCGAAGCACTTCGGCACGCCGGCAAAAGGTGCGCGCATCGGGTCTTCCCGGAGCTGACCGCACCTGCCCCCGATCCGGATGCCCGCCTTCGCCAGGCCGCCCCGCCCCCCCCCCCCCGGGTGCGGGGTCTGTGAGTGCTGCGCCGCATTCGCGCGGGAGGCGAGGGACGCGCCGCGGGTGGACGCTGGGCCGGGCGCGTGCTCCGCGGGTCACGCGCAGGTCACGCCCCTCCTCGCGGATCACGCCCGGCCACCGTTCGACGGCAGCTCCCGATCAGCCCTCCGGCGGCGGGGGGTTGCCTGGAGCGGCGTGTTCCCGGGGCTCCCTCTCTCCCCCTCTCTCCCTCTCTCACGCGCGCGCGAGGAGGTGGGGCTGTTGGGCGCGTCCGTCCGGCGGCCCCTCCTGGCCCCCCCCCCCCCGCCAGCCGAGGGCGGCCACTCGGCCGGGAGGAGCCGG
>NW_009242972.1:1491225-1496602 GCF_000388065.1 Fonticula alba | reverse complement strand
GTTGGCAACCGCACTGTCGGCAAGATGACCCCCCCCCCCCCCCCGTGCCGGGGGCTGGAACTGATCCGCCCCCGACCGGCCGGGGGATTTCCATGCAAGAGGCCGGCTTCGTCATGCCGTGGAAAAAACCCTGGCACTTTCGCGTGTTCCCAGCCCGCACCGGGGGGGGGGAGGCGGGGAAGCTGAGAGCGGCCGCGGGCGCGGGGCCTCCGCGGCCGGGCGACCGCGTGCGCATTTTTCCATTGCACGGGGCGCCCGTCTGGGATACCTCACCCCCCCCCCTGGCGAGAATGTCCCCTCCTTGAGCGGGGCGCGAGCGGGCTGCCGGTCCGTCCGGGCGCGCGTCGCCGCCCCTGGGCCTCTCCCCCCGCCCCCCCCCGGGGGGGAGGGGCGGGGGATTGGGCCAGAGGTGGGTCGTACCCCCCGCCCCCGCCCGTCTGCGTCGTCGGGGTGCTGCGGCCGCGGGGCACGCTCGCATGTGCGTCGGCGCATGCTCATTTGTGGTGTGTTCGGGCGGGGAGAGGGCCGGCGCCGGGGACGCCTGGCCCAGGCCGGCGAGTGCCCCTGGCCCAGGGCTCCCCCCCCCCCCCCCCCGTCCCCCTCCCAGGAAAGGACCTCATAATAAAAAGGGGGGCCCGAGGCGCCGTAGGCCCCCCCCCCCGCCCCCCGCTGCAGGGCATAATATTACCCCTCGTTATTTCCACCGTGGGTCTTCCCCCTCTCCCCTGCCTGGGGGGCGGGGGGCGGGGACCGGTCGCGTCCAAGGGGACAGGCAGGCGGAGGTGGCGAGAGTCGGCCCGGCCGGGAGGGCGGCCGGCAGCCCCGGGCCAGTGAGAGAGAGAGAGGCGCCCCCGCCCCCTCGCTTGCTTTTTCGGAGCACATGCGCATGCGCCCCGGAGCCGGGCGGCGGCCCCGGGACGCGAGCAACAGCCGGCCGGCCGGCGCGCGCGCCGACACACACACGCAGATTTATTTTGCATGCACCCAGCGGGCGGCCCCTGGCCCGCACATCCAGCGGGCCGGGTCGCCCACAGCCCGGCGGCAAGGGGGCAGCCGGCGGCGGGGAAGACGGCGGTAGGGGGGGGGGGGGGGAGGGGGTTGTGGGAGGAGGATGCAAGCTCCCGAGAGCCCTGCGTCAACTCCCATCCGACCGGCCCCGGCGCAGGCCGTACCCTCGCCACCCCGGCCGCCGGCCCGCGCGTGCTGTCCTGCTTTTCGGCCGGCAGGCCGTCCCGGTCGGGCGTGGGTCCGGACCGGACAACTGTGTTCTCCTCTCCCTCCTTCGCCCCCCCCCTCCCCCGTCTTCCCCGCCGCCTTCGCCCCCGTGCACCTTCCCCCCTCCCTACCACCACCACCACCACCACCACTCGAGGACCCCGCCCCCTTCCATCCCCCGCGACCCTCCCTTCTTCTCAGGTGCGTCGCCGGCGGACGCCCCCCTTTGCCCACTTCCTCCCCGCCTGGGGCCTGCCTGCCCCCCTGTCCCCCCCGCCCCCCCCCCCCCCCCCCCCCGCTAACCCCCTCCGTCCTCCTGCCTGACCGGCGCCGCCCCGTGGCGACCCTCTGTCGCTGCTGCCCTCTCCCCTCCCTCCTCCGGGCTGGCATTGCCTCCGGCCGCAGATCGTCATCATGTCCAACAAGTATTCCCTCGTCGTTGTTGGCAGTGGTGGTGTCGGCAAGTCCGCCGTCACCCTGAACTTCATGCGTGGCCAGTGCGTGTGCCCCCCCCCCCTCCCCCGCCCCTCTGCTCGCCCTTCGCCCCGTTGCGCGCGCGGGCCGCCGCATATCTCTGACACGCAGTACCTCCCTCTCCCCCTCGCTCGCTCGCTCGCTCGCTGCACAGGTTCGTCGAGGAGTACGACCCCACCATTGGTACGTCCGGCCGCCTGCGCCCGCCTTGCCCCGTGCGCCTCCCGCCCAGACACTGACCCCCCCCCCTCGCCCCGGCCCGCAGAGGACTCCTACTGCAAGCAGGTCAACCTCGACGGCGTCGACTGCACCCTTGACATCACCGATACCGCCGGCCAGGAGGAGTACCGGTGCGCATGCCCCCCCCTCTCTCTCTCTCTCTCTCTCTCTCTTCTCCACCCCCGAATCCCCCCTCTTTCCCACCGTGTCCGCGATGGGTTTTCTCCTACCTGCGCGTCCCCCCTGTGCCTGACTCGCCCACCCTCCCTCCCTCACGACGCACGCACTCTGGCTCTCTCTCCCCCATTCCCCCCACCCTGCCAGTGGTCTCTGGGGAGACAAGTTCATGCGCAGCGGCGATGGCTTCCTCTGCGTGTACTCCATCACCAGCAAGTCCTCCTTCGAGGAGGTGGAGGTCTTCCGCGACCAGATCCTCCGCGCCAAGGATGTCGACACCTGCCCCATGATCATCCTCGGCAACAAGCGCGATCTCGAGGACTACCGCGAGGTCGACACCGCCCTCGGCGAGGAGTTTGCCCGCAACTCGGATGCCCTCTTCCTGGAGACCTCCGCCAAGGAGGGCTACAACATCGAGGAGGCCTTCTTCTCCATCGTCCGCCACATCCGCGACCACTACCGCAACGTGGAGGACGAGGCGCCGGCCGCCGCGCCGGAGGCCGCCGACGCCGCCGCTGTCGCCGCCCCGGCCGCCACCCCGGCCGACGCCGGCGCCTCCACCGCCGACGCCGGCAAGTCCAAGTCGTCCAAGTCTGCCGGCGGCAAGAAGTCCAAATGTGTGCTCCTGTAAGAGTGGCTGCAAGTGACCTGTGTGGGTGTGTGCGGCCGTGTGTGTGTGTGTGTGTGTGCATGCCGGTGGCGCTGTGCGCATCCTCCGTGACACACATTGCACGATGTGCGGCGAGTGTGTCTGTGTGCGTGTGTGTGTGTGTGTGTGTGTGTGCTGCCCTCCTGTCATTCCCATCTCCCTCCCACTCTCCCTTTCTCTTTCTCCCCTCCTTTCTCTCTCTCTCCCCCCTCCCGCTGGATGCGGGCGTTGCAGGACGCACTTCCCCTTCCTCCTCTCTCTCCCCCCCCCCAGAGGTCCTGCCCCTTCCAGTTTTGTCTTCTCTTTCCCCCCTCCTCCTCCTCCTCCCCCGTCCTTGCTACACCTGAACGCCCATTCGCCTCTGCCGCCGCGGCTCTCCTTTCCCGCACCATCCAAGGGCGTGCCTGCCGCATCGAATATACCCCCCCCAAAGTTTCCACAAGGTGCATGACGCCGCGTTGGTGGGTTTTTTTTTCCCCTTTCTCCCTCGGGCCAGATCAAGGGAGCTGAGGTGCCCTCGGGGGGGAGGGGCGGAGCCGAGGGGGGGAGGGAGGATGGAAGTTTATTTATTTTGGTTCATATAACACACGCGGGGGGGGGGGGGGGGCAGAGACAACCGGCGCCGCCGACAGGGGAGAGGAGGAGGGCAGAGGCCGATGCCCCTGCCTGGTGGCGACGAAGTAGGGGGCGCACCGGGCGGCAAGGGGGAGCGAGGGCGTGCCGCCCTACTCGGCGTCGGCGACCACCGAACCAGTGGGCTCCGACTCGGCGCCCTGCGGGAAGACCACGACCACACTGTCACCGCGGACGTAGATCAGGCTGTAGGAGTTTTTGATCTGTGTGCATGTGGGGGAAGGCGGAGAGAGAGAGAGAGAGAGAGAGAGAGACAGAGACGGGAAGAGGGGGTAAGTATGGGCGTGGGCGGGTGGTTGGGCAGGCGGGACAAATAGGCAAGGAATGGGCCACCGGCGTGGCGGACCGGCCGGACAGCCAATCGGGCCAGGCCCAGACCCAGAGCCGGGGCGAACGCACGGTCTTCTGCGACACAACCACGGTCGGGTCCTCTTCCGAGTAGATGATCTCAGTGACGGTCTCCTCCACATCGCTGAGGATGCAGTTGAGGTGGAAGTCGTACGCCTGGGGACGAGTGCGAAAGGTGGTCAGGCGGGCTCGGCCATGCGGAAGTCACAGGGGGCGCGCGAACGGGCGCGAGCGGGCGGCGAAGGGGGAGCAAACACACCTGCAGGCGTCCACGGAGCTCGCGCCCGCCGCGCAGACGGATGCGAACGCGCTCATCTAGCGCCAGCGTCAGCAGGTCCAGCGGCTCATTGAAGGCCACCGTGGATTGCGAAGTAGAAAGAGCGACTGCCGACATGGTGATGGCTCGCTATGCGCGCAGCGCGGGGTACATGCAAGGGCGACTGGGTGAGCAGTGTGCAGGAGGCGTGAAGGGGGGCGGCAGAGAGCAACGGCGCGAGCGCGGTGAAAGAAGCGGGGGGGGGGGGGGGGGAGGTACGGCTGTGCGGAGCGGGGGAAGAGGAGCAGGGGGAGGGAGGGGGAGAGACAGAGGGGGAGGGAGAGGCAGGATGGGTGTCAGGCCGACCAGGCATGCGGCGCGGGACCCGCTCAACTGTGTGGGGCGGTGGGGCGGTGTGGCCGAGCGGCGGCGGGGGCGGGGGCGGGGGCGGGGGCGGGGGCGGCGGCCGAGGCAAGGCCCGGCACAGCGGGGGGGGGAGGCGGCGCCCCGGGAGGCGTGCAGAGATCGGGCGGCTATTCGGCCACGAGAAGGGGACGAGGGGCAGCTCGGCGCGGGGCGGCGGGCGCCCGGGCGGACCTACGGCCCTGGGCGAGGCGCCCCGCCGGCGCCCGTCCGGGAAGGACAGGGGGGAGCACAGGGGACCGTGTGTGTGTGTGTGTGTGTGTGTGTGTGCGTGTGTGTGTGTGTGTGCGTGCGTGCGGTGTGCGGCGTGCCAGAACGAGGGCAGCGGGGCCGGGGGGGGGGCGCCCGACGGGCAGCGGCCAGCGGACAGGCATGCGGCCAACGCACTGACCGGCGAGCGGCGTCCCCACGGAGCCTCCCGCTTGCGCGGGCAGGTGTGCACTGAGTTAAGAGTCCCCGGTCAGGTCGGCGCATCACGCGCCCACTGCTTGTGGGTATATTCCCCCCCCCCTTGGCGGGGGGAGGGGCGCGCAGCCAGCCCGGCTCTCGACTCCCCCGCCCCCCCCAGCACCAGCACCCCGCCCCGAGTGTCCCGGTCGGAGGGAGGCGCCAACTTGTGTGGCACGGACCGCCGGGCAAGGGGCCCCGCGCAGGGGCGAAACGAGAGGCCAACAGAGGGCGGGCATCCTCCCCCCCCCCCCCCCCCCACAGGGGTCAGCGCACAGGCGAGACCGGGCCCCGGTGGGACGCGGACGATCGGGCGGGCTCCCGCTGGTGTTTTGGGGCGTTTTTTTCGGCCACCGGGCCGCGGCGCCCCCGGCCGCGGCGGTCCCGCGACACCTGAGCCCCTGTCTCCTTTTTTTCCCCGCACCTTGACCTCCACTTCCACCACCCGGTCCACCCCCCCCCCCCCTCCCCCACCGCCACCCTGCCACACACCCCCCCCCCCCTCCTGTCCACCAACTTCTGCCACGGCGGCGAGG
>NW_009242972.1:1482797-1491215 GCF_000388065.1 Fonticula alba | reverse complement strand
CGCACACACACACACAAACCATGTCCACCCTGCAGCTCCTGTCCACCAACTTCTGCCACGGCGGCGAGGTCCGCAAGTACAGCCACATGTCGGACACCATTTCCGGCACCCTGGCCGACTCGGCTGGCGAGGGCCCCTCCAAGATGCAGTTCAACGTCTTCGTCCCGCCGGCCGCCCTGGCCGGGAAGAAGGTCCCGGTGCGTGCGCCCAGCGCCGACGGACGGGCCCACCGGCGCCGTCGCCGTCTGCCGCGTCGCCTGTTCTCCCCCTTCCCCCTCTCCTGTCACTGACCTCCAGGCGTGTGTGTGTGCGTGCGCGCGCGCGCTCTCTCTTCCGTCTCTCTCTCTCCCCCCCCCCCTGCCCCTGTCCGTTGCAGCTGGTCATCTACCTGGCCGGGCTCACCTGCAACGAGGACACCGGCTTCCACAAGGCGTCCGGCCTGCTGAAGGCCCTGGCCGAGCATGGGATCGCGTGCGTCGCGCCCGACACCTCCCCCGCGGCCTGGCCCCGGTGGAGGGCGACCGCGACAACTGGGACCTCGGCGTGGGTGCCGGGTTCTACGTCGACGCCACGGTGGCCAAGTGGGTGGCCGGCGGGTACAAGATGTTCTCCTACGTGAACCACGAGCTGCCGGCTGTGCTGGGGCAGCTGGACATTTTGGTGCGTCCGCGTGCGGCCCCCTGTGCGCGAGTCCTTCGGCTCTCCTCTAACATTGAGCTCGGTCTGGGCGCGCGCTCGTGCATGATGTCGACACGCACACGCACACGCACACGCACACGCACACGCACACGCACACGCACACGCACACGCACACACACACACACACACACACACACACACACACACGCAGAACGGCAAGATGTCCATCATGGGCCACTCCATGGGTGGCCACGGGGCCCTGATCTCGGCCCTCAAGAACCCGGGCGCCTTCCAGTCGGTGTCGGCCTTCGCCCCGATCTGCCACCCCACCCAGTGCCCGTGGGGCAAGAAGGGCTTCGGGGCGTACCTCGGGTCGGAGGACCAGGCCGCGTGGGCCGCGTACGATGCCACCCTGCTGGCCAGCGCCTACCAGCACCCGGAGTCCGGCGCCCGGCTGCCCATGCTCGTGGACCAGGGCGAGGAGGACAACTTCCTGAAGGCCGGCCAGCTCCTGCCGGAGGCCCTGCAGAAGGCCGTGGCCGCCGGCACCCCGGCCGCCGAGCACATCGACGCCACCATCCGCCTGCACCCGCGCTACGACCACTCCTACTACTTCATCCAGTCCTTCGCCGAGGAGCATGTGGCCTTCCACGCCAAGCACCTGGGCTGCTAAGAGGCCGGGAGGAATGCCGGCCCACTGCCCTCCCTCCCCTGGGCGCTGTGGCCCGCGTGTGTATGTGTGTGTGTGTGTGTGTGTGCGTGTATGTGCCTCCCCTCGCGCGGCAGATGGACACACACACACACACACACGCAAATACACATGTATATCTATACATCGACATCGCAGTTGAATCTGTGTATTGATGCAGGGCGTCAGCGAGAGGGGGGCGTATGTGGGAAGAGGAGCAGGAAGGGGAGGGCGGGTGGAGATCTCGGGAAAGTACAAGGAGTAGTGCAACGGTGAACACACTCGCAGAGATTTCCCTTGGCGGCCGGAGGGGGGGGGGGGGGGGGGGCGGGGGGGGGGCGGGGGGGGGGGGGGGGGGGGGGGGGGGGGGGGGGGGGGCGGGGAGCGGCGGGGGGGGGGGGGGGGGGGGGGGGGCCGGGCGCAGGTGTGTACGCACGCCCACCACGGACCACGAAGACTGTACGCGGCGCGCGGCTTCCCCCCCCCCCCGGCTGGCGGGGCCCGCGGCCAGGGCGCTTCGTCTGCTTGTGCCGTCGGCGGCGGGCGACATCACGTGCCGCGCTCGTTTCCAGAATAATCTCGATGCCCGACGAGTGTGCGTCCGCTGGTGCGTCTGTCTCTAGTCTCCACGGCGGCGGGGTGTTTGGGCGTTGTTCCAGCCCCCGGCCGGCTGTCTGTCACCCCCTCGGCCCCGGCCCTTGGCTGCGGCAGCCCTGCGGAGCGCCCCATCCCCTCCCCCGGGACGTGTCGAGCGCGCGCGCGCGCGCGCGCGTGTACGTGTGCGTGAGCGTGTGCGTGTGGACCGGGGGAGGGGGAGGGCGCGCGGACGCGGGCCGGGGCGCCAGCCGGAGCGGGAGCTGGGGGGGAGTGGGGGGGGGGGGGGCGGGGGGGCAACGCATTCGCCCGCGGATGGTGGGGTTTCGCCTCGCTCTTGCCCGCCCTCTGGGCGAGGCGGCCGGCGGATGACGGTCGAAAAGCCAGCCCCTCGGCCCCTGGCACCCCTCCCCCCCCGGCAGCAGAGCTTACCTGTTTTGTCTCTTCCTCCCCCCCCCTTCCTCCTTTCTATCACCATGGCCACTTTGTATGTGTCCCCCTCGCTTCCCCCGCTGTCATATATGCACACACACACACACACGCACACACGCACGCACGCACAGCGCGCCCTCCTCCCGTCTCCTCCTTGACGCCGGCCACTGACGACCCGCCTCGGCTCTCGCCCTCCTGTCGCCGGCCCGGCGCCGCCAGCACCCCCACCGTCCTCTGGGCCCAGCGCAACAACCTCATCTACCTGACGGTTGATGTGCCCGATATCGACACCAACACCGACGACATCATCATCACCGAGGACAAGATCGACTTCCGCGTGACCGGCTCCGGCGGCAAGGTCTACGCCTTCACCATCGAGTTCTTCGCTCAGGTCAACCCTGATGTGCGTGTCCCGGCGCGCGAGGTCGCCCTGCCTTCGCGTGTGCCCCGCAGGGGCCCTTCCGGAGGGTTCGCCTTGCACTGACCATCGCCACTGGCTGCTTCCTCCCCCTCCCCCTGCCCCCTCCTCCCCCTGGTCCTGCTCTGTCGCGCGCCCTCCCGCGCTGCGTAGGAGTGCACCCGCGAGATCACCGGCCGCCATGCCTTCTTCACCATCAGCAAGAAGGCCGACGGCTTCTGGGATCGCCTGAACAAGGGCAGCGCCAAGGTACGCATGGACGCCCCCTCCCTCCTGCGCACTGCTCCCCCCCCCCCCTGCGTGTCGGCACTGTGACTCACGCACTTCCCTCCCCCCCCCTGACACACCACTGGCGCACAGCTCCCCTTCGTCAAGACCGACTTCGCCCGCTGGGTCGACGAGGACGAGTCCGACGACGAGCCCGACTTCCCCGGCGCCGGCGGCATGGGCGGCTTCGGTGGCGCCGGCGGCTTCGGCGGCATGGGCGGCGCCGGTGGCGGCATGGGCGACGTCGACATGGCGGCCCTCCTGAGCCAGCTGCAGCAGGGCGGTGGCGGCATGGGCGGCTTCCCCGGCATGGGCGACGAGTAAGCGCGCACAAGCACACCCTGGCGCCATGCATCCGGTCGCGGCGCCCTCCCCCCTCCCTACATACACACACACAGCATCCCCCGCCTTTCCCTCTCTCTCTCTCTCCCCCTCCCCCAGTCGCGTGCGCATGCACGCGCGCGGCCCTCTGTGCGGTCAATAAAACCCAAAACATCAAATGGCCCATGCGCGTGCGCGGCTAAAGGGGGGATCGCGCGCGCGCGCGCGCAAAAGGTGCCCCCTCGTGCGAAGAAAAACCCTGGAAAGTCTATGTATTTTAATGGTGCATGAGGGCTGGTGGGGGGGGGGGGGGGGGGGGGGGCAAGGACGCGAGCAGCCGGGCCGCCGGCGGGGAGGGGACACACACACACACGCGTCGCGGCCGGCTGCTCCTCAGAGGGGAAGGGGAGGGCTGTCTAGATGTTAAAGAGCTGCTTCAGCTGCTCGTACGCAAGGAAGGAGATGCCGGTCACCGGGGCGACCTTGATGAAGTTGATCGAAAGCCCGACGTAGAGGCCGCGCCAGCCCTCGGTTCGGAGAATGTGCCTGGGTGTGGGGTGGCCCGGCGAGTGGAGAAGCGCCCGCGGTCAGTACCAGTAAGCGACAAAGGGCGGGTGGAGGGGGGGGGGGGGATTCTCGCGACGAGGAGGGGCCGAAAAGGCCGAGGCCGGACGCACCCGAAGGCCCGGCGAATGGACTTGTAGGCGTCGGGCGCCGCGTGCGCATACAGCGGGGTGCCATTCTGCACGGCCAGCGGCCGGACGGCCTCCACTTGCATCCTCCGCCGGACGACATCCAGCGGGTAGGCCGCGGTCTGGGCCACACCGCCGGCGATGAACCCCACGGCCATGGCCACCGGGGGCGGCATGCGCAAGTCGCGATAATCGACGGCCAGGGCGCCGGCCGGGAGGTGGGCATTCTCGCGTGCGGCCAGGGCCCGCAGCGCGGCCGCCTTCAGCGAGTCATACGTGAAGAAGGAGACACCGGCATAGGGGACAATGCCCAGCATGGTGGGCCCGAAGCCGCGGAAGAGCCCGCGCGCGCCGCCCTCGTCGATGGCCGCGCGCAGGGCCCCGAGCAGGGTGGTGGCCTGCTGCGAGGGCAGCCCGGCCGTGCGGTTGACCACCTGGAAGGCCAGCCGCGAGCGGACCATGTCCAGCGGGTATGTCCCGAGGACGGAGAGCATGCCGGCGCCGGCGCCGGCCAGGGCGCGGGTGTATGGCTGCTCGAAGTCCTGGTTTTTGTTGAAGAACTGTGTGTTTGCAGTGGGGAGGGGGGAGTGCGTGAGTGGGGCTGGTGGTGGGCCGAGGGGTGGGGGAACAGCAACAACAAAAGCAGCGGCGACAGTAGCAGCAGCGGTAGCAGTGGTGGCAGTGGTGGCAGTGGTGGCAGTGGCAGCAGTGGCAGCAGCGGCAGCAGCGGCAGCAGCGGCAGCAGCGGCAGCAGCAGGGATAGCAGCAGCGATTGAAACAGCAGCAGCAACAGCAGCAACAACAACAGCAGCAGCAACCACGACAACCGCAACGACAATAGACAACGCATCGGGCGACCCCAGGCGTACCGCTTTGATTTGCTCGTAGGACATGAATTGGATGGCCGCATACGGGAAGATCCGGGCCAGGGTGGCGGAGTTGCCGCGGAAGAGCCCGCGCAGGCCCTCCTGCTGGTGGATGGTCCGCAGGGCGCGGAACACCCCGAGCAGGGTCCCCCGGTGGCGCGTGTACTCCGGGTGCCCGGCCTGGAAGAGGATCTTGGCCCGGTCCAGCGGGGCCACCGAGGATTTGGCGATGCACCCGGCCAGGCCGCCGGCCAGGAAGGACCGGCTCATGTAGGAGAAGGTTTGCTTGTTGATGGGCGGCGTCGGGGTCGGCGGGGCCTCCCGGTCGGCCGGCGGCAGGGACCCGGCATCTTGGTCCACCGGGCTCAGCTCGATGGCCGGGGCCGGCATGTGCTTCTTGGCCGGGCTGGGGAGAGCCGACGGCGCGGGGCTTCCGCCAGCGTCGGGGGTGCTTCCCATGTGCGTGAAGGGGGCGAGGGCGGGGGCAGGGGGGAGGGGGGAGTAGGAGCTGGGGGCAGGGAGGGCGAGAGGGGGGGAGCAGGGACAGGGTGCGTGTATGAAGAGGGAGAGAGAGAGAGAGAGAGAGGGATAGGGTGGTGTCTGGGCGCCAGGCGGGCGCCCCGGAGCCGAGTCGCGGCGGGGCGTGAAAAAGCACCGCAGGATCATGCGCGTCTCGGCCGGCCGCACCACCCTGCCGGCAGACGCCCCCCCGGCCGGCCGGCCGGCCGCGGCAGGCCCGCGCCTCCGGAGCCCAGGGGCGGGGAGGGGGGAGGTGCCAGTCAATCGGCCACCGACATGGATGGCCACATTCACGCTGTTTCCGTCTCGGGAGAGGGGGCGGGGGGGGGGGGGGGCGGAGGATCGGCGCTCCGCCACCTGGCCGGGACCCCGGAAGGCGGGACGGAGCGATGGCCACGAGAAATGGCTGCTTAGGTACGACGACGACCACGACCACGACCACGACGGGATTGTGGTTCCGCCGCGGGGGCCCCTGTGCCGCACGCGCGCGAACGCAAAAGCAAGCAAGGCACACGTCCGCCGCCGCCGCCGCCGCCGCCGGGATGGATCTCCCCCGCGGCCTGGAGCGCCGGCGCTCTAGAGAACCGGCCCCGGGCCAGATGATGCCCCCGGGCTATCCCGGTCCGGTGGCAGCAGCCCCGGCGGCCCGCGCTGGTGGCGTGTTCCACCTTTCTCCCCGGGCGCGACCGTGTGTGTGTGTGTGTGTGCGTGCGTGCGCGGGGGCGCGGGTGTGCGGGTGTGTGAGCGTAATATGCCGGGGGCGAGGTGCTCTTCCGCGAAGCCCGTCCCCGGCCTGGGCGAGACGCCGCCCCGCGTCCAGGGGCGCAGAAGGGTGTTGGCCCTGGCGGGGACGGGGGGGGTGTTTGTTGTTGTCCCTGCCACCAGGCGGGGGAAGGGGGGGGGGGGCGGCTGCCGGCGCCCCGTGAGTGCCCCCGCCCCCGCGGGCCCGCCCCGACGGGCTGCCAGCTGGGAGGCGCGGCAACGTGCTGTGCCACCCCCGCAGGCTCTCGGCCTGCGGCGGGCGGCATGCCGCGAGGGGAAGGGGCCTGCGCGGGCCGGGGTGGGCCAACTGCCCGGCAGGCGCCGGGAGTGCGTGCGCCTTCTCGCTTGGCCGGAGGGGGGGGGGGGGGGGCGCCGAAATGGGCCCAGGGAGGGGGGCCGACGGAACAGCGGGCCGCGCCCCGCCCGGGCCGCGGACCATGCATCTGCACGGCGCGACCCACGTTCTCCGGTGGCGGCCCCCGGTGGCCGGCCGCGCATGCTCCCCCCCCGCCGCCGGCGGCGGAGCCCGGCCGATGACGATGCCCCGAAGGACCAGAACGCGTGTCAAAAATGTGCGCCAAATAGACCCGGCGCGTGGCGTGATTGGGCAGGCGGTCTCCCGGTCTCCCGCGTGATCCGGCCCAGTGGTGGCCCGTGCTTGGGCCGTCTGGCACACTGGGCCAGGGCGTTTCGGCCTCCTCTTGCCGGGCCGCTGCGACAGCGTCGTTGCGCCTTGCATGCGACCTGCGCATCTGCTGACAGGGACAGACATGCTAAATCCCCAAATGCCGGCTCGCGTCCATACACGGACGGGGCCTACCGTGGGGGCCACACCGCCGCCCCTCAGGCCTGTTGTCGCCGCTACCCGGCGCCACCTCCCCTCTCCCCCCCTCCCCCCTCCCCCAGAAACACTGCCCCCTGCTGGACGGAGGATCGCTCCCCGGCCCCGGGGCCAGCGCGTCGCCGACCGCCGCCACCGGGACACCCGGCGCTTGGACTGGCGGGCAAGTGGCCTGTCACCCGTGGCTGGGCCGCGTGTCGGCGCGCCCGCTGCAGGCGCAATGCCGCGGGCGCGGGCGCGCGGACGACACAGCATGTGCGGAGGGCGCCATGGCGGGGAAACATTCAATTGCCAAAGGGGAAGGGGGGGGGGGGGGCATCATCGGCACCAGCGGCCAGTGAGGCCGCCGGGATGTTTGTGTATCGCCTCAGCCAAGTGGTCAGATCATCGGGGGCGCGGAGGCACGCGGGCGTGCGTCGGCGTTCGCACTTGCTCCGCGCCTCCACAGCCCGCGCCCAGCCCGCCCTCCGGAGGGGCCGGAGGCCCGTCCACACGCCCCCCGCCCCCTCCCAGGCGGAGGGAGGGGGCAGTCCCAGACCGGGAGGGCGGCAGGAGACGCCGGAGGCCCGGTCGTGATGGGAGAGCCCGGCGGCGGGTGGCGAGGAGGAGGGCGGAGGGCGGAGGAAGGGGGAGGAGGAGGAGGAGGAGAAGGCGAGCCGGCGCGGCGCAGGCCCGCGCGCGCACACGCGCACGCACCGGTCAGATAAGATCATTGTGTGTATGGCTCCAGGCGCGCACGGTCGCTGGCCGGCGGCCACACCGGCCGGGCACCACAAAAGGGGCCCCCGGCCCCGCGAGCTCCCACCGGACGCCGGGCGCATCTAACGATGGTAGCTGCGGCCGGGGCGGCGCCCGGAAAATCGGCGGGGGGGGGGGCAGGGTCACCGCCGGGCCAGGGGGCGCCCGGCGAGAGACCGCACACGTGACTCCCCGGCATTGTCAGGAATGTGCGGCCGGGCGGCCGGGGGAGAGGGCGCGAGAGAGATCCCGGCGGGGGGCCGAACTGGGAGCGGGGGGGGGGGGGGGCGCGCGCGCCTGTGCCGGTGTGTACTGATGTGCGCGGATGGGCGCCCGTTCGCGGGGCCCCATCGGCCGGGTGCCGCAGGCGCCGGCGGAGACGGGGCAGCCCGGAGAGGGGGCGCGCCGGGCGCCCGGGCAGGAACCCTAAACAAAACGGGTCGCGGGTGCCCGCGGCTCCGGCGCGCGCGTGCCGCAGACACATACCTCGGGGTCGGTCGAGGAGAGGGGCCGCGCCGGGCCACGGGCCGCGCCGGGCCACGGGCCGCGAGGCGGCGCAGAACCCTGCATGCACAAGCGCCGCCGGCCGCGCCGGGCGGGCCGGCCTGTGACAGCCGCCCGCCACCAGCCCGGGAGGGGCG
>NW_009242972.1:1479309-1481527 GCF_000388065.1 Fonticula alba | reverse complement strand
CTCGCGCCCCGCGGCCAGCACGTTCGGCCCATTCCTATTACTCATTCCCGCGCGCCGGTGCCGTGCTGCGGAGACTTCGGGGCGCAGGAGGAGGCCCGGCGGGGGCCGAGGGGGGAATGAAGGCCCCCCCTGCCTCGCTCTTTTTTTCTTTCTCCCCGCGCGCCGGAGGCGCACCCCTCCGGGCGCCGGGGGGGGGGGGGGGGGGGGGGGGGGGCGCCGCCCAGAAAGGGGCAGAGTGGGCAGGGGGGACACGGAGGGCGGAGACGACGGCCGGGCCGGCGAGCGTGTGTGCGCGGGGGAAAGAGCTCTCCCCTGGGGCTCGGCATCCATCGTCTCCCGCTCGCGCCGGGGGCTGCCCCCAGAGCAAGCCCGGGGGTGGTGGTGGTGGTGGTGGTGGTGGTGGTGGTGGTGGTGGTGGTGGTGGTGGTGGTGGAAGACACACAGACTGAAGTCACGCCTGCTGCCAGGCGCCCCCCCTGCCCTACCGGGGGGTGCCCACCATACTCTCGCCCATCCCCGTTTCTCAACACGTACCTTTTGCGCCCTTCCCCCTTCCTCCCCCCGCCTCCCTCCTTCCTCCCCCCTCCTCCCTCCTCCCTCCTCTAACACGCGCCCCTCTCTGATCGCACCGGGTCGCCACCGCCGTCGTTTGTGCGCACGCGCACCTCCCCTTCGCGCGCCATAGCCGGGGCAGAGTTTTCTCGTTTTCGGACCTCTTGCATTCTCTCTTCCGCACTTCCCCCCCTTTCGTGCTTTCTCTCTCTATCTCTCTCCCCCTCTCTTGCTCTTTCGCGCACCCCCGGCCGCGCCTGCTCCCCCTCCCTCGAGCTGCCGGGCCAACCGGCGCGACCCCCACCCCCCCCTCTCCCACCTCCCCCCCACCGCACCCGGAGATCATGGCCACGCTCCAGCTCCCCGGCACGAGCCGGCGCTTCGCCGGCCAGAACAAGGTCCACCGCCAGTGGAGTGAGGGCGTCCAGCGGGTGACCTTCACCCGCTGGGTGAACTTCCGCATTTCCGCGGCGCCGGCCGCCACCGCGCCGGCCGCCGACGGGGCGGATGACGATGTCTCCCCCGAGCTGGCCCCCTTTGATGACATTGTCGTCGCGCTGCAGGTCCGCCTCCCCCCCCCCTTTTATCACCAGGGCCAGAGGGCATGGGCGGGCCGGGGTTCACTTCGCTGCCATCGCCGACCGCCAGCCATCCGAGGCATGGTCGGGCCTGTGCTCTAACTCTCTATGTCACCCGTTATCTTGCGCCCCCCCCTCCCCTCCGGTCGCCTCCTCCTCTGCACGCGCGCACGCACACACACACACACACACACACACACAGGATGGTACCACCCTCCTCCGGATCATGGAGCCGATCATGGGCGAGCCGATGCCGCGCCCGGACAAGGGTCATATGCGCTTCATCCACACGGGCAACGTGGAGAAGGGCATCCACTTCCTGACGTACGCGCGCGCGGGCGTTCGCCCCCCCTCTCCCCTCTCTCCCCGACGTGCCCCCCCCCCCCCCCCTTGGGCCCGGTGCTGACCCGCCTGCATCCCTGATCTCGGTCTGCTCCTTTTCCATTCGGCCGCCCCCCCCCACCCCCGTGCCTCCGCTCCCCCGGCGCGCAGGACCAAGGGCAAGTGCGAGGGCATCACGCCGGATGACATTGTCAATGGCAATGCCTCGGTCACCATGGACCTCGTGTGGAACATCGTCCTCCGGTCCACGGTGGACGGGATCACCTTCGGTGATCACACCGGCAAGGAGGCCCTCCTTTCGTGGGTCCGGGACAAGGTGTCGGCCTTCGGCCTGTCAGGCGTGCGCTCCTCCCCTACCTTTGGTGGCCCTGCATGCGGGCCAGCCCCCTCCCCCCCCCTGCTCCTGCATACTGACAGTTTCGACCTTTCCCCGGACCTCGGCGTAGCTCGTGGAGAACTTCTTCAAGAGCTTCAATGACGGGCACCTGCTCGCGGCCCTTCTGGACACCTATCGCCCGGATCTCATCAGCTACGAGTCCAGCAAGTCCATGACTTCGGTGCGCTGGCGGTTGTCTCGCTCTCCTTCCGTTGCCATCTCCGTGCTGTCGCGCGAGTATTCTCTCTTTTCTCCCCTCTCTTTTCTCCCCTCTCTTTTCTCCCTCTTCTCTTTTCTCCCCTCTCTTTTCTCCCCTCTCTTTTCTCCCTCTTCTCTTTTCTCCCTCTTCTCTTTTCTCCCCTCCCCCTCC
>NW_009242972.1:1477005-1479299 GCF_000388065.1 Fonticula alba | reverse complement strand
GGAATGCCCCTTTGGCCGGCGGGCTCCGCGACCGGGCGCGAAGGCGTCCGCTCGCCCGGCGCCCCCGGCCGGCGGAGGTGGCGGCGCGACTGGGCCTGGACGAGGGGGCCGATCGCCGGGCGGAGTTCCCCCCCCCCCCCCCGGTAGACCAGGGGTTCCGGATGTGGGGGCGGTGCTGGCGTGGTGTCGGGGGAAATTTGGGGATTATTACTCTGTATATTTTGCACATATGTAAACCACACAGGGGGGGGGGGCGGGGTGTGGAGAGGAGAGGGGGACACGACGCGGCCAGCGTTCTGCCCCCTGTTGGTGCCAGTGCCGTCTCCCCCCCCCCTCCCCCCCCGTCCTTCGCCTGGCGGGTGCCGGGCTCCCGGGCCCCGAGCCCGCCGGAGGGGGAGCGGGGGAGGGGGTGCGCATTTCTCCCACCCCGGCCGGCGTTCATGGCGGCTGGCAGATTGCCGCAGGTCATTCCTGACTCCGGCGCCCGAGGCTGTTCCCTTTCGGGGGTCGCCCGGGCGCGGCGCGGGGCGCGGCGGCATTGTGCGCATGCCTGTGGACGGGGGCGCGCCCCGTCCGCGCCGCAGGGCTCGCGCGCAGTCGACAGCACACCGCGGCATGGCCGGCCAGCCGGCAAGTGTCAGCCGGCTCGGGGTGGGCGGGCGAGGGCGGGCGAGGGCGGGCGAGGGCGGGCGGGGGGCGCCTTCCTCGTTCGTGGAACACCGCCCCCCCCCTCCCCCTCGCCCGGGGGCAGCGCAACGCCGGCCGCCCCCATCGTGGGGGGCGTCGTAAATGGCGAGGACATTTTGCCCGGCGCTCGGTCGAGGGAGGGGGGCGCGGCCGGAGCCGCGGAGGCCCAGGTACAAGCATGCGCCCTCTCCCACACGCCCCCGCTTCCTGGCTGCGCGGGCGGTCTTTTGCCAGTGAGGGGGCCCCGGGGCCAGGTGCCCAATCGTCCATGCAACCGCGGCCATGGGCCTCCGGGCCGCCCCTCTCCCCGGTGCTGGTTCCTCGCCCGGCGCGGGAGGCGTCTCCCCCCCCCCCCCCCAGGGCTCGCGCCCCGCGGCCAGCACGTTCGGCCCATTCCTATTACTCATTCCCGCGCGCCGGTGCCGTGCTGCGGAGACTTCGGGGCGCAGGAGGAGGCCCGGCGGGGGCCGAGGGGGGAATGAAGGCCCCCCCTGCCTCGCTCTTTTTTTCTTTCTCCCCGCGCGCCGGAGGCGCACCCCTCCGGGCGCCGGGGGGGGGGGGGGGGGGGGGGGGGGGCGCCGCCCAGAAAGGGGCAGAGTGGGCAGGGGGGACACGGAGGGCGGAGACGACGGCCGGGCCGGCGAGCGTGTGTGCGCGGGGGAAAGAGCTCTCCCCTGGGGCTCGGCATCCATCGTCTCCCGCTCGCGCCGGGGGCTGCCCCCAGAGCAAGCCCGGGGGTGGTGGTGGTGGTGGTGGTGGTGGTGGTGGTGGTGGTGGTGGTGGTGGTGGTGGTGGAAGACACACAGACTGAAGTCACGCCTGCTGCCAGGCGCCCCCCCTGCCCTACCGGGGGGTGCCCACCATACTCTCGCCCATCCCCGTTTCTCAACACGTACCTTTTGCGCCCTTCCCCCTTCCTCCCCCCGCCTCCCTCCTTCCTCCCCCCTCCTCCCTCCTCCCTCCTCTAACACGCGCCCCTCTCTGATCGCACCGGGTCGCCACCGCCGTCGTTTGTGCGCACGCGCACCTCCCCTTCGCGCGCCATAGCCGGGGCAGAGTTTTCTCGTTTTCGGACCTCTTGCATTCTCTCTTCCGCACTTCCCCCCCTTTCGTGCTTTCTCTCTCTATCTCTCTCCCCCTCTCTTGCTCTTTCGCGCACCCCCGGCCGCGCCTGCTCCCCCTCCCTCGAGCTGCCGGGCCAACCGGCGCGACCCCCACCCCCCCCTCTCCCACCTCCCCCCCACCGCACCCGGAGATCATGGCCACGCTCCAGCTCCCCGGCACGAGCCGGCGCTTCGCCGGCCAGAACAAGGTCCACCGCCAGTGGAGTGAGGGCGTCCAGCGGGTGACCTTCACCCGCTGGGTGAACTTCCGCATTTCCGCGGCGCCGGCCGCCACCGCGCCGGCCGCCGACGGGGCGGATGACGATGTCTCCCCCGAGCTGGCCCCCTTTGATGACATTGTCGTCGCGCTGCAGGTCCGCCTCCCCCCCCCCTTTTATCACCAGGGCCAGAGGGCATGGGCGGGCCGGGGTTCACTTCGCTGCCATCGCCGACCGCCAGCCATCCGAGGCATGGTCGGGCCTGTGCTCTAACTCTCTATGTCAC